>NW_006399821.1:40140-52558 GCF_000299155.1 Elephantulus edwardii | reverse complement strand
AAAGAATTCAGACACCTTCATACATCTGTTTTTGTTTTCATAGAAACATACTTTTTATTGTGCCTGCTATATGTGTGTGTGTTTGTGTGTGTGTGTGTGTATATCTCAAGATCAAAATTCAGACATATGTATGTGGGGCTCTGATGGCATATTCTGAAGGGAGTTGCACTGCTAACCTGAAGGTGGTGACTTGCTGGCAGTTTGGATCCACCAGTGGTTCCTCTGGAGAAAGATGGGCAGTCTTCTCCTGTGCCTCTGAAAACCCACTAGAGGGTCAGCTTATATACACATATTGTTGTTGTTGTTGTTGTGTGCCGTCAAATCGCCTGCAACTCATAGCGACCCTATGTACAACAGCCCTAAACCCTGCTCTATCCTGTGCCAATCATATTGTCTCTGACACACCTACCCACCTTACTCCAGTCACTATCTCAGTCCATCTCAGCAAGGGTGGTCTTCTCCTGTGCTGTCCCTCCACTCCCCCTGACCCCCAAACATGACATCCCACTCCAAAGACTGATCCCTCCTTGCAACATGGCCAAAGTATGTCTGACAAAACTTTAGAATCCTTGCCTCCAAGGAACAGCCTCGTCTCACCCTCTCCAGGATGAACTTGTTTGTTCTCCTAGCAGTCTGTATATTCAATACTCTTCTCCAGCACCAAAGCTTATATTCTGCCTTTTATTCTAACTTTAGTAGGAAAATGTTCTGTAGTTTTGATAGTTATTCATTATAATGGAAGTAAAATATTCTTTTTTGTTTCTGTCTGAAATTCTGTTTAACTGTTTCTTACTATTAAGTAGTTAGGTTCCTTCCAGATGCAAAGTGTGGTATATTATATTTCAGCAAGCTGTGGTTGTTTTTCATTTTATTCTGGCTAATGTTAGAAGAAGACATTCAATCTTAGGGCATTAACAGAAGCTTCTGAACACCACCCTGCTGCTTCCCTACCCAATAACGGCCCAGCTCAGGAGATTGTAACTGTAGTTCTGGAAATGGTCGGGATTTTAGTCTTTTGCAAATAGACCAACCTCTTGCTGGTGGACTTAGTCTTCTGTGAGATCCTGGGTAGTCCACAGAGCTCCTGGTGGGGGATAAGTTAAGTATCCCTTCAGTAACGTTGCTAGGGGAAGGAGTTGTTATTGTATACTGTCAAGTTGGAACCAACCAACAGCTGACCTTCAGCTGACGCTCCAGCAGGTTTTTAGAGGCAATTAATCACATGGGAGGAGATTGCCCATCTTTCTCCTGCAGGGCAATCGTGAATTCAACCCATATCCCTTTGGATTGGGAGTGCAACTCCTTACGACTAAACAAGCAGAACTCCTAGAGTATCCACCTCAGTTCAGCTGTTTTCAAGCAGAATCACTTCAGAATCACATCCATGAATTCTGATAGAAAAAAAAATATGGTTCTCTGGGAGAACAAGAAGTACAAGATGCTCTATAAATGTCAGAACTCCTCACAGCGGCTACCATCATCTACCACTTTAGCATTTAGCAAGGTAATAGAGATCCAGTCCCATCCTCTGGCACACGGAGATTGATACATCTTTAGTCATTTGTCTTAACTGTGAGGACAACAGCTTTATCCTGGACTGTCTTCCTACGAAGGCCTCCTGTGTTTCCATTAAAAATATGACTTAAGCAAGCTTTTCTAGACCCATATTTATTATCAAATAAATTGATGACATTTTAGGGAAGTTCACCTTGTATATAACTTTGGAATAAATATAAATGTTTATACATGCCACTCTGCTGATCCGTAGTCACAGAAATAGCCCTTCTGTTTGTTTTAACTGAATAGAGAAATCTCCTTGCCTTGGCACCTCAGTTGACCATGGATTTCCATGAGCCACACAGTAGTAATAAGACAACACTTCTTTCCAAACCCTCAGAATCAATATTCCTTGATTCTGTAAAAGATTGACTGGACAAGATTAACGATATCTAATCTGGTAGATAGTATAGTTCTTTATGAGATACTATCACCATACAAAATTATTTTCCCTGGTTAATAACATAGTTATTAGGACACTCCGGTGCCCGAAGTGGTAAGAAGCTGCACTGCAGTCCCGAAGGCACACAGTTTGAATTCACCAGCTACTCCATGGGAGAAGGATGGACAGTTTCTTCCCATGCAGTTAACTGCCTCTGAAAACCCACTAGAGGGTTACCTATGTGTCAGTTCCAACTGGACAGTACACAACAATAATAACACAGTCTCAAAAGGACAAATACTACATAGTGCCACTGTTGTAAAGCAGGAATGACATGGGAGTTGAGGGGAAGCTAAGAAGGGATAAATAATATACACTGCATTGAAACAGATGAGGGAGAGTACTGTTTAGGAGGAATATATGATTAGGTATTATTGTCGTGACAGGAGTCCAGAATGAAACCAGTATAGTAGAGTGGACTGGGGTGGGGGTGGGGGAGGGAAATTGTATAACAATGGAAGAATTTTTATTTTACTTGTCAAAGAGAAAAGCAAACTCGGGGGAGGGGTGGGCAGGGAGTAAAATGTGCAACATGAATAAATAGAAATAAAAGATACATAAATAAATTTTTTAAAAAAAATACAAAAAAAAAACCCTGAAAAATCTTGAAATAATTTTAGTTTCATGGATATAAGGGTCATTAGATACTTTTAGAATTATTCATTCAGGGCTTGAGAATAAAGTTCAAAAATAAAATTTTGTAACAGACAAATGTTATCAAGGGTTTTACATTTGTGAACTCTGTAGCCCACTGCTTTTAGAGGTTTTTTTTCATATAATTGCACCAGTTGAATTTCTTGAGCACAGTAGGGGGGAAAATGGCTTTGAAATGAAAGATACCATGCTGGATTCCACCAAGCCCTATCTACTTATAAAAAGACAGTAATTTAGTTGTTTTCTATTGTTGTTATTGTTGTTATGTGCCATTGAGTTCCTTGCAACTCATAGCAACCCTATGTACAAGAGCCCTAAACGCCATCCTATCCTGTGCCAACCTCGCCGTCTCAAACACACTCATTAGCACCACTCCACTCACAGAATCGATCCATCTCCTCGAAGGTCTTCCTCTCCTGCGCTGCTCCTCCACTTTTCCAAACATGATGTCCCTCTCCAAGGACCAATCCCTCCTTGCAACATGCCCAAAGTATGTCAGATGAAGCTTCAGAATCCTTGACCCCAAGGAACATTCTGGCTTCACCCTCTCTAGGACAAACCTGTTTGTTCTCCTAGCAGTTCATGGTATATTCAACACTCTTCTCCAGCACCACAGCTCAAAGGCATCAATTCTCTTTCTATCATTCCTATTCACTGTCCAACTCTCTGATGCATAGCACGTAATTGCAAAGATTGTAGCCTGGTCAGGCGCACCTTAGTCTCCAACCTGACACCATTGCTCTTCAGTACTCTTGAGAGGTCCCTCACAGCTGACTTTCCCAATGCAATTCTTCTCCTGATTTCCTGGCTGTTGTTACCAAGAGTGTTGACTGTGGAACCAAGTAAACTAAAACTGTTAACTATCTCAATCTCTTCACCATCCATCCTGATGCTGCCAATTGGCCCAGTGGTGAGAATCTTTGTTTTCTTGATGTTGAGCTTCAATTCATATTGAAGGCTGTCGTCCTTGACCTTCTGCAGCAAGCGCTTCAGGTCCTCCTCAGTTTCAGCGAGCAGGGTTGTGTCATCACATAATGCAAGTTGTTGATGATTCTTCCACCAATCCTGATGCCACATTCCTCCTTGTACAGCCCAGATGATCTGTTCTGCATACAGATTGAAAAGGTGTGGAGACAAAATCCCTCCCTGACAGACCCCCTTCTTGGTTTTGAACCTTGTAGTGTCTCCTTGCTCTGTTCTGACGACTGCCTCTTGGTTCAAGTATAGGTATCACATAAGCACAATCAAATGTTCTGGGATTCCCATTCTTTTCAGAGTCAGCCATAGTTTGTTGTGATCCACACAGTCAAAAGCCTTTGCATAGTCAATGAAGCACATATAGACATTCTTCTGGTTTTCTCTGCTTTCTGCCAAGATCCATCTAACATTAGCTATAATATCCCTAGTGCCATGACCTCTTCTAAATCGCAGTTCTGTTGACATATTGTTCCAGACCTTTTTTGATAATTTTCAGCAGAATCTTGTTTGCATGTGATATTAATGATATTGTTTGATAATTTCCACACTCTGTTGGGGCACCTTTCTTTGGAATGGGAACAAATATCTATCTTTTCCAGTTAGTTGGCCAACTGGCTGTCCTCCAGATTTCTAGGCACAACAGACTATAGAACATCCAGGGCAGCATCTGTTTGTTGAAATAAATCATTTGGTATGCTGTCAACTCCTGGAGCCTTGTTTTTTGCCAATTCCTTCAGAGCAACTTGAACTTCCTCCTTCATCACCATAGGCTCTTGCTCATATGTTATTTCATGAAATTCCTGTGTGTCAGCCAAGTCCTTCTGATACAGTGACTCTTCGAAAAGGTGAGAAAAAATGGGGTTGTTTTCATAATTAAAAAGTCATTTCTAGATCTGTCCTGAAATACAGTGTGGTGAGCAACAGGATAATATCCATATGCATACAAGGAAGTCCAGTAACTACCACTATCATTCAAATATATGCTCCAACAACTAGAGCCAAAGAGGAGGAAATGGAAGATTTCTATCAATGTTTGCAGTCAGAAATTGATCAAATATGCAATCAAGATGCATTGGTAATAATGACTGACTAGAACGCAAAAGTTGGGAACAGGGAAGAAGGATCAGTAGCTGGAAAATACGGGCTTGGTGAGAGAAATGATGCTGGAGATAGAATGATAGAGTTCTGCAAATTCAATGATTTATTCATTGCAAATCCTTTTTATAAGAAACATAAACACAGGCTATACACATGGATCTCACCTGATGGTATGCATAGGAATCAACTCGATTATGTTTGTGGAAAGACTCACTGTAGAAGCTCAATATCAGCAGTGAAAATCAGGCCGGGTGCTGACTGTGGGACAGACCACCAACTACTCATATGCAGGTTCAAGCTGATATTGAGGAAAATTAAATCAAGTCCACGGGAACCAAAATTTTACCTTAAGTCTGTACCACTCGAATCTCAGGAACAGGTTTGAGGCCTTGAGCACCAATGAGCGTAGACCAAATGAGCTCTGGGAGGATATCAAGAAAATCGTCCATGAAGAATGCAAAAGATCATTACAAAGGCTAAAGAAGAAGAAAAGACCAAGGTGGATGTCAAATGAAAATACTCTTGAGTATTGCATTAGAATGCCAAGAAGCCAAAGCTAAAGGAAGAAACCAAGAAATCAAAGAGCTGGACAGAAAATTTCAAAAGGCAGCTCGGGACAACAAAGCAAGATACTATAATGAAATGTGCAGAGAGCTGGAGTCAGAAAATCAAAAGGGCCGAACTCGCTCAGCATTTCTTAAGCTGAAGGAGTTGACAGGTGGCAATATTTAAGGATAGTTTGGGTAGAATGTTAAATGATGTTTTCTATTAGTATTATTTTAATATAGTGTAGAAAGACACTTTCTGAATTTTGTTGTTTGAAAGAAGTAAACATTGAAGCCAAGAATAAAATATAGGGTAGATGTGGAGCTAGGTCAGAGGCTGGGGGTCCACCTGTTCAGAGATCTATACTTAGTGGTTCAGTATCTTCTGCTAATTCAGGTCTGTATCACCAAGTTACCTAGGCAGGCACCTTACAGTAATGATAGTCTAGTGTCACTAGCATTCTCTCTTAGTCTCCCTACAACTCCTCATTTTTACCTTTGACTAGCTGGAGCTCCGAGTAGGTGAATTACTTGCCCAAGGATCCTACAGCTAACTCCCCTGCATTAAACACTGCACTTATTGGTCCCTACAATTACCTGCCTGTGAAAAGAGTATGACTGGAATGGGAGCAGTCACCTCTGACCTCCACTAATTCCCCCAGGGGAGCAGTCCCATCCATAACACCCGTAGTACAGAATTGATTCCTCTGATGCCAGGCATGCCCCCATGCTCCCCGTACCTACTTCTACCAATTCTAACACCAGCACTGCCTCCCAGGGCGCTCACTGCTCTATTATCAGGTCTGCAATCAATTGCAGTGGCCACACAGAGCTCACAGACCCATACTCTTGGCTGTGGGGTTTATTAGAGAAGTTAACAGGTTACAATTCAGCCTGAAAGCAGGATGCAGTTCTTCAGTTTCTCAAGCGTGTTCACAGGCCCTTTGACCTGAAGCTTTAGGTCAGTGTTACAAAGCTCCCTTCATCTTGCCAATTATGACTTCTCCCCCTCAGTCCTCTGGCAAGCTTGAGCAAAGATCCCTCCAACTCCGGCTCCCTGCAGCAGCGGTCTCCAGTCAGCTCTACCTCATGTTGGTCTTTGATTCTCTGATGCTGCTGCAGCTACAGCTTCTGCTACTGTGTCTTGATCTCAGTCTGTTTCCATCTGGCACAGAAATCTCTCCTCTAAGAATCTCTGGTCCCAAAGGGCATGTCCTGCATTCCTCTTTTTTTCTGGTGGAAAAATTCTCATTTTTTGCCTTTAAACCTGCTCAGTGTAAGCCTGGCAGGATAGGAAAACAGGCAATACCCTCATCAGTAATCTTTGATCCCTATTTGCATGTGGCAAAATAAAAAAGTGGCCTAAGATAGCCTTTTTGAACAATAAACCCACCACACTGCTCCCTGCTGCAAAATGCAGACTCAGTGCATGTTTTAAAGGAGGAAATCCCTGCCCCATAGTTGATAGCACGGCTCATAGATGCACCTCAGTATTGTTTGATTCAGACTGAGTTAGAGACACAGTTTAGCAAAGAGGAAATCTGATAGCCTGGTTCAGATCCAGCAAACCTAGATGATGACCAAGGCTGTGCCTGACCTACAGTTTGTATAGTTTTAAAGATAGGAAGACCCCCAGGGAAGTGTTATGTGATCTGTGACAATAGAGTCAAGTATATTAGAGATGATGGTGACGCAGGATAGGACAATGGATTTCTTGTTCATTGGGTTGCTATGAGTCATACTCAACTTGACAGTACCTAACAACATCCACTTGATGGCACTTAACAGCAACAACAATGTCTGGTAAAGGAGCCCCGGGTGTGTCTAGATGCACTGCCAACATAAAGGTAAGTGGTTCAAGTTCACCATCAACTCTGAGGGAGTAAGATTGGGCAGTCTTCTCACAGTGCAATCGGTCTACTACCTCAGAAACCCACTGCACGGTCAGCTATGAGTCAGTTTTAACTCAGCAGGCAATGAGTTTGAGTTTTTTTGAGTTTAAGTCTTGTGAATGGTGTCCCTGGAGTTGTGTATCCCACAGCCAGCCCACACTTACTTGTCAGTTCTGGCCCAGCACATACATCCCCGTTTTTACTATCATGAACTGTAAGCTTCTGACGTAAGGGGTCTCCCCACCTCTAGGTCATATGGCAGGGTCTAGCAATCATTGTAGTAGCCTAGACATACGTGCTGTATGTGAATACTTGGTCTCTCCCACTAGCCTGAAAGTTCCTTTCGATCAAAACGTCAGGCCTGAGGACGGTTTTCTCATGCTGCTGCTGCACACACCTTTGGTTGGTAACGGTACTTCTTGCCTCCTTTAGGTTTTGCGTTTCAGTCGTGGGCGAAGCCTGAGGAAAAAGAGAGAGAGGCTCAAGGAAGAGAGGAGAGCCCAGTCTGTGCCAAGAGATGAGGTGGCACAAAGCAAGGTGGGGGGTAGCTCTCCAGCCCTCTCCTCTCACCCTTGCACAGTGGGTGGGAAGTCAGCTCCCTTCTTTCACTGGGTTCATCTAGCAGCTGCCGTATAGTCCTCGCCCCTCCTCCCCTCTGGGGTTCTTCAAGTATGGTCAGTGTTTCCCTGTTGGTTTAATGTTTCCTTCGCCAGGATTTCAGCGCATGGGCACATGTGTGCTGCCCACCCTTCCTAGAACCCTTGGGTGGACATGCTTATGAGCCCTGTGTGTCTGGGGCCTGTGTGCCCCCTACAGGAACTGCACTGACATCGTGCCTTGTAATTGTGGTTCTCAAAGTATAATGTCTAGGGCATCACCTGGCAACTTGTTCAGAATGCAGATTGTGGGGCCTCACCTTAAATCTCCTAGATTAGAAACCCTGTGGTGGGGCCCAGCAATCTGTGTTTCAACAAGACCCCTGGGCTATACCTGTGTGCACTAATCTTTCTGATTAGGGATTTGACCAAGGAAGGCTGTGTGAGCCATGTGGCCCTTTTGTCTGAATTAGAGAAAGACAGCAGCCATCCACGGAGCGCACACTTGGTTGGAGTTCAGCTCACTTCACTCCACCCCTCACAGCCAGGCGCTTTGTGGAATGAAGAGCTGGCACAATGGTAAATGGTAGCCATTCATGTCAGCTCTCCTAGGAGACAAGCTAAGATACACGGGCTACGCTGGATACCTTTTGACATGTTTATTGTCACCAAGTATTTGCTCTTCTGCCTGGTCAAATAGCAAAACTGGACAGTTCTCTCATTAGTCATCTGCACACTCTGCACTGTCTGCATGTTCCTACCCAGCCATGTGGCAGAAAGCAGTGGCCTAGGAAAGCCAACCTGAACAAAAGACCGACTACATTACACTGCCCATATCACTCCACTTCTCTCTGCTCCACATGCAGGCTGTGTGTTTGATTTGGAGAAGAAATCTGTGCCCCAATGTTGGGACTATGATTCACAGATTTGCTTCAGTATTGTTTGAATAACATTGACTATGACTTTGACACAGTTTAGCCAGGAAGAAATATAAGAGACTAGTTCAAGTCCAGTATACCAAAATGGTAATCAAGGTTGTGCCTGATTTATATTTTATACAGTCCTAATCTCTGGTAGTCTGGTGATGAGGAGATGCACTGCCAACCCAAAGGCAGGCACACAGTTCGAATCCACTAGTTCTCTATGAGAGACAGATGAGAAATCTCCTGTGCAAGTTACTGCCTCTGGAAGCCCTGTGGAGGGTCAACCATGAGCTGGTCTCACTCAGTGGCACACAACAACAATAGCAATCTCTGATAGAGTAATTCACACATAAGGAGTTGTTGCTAACCCATAGTCTGTGTCTTTCTGGTGGGTTTACCAGCAGCTTCTCGGAAGAAAGATAGGCAGTCTGTTCCTGTGCAGTTGACAGCCTCAGTGTCCAGGTTTATGGCAGTGTAATGTTTTGATGTTCCTGTGTGTCACTCAGATATCAAGTTATCAAAGTTCACTTAAGGACCAGAGTTTTGATAAGACTTCATTTCAAAGTGTTCCCTCTGCTATGAATTGGGGTTGAGGGCTATTTCCAAATCCAAAGAATAGGTGGGGTTTTAGTTGTTGAAATGCAAAAGATTTTAAGATCCCCAGGGCTGCAGTGTTTGTGGGTGGTAGATTCTCAGAATTCTAAACAGTTAGACCCAAGAATACACTTAGTTTGATAACTAGTAGTTAATAAAAGCCTATTATTAACCTAGTCAAATAAAGCCTATACATTCAGTTAAAATTACCACCCTAGATCTGAAACATATCTCCTGAGTAGATTCTCATGCGTCTCTTTGTGGATGGAATTTTACAAATGGAATTTTACCTCATTTGTGGAAAAGGGTGATGGGAGAAGTAGAACAAGAGTCTTATTGGTTGTTCAGGCGGAAATCACCCTTAACTGGAGCTGGATGGGCTCCTTGCTAATTGCTGCTGTTCTCATGTTGGACCTGTGGGGTTGTGGGTACAAAGGAAGTGGCCAGCAATACCGCAGACCTCCCCAGTGGGGTGTGCTGTTGCTGTAAATAAACCAACGAACACCTTTCATCCCAACCGTGTAAAAGGCTGGGAGGCCCTCCAGGGTCTTAAGCATTGCTTTTCTTCATAGTAACCATTCTTGAGGGACAAATTTATGCCCCAATCACATGGTGTTGAGGTAAAGGAGGTAGAATAAAAAAAAATCATATATTAAAGCATCTACTTGAAGTCAAGGGTCTAAGTTTTTCCTTGAAGAAATAGAGTCTTAAAAGGGTGAAAAAATGGGGCATTAGTTGCTTCTTAGATGTCTGGGTTTTGTTCTCTGTAGGGTAGTGTCTCAGCAGGAGACACCCGCAGCAGTGAACAGGCTGCACTCAGAAAAGAAGAGGCCAGGGAGGATTTTCTGCCGGCCTCCCCAGAGCCCAGGGCAAAGGACAACAGGAGGAGAAAATCAAGACCCAAGGTCAGGAGGCACGTGAGAGTGGCTCAGAGGGTGGCTGGGAGGCAGGTTGGCAGGGGGCCCTGGGACTCATCATGTCAACAACTAAAAAGCTACCACACTGGCCTAGAACACGGAAGCTCAGTCTGGTCCAGTTCCAGCACAAGGTTAGCATGCCGTGTTGTCCCCTTTTGCATGCAGTGTTGGAAGTAGAACGCCGTGAAGTAAAACAAGGAGGAGTCCCTTGTGCTAAAGTAACTGAGATGGGAGCCAGTAGCTCATGTCACTCTGGCGACGTAACATGCTCAGGCTCTTCCTCTCCCTCAGGTGTCTGCCTTTTCAGACCCCACTCCGTCAGCAGATCAGCAGCCTGGGCAGCAGAAGAATGTGCACACTCATAACCACCCGAAGAAGAGGAGCAGGCATCGGTGTTCATCACCACCTCCACCCCATGAGTTCAGAGCGTACCAGCTTTACACGCTGTACCGGGGCAAGGACGGCAAAGTGATGCAGGTACTTGTGCAGGAGCTAGAGCCGGCAGCGTTAAACAGGGCTGTCTGTGGAACTGTCATCCACTCAGCCAGGGACTTCATAACAAAGACAAGTTGGGTGGCCCTGCTGACTTACATAGTGCTGGGTAGGCCCAAGGAAACAAAGATCTAGTTACAAAGCTTTCTGCATCATCCTTGTTACTGTCAGCTGCTATAGAATTGGTTCAGTACTCATGGCATCCCACATGCAACAGAAAGAGGGCTGCCCAGCCTGGTCCCATCTCCATGATCCATTGGGGGTCAAGTCATGTAGGGTTCATTGGCAGGATTTCGGAAGTAAATCATCAAGTAAAACAGTACTCTCTAGTCTGTCTTAGTCTGGAAATTCCACGGCAGTCTCTAATATCATAGCAACACGAGAGCATCCAAATGCAGACCAGTCGTGATTGAGCAGTAGTTGCGTTGGTCAAGAATCACGCTGAACCAGACCTGTCGTAAGGAAGGTGATAGAGTCATGAGGACTCAGAATAGACTAATGCAGTGAGCTTCTTGAGGAGAGAGCCCATGTGTGCCTCACTCTCTCTGCCTAGAAGATGCAAAGCTTGGTCTACAGTATATTCAGAAGTTACGGGAAACTCAATGTGTCTCCCCTATCATCTTTATTCTCAGCCCCTGGAGTAGTGTCTGGCATGTGATAAGTGTGCAAAATCTATTTGTTAAAGGAATGAATTACTTGTTTTGATCCTTTTTTTTTTTTTACTTCCCTCATAGGCACCAATAAATGGTTGTCGATGTGAACCTCTCATCAACAAGCTAGAGAACCAGTTGGAGGCGACGGTGGAGGAGATAAAAGCTGAGCTGGGATCTGTTCAGGATAAAGTGAATATAAAGCTGGGACACATGGAGACCAAGACACAGCATCAAGTAAGAGAGTGGGCGTTCCGGCACAAGTTAAATTAGAGCAAAACCTCAGCACTCCCTTCATCCGGCAGACTCTGCCCTTCGTGTTGAATGCGCTCTCTGAGAAGGCTCCTTGTCTCATTTTATGTATTGAAATCATCCAAGAACGTGTTTAACTTGCTTCTGATAATGAAAATAATGTATATTCATCACAGAATAGTCAGATACAAATAGGAAAATTAGAACAGAAAAGAAACCATTTACAAACACACTGTGATAAAAAGCCCTCAAGCTCTTTGCTGTCACATGTCAGACCTTCTTTTGGGTTCCCGAGGCTGTAAATTCCATGGGAAAAGAGTGTCTGTCTTTTTCCCACGAAGCTGCTGGTGGACTCGAACCACAGAGAGGTGCAGCCTTTGGGTGAGCAGTACAACTCCTTACAGACTACAGACAAAACAGAGCACTCATACTATTCATTTTCTTTTCTTCCAGAGTTTTCTTTATGCCAGTGTGCTCCGTACACACCCACTTCTGCACACAAAATTATAATAATTGTGTCTATAATTTTTTTATGTTCCTCACTCTTTGCTTTGAAAAATTCCAAACATAAAGAAAAGCTGAAAGAGTGGTGTAATGAAGGATCATCTACCTTCCTTCCACTTCAGTGCATCCAGTTTTTTGTTTTGTACTATACCTGCTGTATGTCTCTTTCACAGCTGATATTGAGCTTCTCCAGCGGTTCCTTCCACAGATGTAGTCGATCTGATTCCTGTGCATACCATCAGGTGAAGTCCATGTGTATAACCTGCGTTTGTGTCTCTTATAAAATGTATTTGCAATGAATAAGTCATTGATTTTACAAAATTC
>NW_006399821.1:0-11762 GCF_000299155.1 Elephantulus edwardii | reverse complement strand
GGGGGGGGCGCAAGCCAGGTCAGGTCAGAGCTTAAATTAATTTTAATGAAAAGTTTACAGAGACATAGGGTTTCCATTCATTCATTGTTGCACTTTTCTCCCTGCCCACCCCCCCCAATTTGCTCTTCTCTTTGAAAACAAAAAGACTAATTCTTTTATTGTTATACAATCCTTCCCCCCAAGTCCACTCCTCTATGCAGCCTTCGTTCTGGTCTCTGGTCATGACAATAATACCTCATCATATATCCCTCTTAAACAATTCTCTCCCTCATCTATTTCAATGGAGTATACATTATTTATCCCCTCTTTCTCAGTCTTCCCTCAACCCCGATATCAGCCCCATTTTACAGCAGTGGCACTATGAAGTATTTGTCCTTTTATGACTGAGATATTTCCCTCAGCATAATGTCCTCCAGGGCCACGCATTTTGTATAATATTTCATTAGTTCCTTCTTTTTTAATGCAGCATAGTATTCCATTGTGCGAATATACCAGAACTTCGCTATTCATTCGTTTGTTGATGGGCACTTGGGTTGTTTCCAACTCTTTGCTATTGTGAACAAAGCAGCAATAAACATGGGTGTGACTATACCTCTTTAAATTAGATTACCAGAAGTGAGGTTAAGTGAATCTTTGCAATATTGTTGTTGTTGTTGTTATGTACCATTGAATCGCTTGTGACTCAGCACCCTATGGACAAGAGCCATAAACCCTGCTCTATCCTGTGTCAGCCTCACTGTCTTTGAGTTACCTACTCCCCTTACCCTAATCACTGAATCAACCCATCTCATAGAGGGTCTTCTCTCTTGTGCTGTCCCTCCACCTTCCCAAACATGACGTCCCGCTCCAAGGACTGGTCCTTCCTTGCAACATGCCCAAAGTATGTCAGACGAAACTTCAGAATTCTTGACTCCAAGGAGCAGCCTGGTTTCACCCTCCCCAGGACAAACCTGTTTGTTCTCCTAGGAATCCATAGTATATTCAACACTACTCTCCAGCACCACAGCTCAAAGGCATCAATTATCTATCATCCCTAATCACTGTCCAGCTCTAAATGTAACCAAAGACATTTACTCATTCAGTGCAGTATCAGGATTGGAGGAAGGCTGGTTAACATCTGTGATACAGCAATGACACAGTCTTGCTTGCTGAAGACATGAAGTATTCAGTGATGAAGCTCAAAGACTATTTTTTTTAAGTATACATTGCAGCCTAATGGACAGAAAGTTCTGCTACCAACCCCAAGGTGGGTGATTTTAATCTGCGGCCCTCAGGCCTGGTTCAAATTGTTTTTCTGTCAAACATTGTTCTAGGTGGTATAGCACTGGTTGGTGCATTGCTGTACAGAGGTAATTTGTGGTTGCTATGAAGCTGTGACACTGATGTGTCAAATGTGTTAATATTTGCTGGAGCTTCCTGATGAAACAAGCCAGGAAGCTGGCATCCAGTTCCAAAATGACTTGCCTCCAGAAACTCTATGAACAGTGCTCGGGCCTTTCATTCATAGTGTCGCTATGAGTCGTCTACAACTCGAGGGCACCTAACAACAACAACATACATTACAGTTTAACATAAAACAAAATATTACCACTGTACCAATAAACATCATGATAAACAGAAAAAAGATTCAAGTTGTCAAGCATTTCATTTTCCATAGATCCAGAGGCAACAACCATGGACACAGTAATTAAGAAATGAAACACTGCATTGAGAAAAATCTGCCAAGGACTTCTTTAGAGTATGAAAGAGCAGGACTGACACCTTTGAGGACTTAAGTGAATCTCACCCACACGTGGTATTTTCAGTTGCCTCCTGTGTAAGTGAAATTTGGACAATAAATGAGGAAGGCTGATGAACTAATGTTCTGGAATTATGGTGTTGAAGAATAGTAACTGGACCATGAACTGCTAAGAACAAACACTTCTGTTTTGGAAGATATAAGCAGAGCAAGGACAATGCAGAGACAGCTACATCTTGCCACTACTGATTCCACAAAGGGAAATGGTCTCCATCAACAGCATCCACAGCACAAAACCAATTCCTATGAGGTCAGACATGTCCCTCGTTCTCCTACCTCTACTAATTCCAACACCAATCTTACTGTTCTACTACTGGGTCCAAAATCTGTTGTAATACCTCACAGAGGACACAAAGCCATATTCACAATTTGGAGATTTATTAGGGAAGTTAACAGAATATCATTTCAGTTGACAACAAGATAACAATTTCTCAGGACAGCTTCTGAAGCATGCTCACAGGCTCTTCAGGCTCTTCATGACTTTAGGCTAGTGTTAAAAAGATCTTAGTCTGGGAAATTACGGCTCTCCCAAGTCCTCCAACAAATGTAAGCAAAGGCTTGTAGCTCTGGTTCAATGGGCTAGCAGTCTCAACGTCAGGTCTGTCTCTTGTCAGGTCTCTGGTTTTCTGCTGCTACAGCTGCTGCTGCTCTTCTCTAAGTCTTGACTGGTGCAAGAATGTCTGACCCTGAAGGGTGCACTGCATTCTCTGCTGCTGCTTTGCTAGTGGTGAGATTCTCAAAATCTGCCACTTCTAAAAGTGCTCAATTTAGTGGCGAGACTAGCCAGTGCCTTTGTGGATAGGCTAACTCACATATTCCCACCCATCCTCATGGCAAAGTCAGTCAGTGGCTAGGAAAGCCATTTTGAACAATAAATCCTCCACACTATAGAAGATGTGCAGTGAGAATACTCCTTCGAAGCCAGGATGCTATGGCTTTTGTATACTCTAGACATGATGTCCAGTACGTGCAAGAGAGCATGCTTGGTAAAGACCTCAATGAAAAAAGAGGAAGACCCTTCTGGAGATGAGTTAACCCAATGGCTGTATAAACACAGCAGTGATGATGAGGACAGAACAGTACCAGGCAGGCATCCATTTCTTTAGGTTGTACATAGAGTGGCTATGAAGTAGAGTTCCTTGACTTAGCAGCACCTAACAGTTTTATTTAGGTTGTAGTCTAATTGCTGGTGCTCTAGACCCAGCTTATTAGAGTTTCAAGTGTTCTTGCTCTAGCTCTTCCAGCTACTTAATCTTTTTTGAATGGTTTTCTTTTAAGAGAACATACAAGTGCCTCGGTGGGGCCATTTTGCTTGGTGGTGGTGGTTATGTAGTGCCACTGAGTCAGCTATGACTCATAGCAACTTTACGAATAACAGATCTGAATCTTGCTCTGTTCTTCACCATCCAGATAGTCTCTGATATGTTCAGGCTCATTGTTGCAATCACTGTGTCAGTTCATATTGTTGAGGGCCTTCCTCTTTTCCCCCTAACTTCTCCGTTTCCAAACATAATGCCTGTTTCCAACATCTGGTCCCTCCTAACAACATGCCCAAAGTATATGAGGTGAAGTTTCACTTTCTTGCCTCTAAGGAGCCTAAGGTTGCATGCCTTCCAAGATAAGACTTGTGTGTGGGTTTTTTGTTGTATTTTTTGTTTGTTTTGCTGTGTGTGTTTTTTCAAACTATGGGATATTCAGAACTCCTCTCCAACACCACAGCTCAAAGGCATTGATTCTTCTTCTGTCATCCTTATTTATTTTTCATCTTTCAGATGCATAAGAAACAACTGAAAATGCTATGGCTTGAATCAGACACATTTTAAGTCTTTAACCAGTCATAATTGCTTTTCAGCCCTTTGGAGAGGTCCTTGATAGCAGATTTTCTCAGTGCAACATGTGTTTTGATTTCTTGACTATTTGTACCAAGGGTGATGAGTGTGAATCCAAGTAAAATGAAATTGAAATCTCTATGAATAACATAGATTGCTTAATTACTATTAAAGGTGTCTTGGAAGAAAAGCTGGCAATCTAAATCCAAAAGATCAGCCAGTGAAAACCCTATTAAGTGCATTTCCACTCTGACACGAATGGAGTCATCTTCAGTTATAAATCACCACTTAACCAAGGAGTTGGTACTAGATTAGCGTGAAATTAGGATCTATTTCAGAGATTTATTTTATGTAATGTACATACTCTGCAATCATTAGGGCTTTTGAACATTCCCAGCATTGTATGAATGGTATAAACCTATGACCACATTGTCAATTACATATTTTTTAAATGTTGTCTAACAGTACAGTGATACAGGTAACTACTGATTTATTTTTTAATATATTAGTGATAATATTCTAGACTTTATTTATGACACAGAACTTTTATTCTCCTTTTATAAGGAATATTTGCTAAGTTGAAAGAAGTCTGTGTGACGAAATCTTGAGAGACAACTAACTGAAAGAGATCCCTATTTATTCCCATTACCAACCAAAAAAGGTGATCCAACAGAATGAAAATTATCAAACAATATAATTAATAACACATTCAAGTAAAATCATACTGAAGATTATTAAAAAACACCTAGAACGGGTTAAGGATAGAGAATTAGTAGAAATTCAAGCTGGATTTAGGAAAGGCCGCTGGCACCAGTGAGACCATTGCTGATGTCAGATGATTGTGACAGCACAGAATATCAGAAGGATGTTTTATTGACTGCACAAAGCATTTAGCTGTGTGGATCACAAATTATGGCTAACATTGAGAAGAATGGGAACATCAGAACACTTAATTGTGCTTATACAAAACTTACATTTAAATCAAGAGGGTGTTCTCTGAAGAGTGAGGGAACGCTTATTGTTATGTGCTGTCGAGTCACCTGTAACTCAGAGCGACCCTATGTATAGACCCTATGTATAGCAACTCAACCCTGCCCTGTCCTGAGTCAGTCGCACGATTCCAACACACCAACCCCCATTGCCCAGTTACTGTATCAATCCATCTCATTCCGGGTCTTCGTCTCAAGCACTGTCCCCCCACCCTTCCAAACATGTCCTTTTCCAAGGACCAGTCTCCTGGCCACATGCCCAAAGTATGTGAGAAGGAACTTCAAAATCCTAGCCTCCAAGGAGAAACTTGGGTTTCATTCTCTCCAAGACAGACCTATTTGCTTTCTTGGCGGTCCATGGTATGTTCAAGACTCTTCTCCAGCACAATTTGAAGGCATCTTTTTTTGTCATCCTTAGTCTTGTCCAGATTTCTGAAACATAACAAGTAATTGAGAAGGCCATGGCCTAGATTAGACACACCTTAGTCTCTAGACTGACATCATTGCTTTTTCGCACTCTGGAGAGGTCCCTGACAGATTTTCCCAAATGCAATTCATCTTTTGATTTTCTGAATACTGGTGCAAAGAGTGTTGATTGTGGAGCCGAGCAAGCTATAATTGTTAACCACCTTAATCCTTCTCCATCAATCATGGTGCTGTCAGTTGGCCCACTGGTGAGAATCTTTGTCTTCTTGATGTTGAACATCAACTCATATTGAAAATTACAGTCCTTGACATGCTACAGCAAACGCTTCAGGTCTTCTTCAGTGTGAGCAAGCAAGGTTCCATCATCTGCATAAGGTAGGCTGTTGATGAGTCTTCCTCCAATCCTGATGCCACATTTTTCCTCATAAAGCCATGATTCCCAAATGATGTTTTGTATATAGATTGAAAAGGTATGGAGTCAGGATGCATCCCTGACACACTCCTTTCCTGGTTTTGAATCACAGTATTTCCCTGCTCTGTTCTTAGGACTGCTTCCTAGTCCAAGTATAGGTTTCGCATGAGTACGATCAAGTGTTCTGGGATTCCCATTTTCTTCAAGGTTGGCCACAATTTGTTGTAATCTACACAGTCAAATGCCTTTGCATAGTAAATGAAACACAGATAGACATTCATTTGGTACTCTTTGCTTTCTACCAAGATCCATCTGACATTGGCAATAATGTATCTAGTGCCATGACCTCTTCTAAACCCAGCTTGCATTTCTGGTAGTTCTCCGTCAATGTACTGTTCCAGTCACTTCTGGATAATCTTCAGCAGGATTTTGCTAGTGTGTGATATTATTCAATAATTTCCACACTATGTTCCTCTGAGAGAACACTGGATGGTTTAAAATCAAGAAAGGTGTGCATCAGGGCTGTGTCCCTTTCTCTGTACCTATTTAAACTGTCTGCTAAACAAATTATTCAAGGAACTGGACGATATGAAGAAGAATGTGGCATCAGGATTGGAGGAAGACTCTTCAATAACCTTGCTTCATAATGCAGATGACACAACCTTGCTTGTTGAAAGTGAGGACTTGTAAGTCAAACACTGTAGCCTTCAATATGGACTGTATCTCAAGATCAAGAAAACAAAAAATCCTCGTCACCGGACCATCAAGCTACATCATGATAGATGGAGAAGACTAAAAGTCTCAATGACTTTTGGATCCACAATCAGGACACTTAGTACCAGCAGTGAGGAGAGACATGAAGAAATGGCAAAGGAGAAGCCCCTCTACCAGGTGGACTCAAACAGGTACTGTAACGAAGGGCTTGAGGGTCTGAGATTGTGAGGATGGCATAGGATAGGACAGGATCCAGATCAGTGTTCACACGGTCACTGTGAGTCCTTTTCAGCTTTACGGCAACTAACAACAATTCAGTTTGTATGCTGAGCAAATAATTTGTGATGCTGGACTATATGCAAAGAATGTGACTCTGGGATTGGAGAAAGAATCAACAACCTGATTAGTTCTTGCAGGTGTCACAACTTTGCTTGCTGAAAGTGAGGAGGGCCTGAAACACTTGCTGCAGATCAAACACTAGTCTTCAATATGGATTACATCTCAACATCAAGAAAACAAAAATCATCCCCACTGGAACAATAGGCAACATCATGATGATGTTGTTGTTGTTATGTGCCGTCGAGTCGTTTGTGACTCATAGCGACCCTATGTACAACAGCCCTAAACCGTGCTCTATCCTGTGCCAATCTCATTGCCTCTGACACACCCATCCCGATTACCCCAGTCACTGAATCAATCCACCTCATAGAGGGTCTTCCCCTCCTGCGCTGTCCCTCTACTCTACCCAGCATGATGTCCCTCTCCAAAGACCTGTCTCTCCTTGCAACATGTCCAAAGTATGTCAGATGAAGTCCCAGAATCCTTGCCTCCAAGGAGCAGCCTGGTTTAACCCTTTCTAGGATGAATCTGTTTGTTTTCTTGGCAGTCCATGGTACATTCAGTATTCTTCTCCAGCACCACAGCTCAAAGGCGTCAATTCTCCTTCTATCCTCCCTAGTCATTGTCCAACTCTCTGATGCATAACAAGTTATTTCAAAAACCATGGCCTGAATCAGGCACACCTTAGTCTCCAGAGAGACACCGTTGCTCTGGAGTACTTTAGAGAGGTTCCTAACCGCAGACTTTCCCATCGCAATACGTTTTTTTATTTCCTGGCTACTGGTACCAAGAGTGTTGACATCATGATAGATGGAGAAAAAAAATGGAATTCAGCAATTTCCTCTTGCTTGGATCTACAATAAACATCTTTGGTACTAGCAGTCAAAAAAAATGAGACATGTTGCACTGAGAAAATCTAATGTCAGGGACCTCTCCAAGGTGTTAAGGAGCAATATTGTCAGTGTAAAGGGTGCCTCATTCAAGTCAGGTCTTTTCAGTTACTTGCTATGCACCTAAAAGTTGGACAATGAATAACAATGTCGAGAATAATTAATGCCTTTGAGTTGTGGTGCTAGAGAACAGACTATCCTATGGACTGCCAAGAGAACAAACAAGTCTATCTTAGAAGGCCTGTACTTGTTAAGGTGCTTCAAAAGAGGCAAGGAGGGAAAACTTCACCTCACACACTTTGGGCATGTTGTTAGAAAGGGCCAGTCCTTGGAAAAAGACATCATGCTCGGAAGGAAGGACCAGCAAAAGAGAGGTAGACCCTCAACAGGATGGATTGACAATGCTTGTAACAATGGGCTTGAGGATCTCAGAGATGATTGGCATGTCATGGGATAGGGTGAGGTTCAGATCTATTATCCATAGGGTCATTGTGAGTTGTAGTCAATGGCACCTAACATTTGCTGAATTATTTAACTTTTTATTTGGACCATTTTCTTTGTTCCTGGACAAATGACATGCTTTTTTGATGTTTCTTTCGATGCTTATTAACTTTCATTTTCTCTCCACAGCTATTATTTTCTGCTTCACTTTGTTTTAATTTCTATTTACTTATCTAGATGTTGTTTTGGTATATGGTGTCATGTGGATTTGTTCTTTTACAGCTGCTAATTTCAACTCCATGCATTATATATCATACCACCATGCAAAAGATACCTGCTTTGCTAGGCAATGATTCATAAGTGGTTTAGCAATTATGTAATGACTATCAGTGGTAAGAGGATTAGGGTGGAATGCAACACACTTACTTCATGTCACAGCTCTTACCTAATGTATGCGTGTCGTCTAGGGTGTGGTCTACATCTCTATTTTTTTAATACAATTTTTATTATATACTGATTGAAGTGCAATGTCAAGAAAACAAAGATTCTCACGACTGGACCAATTGAGATAGTTAAGAGTTTTAGTTTGCTTGGCTCCATAGCCAACACTCTTGGTACCAGCAGTCTGGAAATCAAGAGACGAATTGCATTGGGAAAATCAGCTGTCAGGGACCTCTCCAGAGTACTAAAGAACAATGAAGTCAGGCTGGAGACTAAGGTGTGCCTGATCTGTCTGTAGTCTTCGCAATTACGTGCTATGCCTTGGAGAGTTGGACAGTGACTAGGGATGATAGAAAGAGAATTTATGCCTTTGAGCTGTGGTGCTGGAGAAGTGTTGAATATACCATGGACTGCTAAGAGAACAAAGAGATTTGTCCTGAAGAGGGTGAAACTGGGCTGCTCCTTGGAGTCAAGGATTCTGACATACTTTGGGCATGTTGCAAGGAGGGACCTGTCTTTGGAGAGAGACATCATGTTTGGGAGAGTGAAGGGACAGCACAGAAGAGGAAGAACCTCGAAGAGATGGATAAATTTTGTGATTGGGGTGGTGGGAGTGTGTTGGAGACGGTGAGGTTGGCACAGGATAGAGCAGGACTTAGGTCTCCTTTACATAGGGTCGCTATGAGTTGCAAGTGACTCGATGGCACAAAACAACATTATATACTGGTTTACGTAAAACCTCGCATACATTGTTTTTCACGCCAGATCTTTCCCATTTCCTTTACCCACAGCCCCCTCCACCCATCAAATTGTGCAACCCTGTGATTCACATCCTCACCCCTCTCCTTTCCCCTTGGATCCTCATACTTACTCTACAATAATAGTCTCATACATTATTTGTCCTTATGAGACTGAATTACTTCACTGAGCATAATGCTCTCTAGTCCCTCCCAAGTTATGTAGTAATGATCATTGCTCCTGTGTGCTGCATAGTATTCTATCATGTGAATGTACCATTTCTCAATCCATTCAATTGTAGTTGGATATTTGGGCTGTTTCTATGTTCTTGTGATGGTGAGTAATGCTGCTGTGAACACTGGTGTACAAGTCTCCAGTAGTGCCTCAGTTCTCATTTTCTCAGGATATATTCCAAGCAGTAGACTAGCTGGGTCATAAGGGATTTCTATGACATGAACAGCTTTCTAAGGAAATGCCAAACTGCCTTCCAGAGTGTTTGTACCAATTTACAGTCCACCAACAATGAGCTCCTATTTCGCCACATCCTCTCCAACTTTTCCACTGCTGCTGGGAACAAGCTGGTATCTCATTGTAGTTTTGATTTACATCTCTTTATTTCCAGTGATTTTGAGCATTTCTTCATGTGTCTGTTGTCCATCCAAGTATCTTCCTCTGTGAAAATTCTTTCCATGTCTTTTACCTATTTTGTAATTGTGTTATCAGGTTTTTTGTTTTTTTCTTCTTGTGGAGGCCCTCTAGGATTCTGTAAACTTTTGAAATGACACTCTTGTCTGAAATTGTATTGCCAATTTTTTCCCCCAGCCAGTAGGTTTTCTTTTCATTCTTAGGAAAATGTTTTTGATGTACATAGGGGTTTAATCTTTAGAAGGTCCCACTCATCAGTTTTATCCTCTCTAGATTGTGCATTTATGGCTGTATTTGGCAGTCTATACCATAGACCAAGCCATCTAAGCTTGATACCAGTTTGTCTCTGATTATCTTTATGGTTTGGGGCTTTACTCCCACTTTCTGATCCACTTCAAGATTGTTTGGGGCTTTACTCCCAGCTCTCTGATCCACTTCGAGTTGATTTTTGTGTATGAGGTCTACGTCACATCCTTAGGACTCAAGAGTTCCTGCACTAAGTATTTCTTAGACCCGGAGAAAGACTGATACCAAGACAAATGGTGCTCTCCAGGGAATGCTGGACTCACAGATTTGGAAGAGACAGTTTTTCTCTCAGAGCTGGCACAAAACCTTCCCCCAAAGTTAGTGCAATGAATTCATGCCTCTAGTCTTCTATTCTCGGAGCAAGAATAGTGTTTGCTAAAGCCTCCCACCTGTGTTTCTCTTTGTAGCAGCACTAAGTAAAGGTATTTGCCTTTAGTATTCTGTATGATCTTTAGAAATGTTTTATCATTTCCCTCAAAATAATATTAGGGTCTTCAAAACAACTATGGGGTATTCTCTTACCCCAGTAAGAATAGCAAAATTCAACAGAGTAGCAAACAGCAAACACTGGCAAGGTTGTGGAGAAACTGGAACCCTTACTCACTGTTGGTAGGAGTGTAAAATGGCTCAACCACTATGGAAGGCAGTATGGCGCTTTCCCAAAAAGTTGCGAATACCATTTGAACCAGCAAATTCCACTACTGGGAATATACCCTAAAGTAACCAGAACTGCTTTCTCAAGCAGATATGTGCACACCAATGTTTATTGTGGCTTTGTTTACAAGAGCAAAGAGTTGGAAACAACCCAAGTGCCCATCAACCAACACACAAATGGGTAAAGAAGCTGTGGTATATTGACACAATGCAATACCTACACTACATTGAAAACCAAAGAACTCATGAAATATTATACAAAATGGGTGACCTTGGAGGACATTATGCTGAGGAAAATACCTCAGTCACAAAAGGACAAATACTGCATAGTGCCACTGTTGTAAAATGGGATTGAAATTGGGGTTGGGGGGAACCTAAGAAAAGAGGGGATAAATAATGTATACTGCATTGAAACAGATGAGGGAGAACTGTTAAAAGGAATATACGATTAGGTATTATTTTCATGACAAGATTACAGAAAAAGAAATGCATAGTAAAGTGGACTGGGAGGATTGTATAGCAATGAAAGAATTTTTTTCCCCCTGAGAGAAAAATGAACTGGGGGGAGGGATGGGCAGGGAGGAAAATGTGAAACAATGAATGAATGGGGAAAAATTAAATGGAAAGAATATGCTGTAAAAATAAAATAAAAAAATGAAAATGAAAAAAAAATCTTAGGGTCTTTATTGGAATTGGTTGATCCTACAAATTGTAGTAAAATTTTTACATTATTGATCTTTTCATCCAAATATACTCATTCCAAACATTATACTGGCATGATTATATATGCCAAAAGACTCATGCTTTGGGCAGAGCGCCAAAAGTCAAATGCAGCATTATGGATGTTATAACCAAGTGCATATAGTAGAAGTTCATTATTCCTAAAGGGCTGGGTGTTAAGATATTCTGGACAATGCATTGAACACTGGCAAATTCCAATGGTCCACTGAAAATAGGTCATACCATGGCAGGGATAGAGGGAGAGATAACAGGTTAGGCAAGAGCTTCGCTGGCACTGTCAAGACGTTTGAATGGTGCCCCCTTTACAAGGAGCCATAAAGGTTTTTTCCACTGGAGCTATTTTTTTTTAAAATTAAATTTTATTAATTTAAATGAACATTTACAGAGATTTTGGGTTTT
>NW_006399820.1:16419255-16419674 GCF_000299155.1 Elephantulus edwardii | reverse complement strand
TGTGTCTTCCTCATGGAAGGCAATAATTCTGCCACTAATGCCCTAATACATAAGTAGATGTTGCTGTTGTTATGTGATGTTGAGTCTCCTGTGACTCACAGAGACCTTGTGTACAACAGCCCCCGAACCCTGCTCTATCCTGAACCAACCTTTTTGTTTCTGCACACCTGCCCCAGTACCCTAGTGACTGAATCAATCCATCTCATCGAGGGTCTTTCCCTATAGACACATAGTTATTGAGTGCCTATGTGTCAAACATTGGACAGAGTTATCTCTTCATTCCCGTCAGGACTGCATGAGATAAGTTTTTACTGATGAAGAAACTGAGGCTCACAGAGAGGGGAGATAACTTGCCCCAGAGCCCTCAACCAGGTGGGGACAGAGCCAAGAACTCCAATTACCTGGCTCCACAATCCAAG
>NW_006399820.1:16400151-16418108 GCF_000299155.1 Elephantulus edwardii | reverse complement strand
CACATGGACTCAGAACAAGAAGTGAGTCACTTAATTCACATAATCAGGTTACTAGTAACCCCCCAGTTGCCAATGCATTACCTCCAACTCACAGGAGCCCGGGCATGCCAGAGTAAACCTGTCACTGGCTGACTTCTAAAGGAAATCACCAGTGCAGTCTTTTAAAGTGCTTCTAGGTAGACTCAAACCTCCAATCTTTTGGTTAATAGCTGAATGCTTATCCATTTGCATCACCAAGGATTAAAAATCTTGGTAGCTTTTCTCATTTTCATAAGAAAGACTTCTTTTCAGTGAGACAGAGTGCACAGAAACCTAACCATTTGCTAAGAGCCAGGCAATATCTACTTCTAGCATTCCCAGAGTGGAAGATTGTCCAGTCTTAGAATTCTAGAGTCAGAAGTTTTAGATGTGGAGAACTCCTGTGGCCTCTTGGGTAAGGAGCTGTGCTGTCAAACGAAATGCAGGTTATTGGAATCCACCAGCTGCTCCATGGGAGAAAGATGAGCAGTATCCTCCAGTGAGATTTTTCACCTCTGAAAATCTGCTGAAAGATCAGCTATGAGTAGGTTCTAACTTGATGGAATTGAGTTCAAGTGGAGGAAGAATGTAACAGTTCCTCCAACCTGACCATGCCTTGAGGAGGCCTAACACTGTCTTGATAAGGCCTGACCATAACCTGGCAAGGTTACTAGCCAGCCAGAACCAAATTGGGCCTTGGACTCAGTCACATCCTGATAATACCCTGTCCCCAAATTCCTGAGCAAACAACCACCCTTTCTTAATCTCCTTAAGAGCCCGTGTAAAAATAAACTGCTTTTGTCTGCCTGGACACCATTCTGATCTTTTCTGTGTGCGGTCACCTGGCATCCCAATCAGGTCCAAGGCCTTTTCATAACTTGGGATCAACTTCTTTTCTATCTCACTCAGCTCTCTTTCTATCTAACATTGAGGAATATTTTTTGGAGTAAAGGTGGGAATGCTTATGCAGGGTGGGAGCCTTTATCACACTGTTTACTTTAGTCAGGTTCTCTGATAGAACTCTGCTGGTGTAGGCTGAAGAGAGTTGTTCTGCTAATCCAAAGACTAAACCTCTCTAGTTGTTCATATCTACCAGCAGCTCCCAGTGGAAAAGAAGAGCAGTTCTTCTCCTCTGTGATTTACAACCATCAGAAACCCAGTGTGGGGTCCGCTATGAGTGAGTTCCAACTTGATGGCAGTGAGAAAGAAAAGGACAGTTTTGTGCTGGTTCTCTTCTTCTTTATCGCTGTCTCTGCTGCCCTTGGCCCAGCTCCAGTGCGGGTGGGAGCTGGAGCCCCTGCAGCAGGCCTCAGGGATCTGGCTTTTATCTCCGCCTGCCTCCTGGCAGAGCCTCAAAAGTCCCCAGTGCAGTACCATCTAATCAGATCAAAATGCCAAGCACAGTTTACAGTTGCACTGGAGACACCTTTGTCTGGTTTTGTTTTATTTTTTAGCTGCTAGAAGCACATTCAAATCCATTTAAATGTGAATGACAGAAGCCCAAATGCTTAGATACTGCATGCAGTCCATGGGGCGGGGGAGGAAATATCTCCTCTGGCTTCTTATTCTAATAATGTTCTTTTGTTTCCTAGCACTGCATGTTTACAGCCATTCATAAGCATTACACCCTGGATGACTGGAAGCTTTTTGCCAAGAAGCACCCAGAATGCTTGCAGGTATGAAGCCTCACTATAATTTGCACATGGTACCAGGGCAGGAGTGACTTCAGAGATCTTAACTGACAGCAGATAAACAGAAACAAGTCTCTGGTTCTGAGTTCAGGAAAGATCTAGAGAAAGGAAATAGAGATCCCCAGCTCTGCATTATTGCCAGAATTCAGCTGAAGAAGCCTGTTCTATGTAGTGCTAAGAAGCTGTTGGGACTCACCTGCAAGAAGTGACTGTTTTCTTATTATATCTCAAGAGGTTTGGGAAGACTTGTTTTCCGCCAGGTATTTTGAGATGAATCTCATCTGATCATGTCTCTTGGCTGTAGAAAAAAATAGTTAGCTGTAAACAGTCATTTTTAAGTTAGTGTAAAACTCATTATACCAACTTATTGTTCAGTAATGTCGAGTGTGACTCATAGCGACCCTATGAACAACAGATCTGAACCCTGTGCCAGTCTGTGCTATCCTCACAATCTCTGACACGCTTGAGCCCATTGCTGTAGTCACTGTGTCAGTCCACCTAGTTGAGAGTGTTGCTCTCCTTTGCCATCCCTCTACCTATCCATGCATGATGTCCTTCTTCAAGGAATAGCCTATCCTAGCAACAAGCTCAAAGTATGTGAGACGAAGCTTCTCCGTATATACTGAATAGGATGACTATTATTGAAAGGATAGATAATAGCAAGTGTTGAGGCTTTGGAGAACTTGGAGTCCTCAGACACTACCAGGGAGAGGTACTGAAACCGGGCAGTGGGTTTGGACAAGCAGTCTGGCAGTTCCTTCAAAGATTAAAGAGAGACACTATATGACTCAGCAATTCTATGCCTCAGTGTATACACAGGATAAATGGAAAACATATGTCCCTGTAGGAACTTGTACACCAGTGTTCATTACAATAGCCCAAAGGAAAAACAATCCAAATATCTCATCAGCACATGAAAGGATAAAGAAGACATGACGTGTCTGCACAATGGATTATTTTCTCATAAAAAGAAATGAAGTACTAATAAGCAGGATGAGTGATGGTGCTACATTGTGAGGATTGCCGTCTATGGCATGTAACAAAACGTGTATGAGTGGTTGCGTAGAGAACTAATTTCCTTTGTAAACCTTTACCCAAATCACAAGAACAATTTAAAAAATAAAATAATATGGAAAAAGAAAACAAACAAAAAATAACATAGTGCTGTTAGGTGCACAAGTCTATGAACAGAAGGAAAATATTGACTTGTACATTTTAGATGAATGATTTGTATGGTAGATGAGTTATGTCTTAGTAAGATTTTTTTAAAGAATTTTAATAAAGACAAGTCTCAGTGCAACAGTCTTGACTTTGCTCCCAGCGTTTTCTGAGCCTGAGCAAGTGCCAGCAAAGACGTTTATCTCCACAAGAGACTTTCCCTTCTGTATTCCTATTGTGATTGGAAAACAACTTCAACTCTTTCTGATTTACACTTTTTTGCTGTTGCTAATACCATGCTTTAATTATGTCTTTATAAGTGAGGAGGTGATTTTGGAGATAAAATAAATCTGGGACTAAAGTCGGCCATTAACTTTTTTGCCTTCTTGTATTCAAATGTATTATAGGTGTTTGCACCTTCTTTCCCTCTCTAAGCTTATAGTAGAATTTAAGGAGCAATGATTTTGTTGTTGTTGCTGTTTTTATATGGAGCTTGGTTGTGTGGAAGGTTAAGTGGTGGGCCACTAACTGAGAAGTTGGCAGTTTGAATTCACCATGTGCTCCGAGAGAGAAGGATGACACCTAATGGAGTGTTACCAGGAGTCAGAAACTTGGACTACAGTAGAGGGGTTGGGTTTTGCTTGTTAAACCTTTGGCCTCTTTCAGGTAAATTTTCGCAATGTGTTGCTAGCCTTCATCACCAAGTGCCCTTGTACAATTATTCCTCTAAACTGCTTATGGAAACATTCATCTAAGCTCATTCATCTACAATTTAGTTTATTTACCCCCTTTGAAGAAAAACCAAACTGTCTGAAATTCCACGTACAAACCTTTAACAGGGAGCTCTGTTGGCTTTAGTGGTACGAAGCTATGCTACAAACCCAAAGGCACCTAACAGCAACAGTTGCCATCAAGCCAACTCCTCCTCATAGTAGCCGATTAGAACTTCTGTGTAGAGTTTTCCGGTGTCATCCACTTCCTAGACAACATGCCTCTAGAAACTCTATGAACGTTGAGAAATGGCCATAGTTATAAAAAGACCTCAGGTCTTGTTCATCGGGTCGCTATGAGTCATTGATGGCATTTATCAAAAACAACAGTAGTAAGAAGCTGCGCTGCAATCCCAAAGACACGAGGTTCAAATCCACCATTCTCTGTGGGAGAAGAATAAGCAGTCTCTTCCTGTGGAATTTACTGCCTCTGAAAACCCCTGGAGGGTCAGCTATGGGTTAGTTCTCTCTCAGTGACACAGCACAACAATCACCTTTGAAACTACTGAACAGGTAAATAAAAAAGATGATAGAGCTCTTCTGGGAGGAATAAGAAGGGCTGGATTGGGTTGACAAATGGTAGTTTGTTAATAATGGAAAATGAATACATAGAGAAAATCAACTATATCATGGGTGCTTTTATATTTTTTTCACATTTACATTTTTTTTCAGAGCATTGCTGTGATTTTCTTTTTCTCAAGAATAATCAAACCTGTGGCCACTTACTTGATTCTCGCTATACCCAGTGACCCTGACATCACAGAAGCATTGTCGCATAGGGTTTCCAAGGCCATTGTCCTCATGGAAGCAGACTGTCTCATCTTTCACTGGTGGCTTTAACCACTGTGCCTCAAGAGCTCCCTAAAATAGGAGGGATATTCCTCATCTGCAGTTAAGGATTTAGGGATAAGAGCAAAGCTATAAATATTTCTATGAAAGGTGAGCTACTTTCTCAGTCAGAGATCCATTGTGTGGCTTCACTGAGGTTCACATTACTGACAACAAACCCTTTCTAGGGTCAAATTTCAGAGAAAGAATAGCAGCAAGTTTCAGAGGTATGGAAGCTGTGGAGGCTGGGGAGAGACATGACTGTTGAGGGCATGCTGGCTTCAGACTTAGGACTCAGAGGGGACAGTTTAAGGTCATTTTTAGGCTCACTTCCTCTTATGTGTTGAGACATTTTATTCCTTTGATGGGAAGGATTTTAACCGTGCAGGTTAAAAATCTGCATGTCTTGTCAGTAATTTACTGGAAGTGAAAATGAAGAGATTTCTCAGGAATTTTGAATGCTTCCGCCTTACTCCTCTCTATCCTCAAGCAAGAAGCTCTGGTTTAAGATCGCATCTTTGATATGAAGAAGCCTGAAGGTGACTGGTCTCCTTTGGTCTTCAAGCTTCTCTTCTCCTCCAGGACAGCCTTCCCATCTCTTCTCTCTTACCTGCCCTTGAATCGAGTGCATTTAACACTACATTCATACCAGTAGAACTCCACCTGGAAAGTGAGAAAATAAAACTAAAGCCAAGGAGCAGGTTTCCAAACTAGCAAAGTGTGTTTACAGGAAAGATTCTGTGGTAGAGCTCCAGGTATACATGCAATTTAATGATGAGGAACATAACAGAATCAAAGCTGAGATTGTAATGAACGAATCTCCTTTGCCTCTTCTATAATGCATTTCTTGAGCTTGTCTGCTGTGTTTGTGATCAGAATAGACCTCAGAGGCTCATGATATTGGTTCCAGGATGATGGGTTCTGGTTTGCAAATACTGTCACTGATGTCTGTCTTCTTTGGCTTCTTTTGGCACAGCATGTAGCCGTAAGCTCGGGCAGTGGGCAGAATGATCTGGAGAAGATGAGCAGCATCCTGGAAGCTGTGCCTGAGGTTAAGTTTATCTGCCTGGATGTGGCCAATGGGTACTCGGAACATTTTGTGGAGTTTGTGAAGCTCGTTCGGGCCAGATTTCCAGAGCACACCATTATGGTAGGTATGGTGGAGCATTCTCTATGTGGGGTAGCACAGAGAGAGTTTTCAAGGTGTTGAAGGTGGGCTATATATTCCCTTCAGAGCTGCCAGTGCCCTCTTAATTGAAGACTAATTAAGGACCAGGGGATTTTGATGGTGTAGTTTTCTGATAGGGAGTTGATTTGCTAATCCAAGGCTGTCCCAATACACCAGTGGTTCCTAGGGAGATACATGAACAATCTCTTCCTGTTTATCCTCCACCCTCAGAAACCCACTGGAGACTCAGCTATGAGTCAGTTCTGTCTCAATGTAATGAATTTTTGTGAATTGAGGACCATTAAGAAAAGGACAGCAGGTATGGAAGATTGAATAACTTGTTCTTCTCTCTGTTAAAAATTAAAATCTCGATCATAAGGGGTTTGGCTCCTACCCTTTGTAAAATAGCATCAAATGCTTTTTACCATGTGTCACACTTATTAACAAAACGTTTATTTTAAAATTGTGAACATAGACCTGGGCTTCATCAGTTGGACATTTTTATGCCCTCTGTGTCCCACTCCTAGTGGGTAATAGGTAATTCTGTTCTAGAGTTAAAATCTACAGCCTGAACATTTTACAACAGCTTGGTACTGGTTGCAAAAATCTTGGTGTGTTATTCTGTCCAAGACCTTTGTTTCTGGACTCTTCCTGCCCCCTCCAAGTTAACACCTTTCCTAAATAAGCTAGTTGGAATGTGTATTTGTTACTGCTGTGGAAAAAAAGAGAAAGAAGCAAAGTTGGATTACAGAAAACGGAAGTAGAAACAGTGGGGGTTAAACTTGAGCACTTGGAAAGAGCTCTGTATTAAAATTATGTAAATATAGTGTCCCTCTGTGCTTATGTGTGTGTTTGTGTATGTGAGTAAGTGAGTGAGTGAAGTCTTACAGAGGAAATCAGTTCTCTGTTCCACTCCAAATACACACTTCTGTTTCCTGACAGTTCTCATAAGGTAACAGCATCCTTCTTATTTTCCCTGTGTGTCCCATCCCCATTCCCCTTTCCTATCTCTTCTTGCCTCCTACAATTTATTCTTGGGCAAGCATTGACCCTGAGGTCAAATGGTACATTATTTGAAGGATTACACACCTCTGTTGTGCCCTGTATAGACTTATTTTTTTGGCTGAAAATTAAGCCATGGGATGAATTCTGCCCATTCTTGAAAAGTGGCTAGAAGCCATGGTATCAGGGGTTCTACCAGCCTCTGTTCAACCAATAAGCCTAGCTTTTTGTTAATTACTTTAAAGTTTTATTCTACATTTTTCTCCCATTCCATCTGGGATCTTGTAATGTGATCCCTTTCAGAGTGGTAGGTCATGGCAGCCAGACACTATCTAATTTTTCTGCATTTAGAGTCCTAGAGACTGAAGTTTGCATGATCCATTAGTTCTTTGGGCTATTTCCATGTGTCTTTGGTTTTTTCTTTCTTTTGACCCTGGATGGGAAGAGACCTAGGATGGTAGCTCACAAGTATTTCAGTTTTACTTTATTGCTCTTGAAGTGTAGGGATGACAGATAATTTACTCACCCCTCTCCTCTTTGAATGTACTAATCTTTGCTTTTGGGGTACAGGAATTATTTGTTAATACAGTTAAATCTTTCGTTGGAGGACTTCCAAATAGTTTTTAGTACTTTTGTGCTTTTCTCTTATGGGGGAAGAGAAAGGATTAAGAATTATCCTAGGTAATTAGATTTAACCCTTGGCTCAACTTTTAACTAAACCATAGACAAACCTCTAAGCAAATGGTAGTAACACGAGGGAGGTACTCATTCCTTAGAATGGTCAACCAGATGAGATTAAAAGAACAGCATTTGTCCAGGGAGAAAGTTTAGGAGGCAAGAAGGGGTAGAAAGGGTGAATGGAAACAAACAACACAGGGAAGAAGTAGGAAGAGTGCTGCCACAATGTGGGTACTGCAATTAATGTCATAACCCAAAATATGTATCAATGATTGCATGGAAAACCAAATTGCTCTGGAAATTTTCACTTACAGCATACACAAAAAGTTTTTAAAAATTGCCCCAGTTCAACCAGTTGTGCCAGTGTCAGAAGATTGATTCATCTTCCACATCATGGACTTGCCTTGCTTCATAGACTTCATGAGGCCACTTGGTGGCTGCTTTAATTTTTTTCTAACAGTGCATTTTTTTAAAAAAAAAGTAATATTCAATATAGATACAGAAAATTGAATCAATGTAGTTATAAAATATTAAAGTTATAAAATGGATACAACTTCATGTATTTACATTTATGTCCCTTCATGATTGGGACCACTCACCTGCAGAAGCTCCCTCCACTGCCAAGGAGACCACCTTTGTGACTCTAGGAATCATTCCCTTGCTTACATGTTTTTGGTTTTATCACCTACCTATGCATTCCCAAGAAAGCCATTAAGTTTCTAATGTTTTAGTCTTATTTAAATGGTAAGAAGTCCCTATGTGGTTCAAATAGTCTCTGTGCTCAACTGCTACCAAAAGGTTGGAGATTGGGGACCACTGATAGACACATTGGAGATTGGAACAAAGGTCTGATGATCTCTTTCCAAAAAAAAAATCAGCTCTTGGAAACTTTAAGAAGGACAGTTCTAGTCTATAAACATAAAGTTGCTATGAGTTCAAATTGACTTGAAAGCAGTTCCCATATGTGTGTGTGGGTATGTTGTTATTGTTAAGTGCCCTTGGATTTGACTATAACTCATAGCCACCCTGTGAACAACAGATACAAATCCTGTCCTCTCCTGTGCCATCCTCACCATCTCTGATACATTCAAGCCTGTTGCTGTAGTAACCTGTCAATCTGTCTCAATGAGGGTCTTTCTTTTGCTGACTTGCCATCCTTCCAAGCATGATATCCTTTTCCAAGGAAAAGCCTCTTCAAGCAACCTGTCCAAAGTATGAGACAAAGCTTTGTGGTCTATGCCTCCAAGTAGCATTCCAGCTGCACTATTTCCAAGACATACCTCTTTGTTCTTTAGACAGTCCATGGGATATTGAATACTCTTCTCCAACACCACAACTCGAAGGCATCAATTCTTTTGTCATCCTTATTAACTGTCCAGCTTTTGGATGCATACCAAGTAATGGAAAAGACCAAAGCCTGAATCAGGTGCATATCAGTTTCCAAACTGACTTCATTGTTCTTAAGCATTTTTAAAAAGTCATTGATGGCTGACTTGTCCAAAACAGTACATCTCTTCTCTCTTGACTGGTAGTACCAAGGATGTTGATTGTGGATCCAAGTGAGATGAAATCCTTAACAGTTCATAGCTGACCAGTTCAGAGTCTGTGAAACACTTGGGAGGACATGGTCCATCCTTCTCCCAGAGCTGCTGTGGATTAGAAATGCTTGATGGGGTACAAATGAAATTCCTTACCACTGATCCACTGGAGTACACACACACACACATACACACACACACTCTCTCTTTCTCTCTCTCTTTCACTCTCTCTCACACACACACACTCACTCACACACGGAATATATAGAGCTCTAGTGATGTAGTCCATAGGGAATTGCACTGCTCACCCCAAAGCCAAGCTACTCCGGTGGTTTGAATCTACCAGTAACTCCAAGGGAGAAAGATGGACAGCCTTTTTTTTATGCCGTTTACAACTCTGAAGCCTCATGGCAAGTTAGCGATGAGTTGATTCTGACTTGATGGCAGTGAGTTTGAGCTCATATGTGTGTGTTTTTATTTATATACGTATACATATACATATATGTATACATACACATACACATACACACATAAATATACATACACATATACACACACATACATATACATATACATATACATATACATATACATATTGAGAGAGATTGGAGATTAATCAACTCAAGAAATTGGCTCACATGGTTGTAGAGACTCATTCATTGTTGTCCTGTAGTCAGGACCAACTCATTGCCAACCCTCCAACAGGTTTCAGAGGCTTTTAAGTCACAGGGGAGGCGATTGCTCATCTTTCTCCCACAGAGTGGCTGGTGGATTTGAACTGCCAGAGAGCTGTGCCTTTGAGTTAACAGCACAAATCCCTATGTACGACATCACCAGAGTTAACTTCTTGTTGTTGTCAGGTGCCATTGAGTCAACTGTGACTCCGTGTTCCAGTGAACAATAGCTCTGAGCCCTATCTTATCCTGTACTATCCTAATTTTCTCTATACATTTGAGCCTATTGCTGCAGTCACCATGTCACCCCATCTCCATGGGGGTCTTCCTGTCTTTCACTAACCCTCCACCCCTCCAAGCAAGATATCCTTTTACAAGAGGTTAGCTCTTTTAGCAACGTGCACAAGCTATGTGATAAGAAGCTTCCCATCCTTGCCTCCAAAGAGCCAAGACATATTGGTTTGTATTTTTGGCAGTTCATGAAATATTCAATACTTTTCTCCAACACCACAACTCAAAGGCATCACTTCTTCTGTCATCCTTAATCATTGCCCAGCTCTCAGATACAAAGCAAGTGATTAAAAAGTCCATGATCTGAATCAGGCGCTCCTTAGTCTTCAAAATGACATCACTGCTCCTCAGTAATTTGGAGAAGTCCTTAACAGGGCTGTTGATTATGAATCTAAGTAAGACAAATCATTGACAATTTGAATATTTTCTTCTTCAAAAGCTATCATGATGCTATTTATCAGTCCACTGGTGAGGATTTTTGTCTTCTTAATGTTGAGATGCAATTCATGAGGAAGGCTGTAGTCTGATCTTCTGCAGCAAGCAATTTAAGTCCTCCTCATTTTAGGCAAGCAAGATTGTATCATCTGCATAACACAGGTTGTTGATTAGTCTTCCTGTGATCCTGAGGTCATATTCTTCTTCACAGAGTCCAACTTCTTGAATGATTTTCTCAGCACTGGTTAAATAGATACAGAGAAAGGACACACTCTTGGCATACACATTTCCTGATTTTAAATCATGCAGTGTTCACTTGCTCTTTTTGGACAATAGCTTCTTGGTCTAGGTCTAGGTTTTATATGAGCATAATCTAGTGGTTTTGGATTTTCATTCTTCAGTGTTAGCTATAGTTTCTTATGATCCACATGGTCAAATGCCTTTGTATAGTCAAAAAACATAGACATTCTTCTGATAGTCTCTGTTTTCAGCCAGAGTTCATCTGATATCAGCAATGATATCTATGATGCCATGGCCTCTTCTAAACCCAGCTTGAACTTCTAGCAGTTTTCTGTAAATGTACTGTTTAGCCATTTTTGGATAATCTTCAGCATAATTTTGCTTGCATGTGATATTAATGATATGTTTTGATAATTTCAGATTCTGTTGGATTACCTTTCTTGGGAATGGTAACAAATATCTTTCTCAGTAAGTTACCAAGCAGCTAGTCCTCCAAATTTCCTGGTATGGACTGATGAACATGTCTAGGGCTGCATTTGCTATTAAAAACATGTCAATTGGTATTCTCTCAATTCCTAGGTCCTTATTTTTAGCTAGTGCTTTCTCTGAAGCTTGGACATCTCCTTCATTACTGTCGTCTCTTGTTCATAGGATACTTGCTGAAATTTTTCATTGTCAACCAATTCTTTGTTGGTATAGTGACTTTGTGTTTTACTTCCATCTTCTTTTGATGTTTTCTGCATCATTCAATATTTTGCCCTTAGCATTTCTCAGTATTGCAACTCAAGACTTGAATTTATTTTTCAGGTCTTTCAACTTTAGAAATGCCAAGTGAATTCTTCCCTTTTTAAATGCCAACTCCAGCTCTTTGACATTCTATTATATGTACTTTGTTCTCTCAAGGTGGCTTTGCTTCTGGAGGCTGACAACTTAAAAAATCTGTGTGTCAGACAACAAGCTGGAATCACTAGCAGGATATCTATGTTACAATTGCGAGACAGAATTTTCCTTCTGAAAACTAGTTTTAACCATTTAAGACCTTCATGTGGTTAGACAAAGCATGCTTACATTTTGGAGAGTAATCTGCCGTACTTCAGGACATGTTCAGTTCAAACACATTGAAATACCGTCAAGGCCACATGTACTCTATTGATTGACCAAAGAGCTGGACACCTCAGCTTAGGCAAGCTGACACTGCAAATTGATCACCACAAAGCCCTGGAGAGTTCCCATGCAGGCTCCAAATAGCTGATGACCAGAAGTTGTCTTCTGGTGCAACCACCGTGGAAGGCGGTATGGCGCTTTCTCAAAAAGTTACAAATAGAGATACCATTTGACCCAGCAATTCCACTACTGGGAATATACCCCAAAGAGACCATAACTGACATCCAAGCAGATATATGTATACCCATGTTTATCGTGGCTTTATTCACAATAGCAAGGAGTTGGAAACAACCTAAGTGCCCATCAACAAACGAATGGCTAGAGAAGCTGTGGTACAGTCACACGATGGAATACTACGTTTCATTGACAAACAAGGAACTCATGCAATATTATTCAAAATGGGTGACCCTGGAGGACATTATGCTGAGTGAAGTATCTCGGTCACAAAAGGACAAGTACTGCATGGTGCCACTGTTGTAAAATAGGACTGACCTCGGGGTGGGGGGAGACTGAGAAAGATGAGTTCAATAATGTATACTACATTGAAACAGATGAGGGAGAAAACTGTTTAGAAGGGATATGTGATTAAGTATTTTTGTCATGACAGAAGTCTAGAGCAAAGGCTGCATAGTGGAGTGGACCTGGGGGGTAGGATTGTAAAACAATGAAAGAATTTTTCTTTTACTTTTCCAAGAGGGTAGTGTACTAGGGGGGAATGTTGGGAGGGGAGAAAAGTACAACAATGAATAAATGCTAATCCAAAGTCTCTGTAAATTTTCATTGAAATTAATAATAAATTTGAAAAATATTAAAAAAAGAGTTGTCTTCACAGCTGACCCTGCTGAGAGCCCCCAGAGCCCCTGTCCCACCCCTGAGGGACAAAGGACTAGGTCGGTGGGCATTGCAGGTGAGAGGGAGACAGAGTGGCCCCGGGAATGGACATTGCTGCCAGTGCAGACCTGGTGGGTTGTTAGGGAGCAATGAGGCCAGGAGAGGAGATTATTGCAGTTCCCAAAGCTCTCTGGGCCCGCCACTGCTGCTTGGCCCTGAGGTTCGTTTTATTGGCTCTGGTTGTTTTTCCCAGCAAGGAATAGGAGACTTGGGCAAAGCATTCTTTTCCTTCACTGACCTCTGAAATCTATGATTCATCAAGAAACCTCCAGCATTCCAATGCTCTTGCTCCATGGAGCTTTTGAGAATCATTTCCCTCATGCTCTCAGAGGCATTGTAAGAATGAAGACACATTTGCCAAATGTTTGCAATGAAGAGGCATCTTGTGAATGTTAGGATTGGCCAGATGCAGTGGACTAATGGAGGCTGGCAGTGTCAGGCCTGCACTAGGAGTGGGGCTGAGTGTTTCCTGTTCCCAGAGTAGCCTGAGTTTACATTTACATCAATTCTCCTTCCCTTTCACCCAAGGCAAACCTTGCCGCTTATGGGTAAGGAGAAGTAGGACTTCTGGGGAAGAGAGTCCTGAAGAGGTATTGACTGAGCAAAGAGTGTAACAACTTATATAACCAGTTGCTTGAGGAGAAGAAAGAGGACAGTGTATCTTCTATTCTAGATCATTCTGGGCACATGGAATAAGGTTGCTGCTGTGTACTCTTGTTTTTCATTGCTGTCCAGTCAGAACCAACTCATAGCTGACACTCCAGTGGGGTTTCAGAGGTTGTAAATTGCACAGAAAGAGATTGCCCATCTCTCTCTCATAGAGCAGCTAGTAGATTTGAACCTCTTGATTTTGAGTTGACAGAACAATGCTTTACCCACTAGGCCACCAGAGCTTCCTGCTGCTATATATTAGGTACTTCTTTTTTAATGATACAAATCTTTGAGGCAGGCATATCTTACTGATATGGAACAGTGTTGGAGAGGGCAGGGAATTTTCCCAGGATCACACAGTCACTGAGAGATAACAGTGGTTGGCCTGAGTCCAGGGTCTGCTTTGTACACCACGGTCACTGCAGTTTTGGGGCTGCCCACTCAGGCCGGCTGGGGTGAATAGGAGTACATATTGGCATTGGGAATTAATTAGGGATTATCTACTTTCAGACCTAGTCCTGGGAGGTGGGTCTGTAAAGTCATATGTGACCTGGAGAGATTAAAGCCCAAATCTGTACCACTGGTGCCAATTCTTAGCCACTGTTGGCCAGTCCCTGGAAAGCCACAGGGAGTGTCCTCGGAATTTTCCAGCATCGCTATGGCTTATCTACTGGCCTGCATTCTTAGTCCAGCAGTCTTGGTCAGACAAAGTTCTGAGGCATTTAGATAAACTGCTTGATCCCAGGCTCTTTCTAGAGAGTCAGACACCTACCTTCAAAATATGTGCAGAGATGGGGTCGTGTGGGACTCACCCGCAGAGATGCCTTACTAAAAGAAAGAGGTTGTGTGATGGTCATCTCATAGCTCGTGGGACCAGCATTTTATATTTTCATTCTGTCTGTGCAAGTAGTGCGGATTAAAACTGCTAGAAAGCAGTAAGTGGCCTCCGAGATTCAGATGATGCTTTTCCCTGAGAATCACAAAGCAAACTCAGCTCATGTGTCAGAAAAGGTGGTTATTGCCTTGGTGGAGTCTGCTACTCCCTGGTTCCTATAGAAACAGCTACAATGAGGGATGTCTCAATCACCTTATATTGTTAACTGCTGTCAAGTTGGCTTCTTACAATAAAGTACTACCCTGCCTTGCACCATCCCCATGATTCACTGCAGATCACACTCTTGTGATCCATATGGTTTTAATTGACTGGTTTTGGGGAGCAGATTGCCAGACCTTTCTTCTTAATCTCTCTTGGTTTGTTATCTCCATTGAAACTTGTTCTGCATCACTGCAACACACACATACTGAGCGTGTATGAGGTGTACTTGCCGAGAATTGACCCTACATCTCCTGTGTAGAAAGGGAGAATTCTACCACTAAATCTCTGGTAGCCTCAGGGCCGGAGACCACTTTGCCTTTAATCTCACCTGGTAAAGGCCAACGCAAGAGTGTGCAGTAACTGTCCCAGCGACTGAGTCTAATTTTCTGCTACATGAGGTCATATTCTGACAATCGTGTTCTTGTTCCGCATAAGAAGTGCTTCCTGTCAAGATAAAACTGGCTTCTTTCTTAATCACCCCTGACAAGCTGCTTCCTGCTCCACCATATCACTCTCCAGGCCTAGAGCACTGGCTCAGGGGGTAGGGATAGACGCATCCATTCCTGGAAGACTGACTATGTTCTTGTCATTTCCTCCTCACTTCTGATAAATTTTTACTACTTTTCCTTTATTTTTATCCTTCTTGCTTTCAGACTTAGACACAAATTTTTTTGTTCCTGTTAGTGGAAATTTACCTGTTGTCTCCCAGTATCCAGCATTCTTGTGGAACTGGGCCCCATCCTTGAGTCATTCCTGGATCCCTCTGGGGTTTTTCCACAGAGTGACTTTCTCTGTAGTGACCGTGACCTCACCCCTAAGGAGCCACCCAGGCAGTAGCGGGGCGGGAGACGCCTGGGTGGGCACCAGCCTCTCGGTTACTACACAGAATCTCCTTTCTTAAGGCCTTTAGTCTTACTGTGTGACCTTCTGTGGTTCTGCCTGGTAAACCTTCATGAGCAGATTTGAATTCATTCATTTTATCTGAAGTTAGCCTTCTACTGCCAAGGACAAGAATATGATTAAAAGACAGCACCAGGTTGATGGATAAAAAAATTAAATGTATCAACAGTGAACAGGAAATTGTGTAGAAAGCTTTAAAGTAACTTCTTGTTTGTATTTAGCAGGTTAACAAGTGAGAGAGAAGTTGGAGCCTTGCTCCGGAGACCCTATTACATTTAGTTCTTCTTGGGGCTTGTCATTATATTCTGAAAATCTTCCTTTACTTAAAATGTAGTACCTGTTCAGGGCTGGAGAAAAGGGAGAAGAAGGGGTCATTGCTTAGGGGGCACCCAGTTTTCATTAAGAATGGTGGAATAATCTGGAAAATGATGGTGGCAATCTTTTCACAGCATGATGAAACAGTAATTGATCATTGCCACCAAATTACATGTGTAAATATTGACAGACTTGCAAGTGTTTTGTTGTATGTCGGTTTACTGCACTTAACAAGTCCTCCACCCACCTGAAAAATGTTAGCTTTCGGCATAATATTTTGAATATGTACTCCCCCCCCAAATTATAATTGTTACATTATTTGCTTATTTTTCGCTCTAACATTGTCTCAATGATAAGAAGCTGTGTAGCAAACCCAAAGGTATGCAGTTCAAACCCACCAGAAGCAATGCAGGAGAAGGATGGACAGTTTCCTCCTGTATGACTTACTGCCTCTGGAAACCCACTGGAGAGTCAGTTATGAGTTGATTTCGACTCAGCAGCACAAAACAACAGCAATATTGTCATAAAAGCATTTAAGGATTTTTCCATGATGTTAAACTATTTGTGTTTAACTATTCTGTCTTTTAAGGAAAGCATTTGTAGTTTTGCACTGTCGAAAGCAGCATATCCTCATAATTAAACCTTTGACCTCATATAACATTATTTCTTTGGAATGGATTAAAAAAATAATTATTTAATCAAAGGATGTTCATATTCCACGCACCTCACCCATTCCCCCCCCCCCCAGTGATAAATTACTTTACAGGAAAACCAAAGTAGATATTTATTCAGTAGGAAGTAAAAGGGATAGTAAGAAAGGGGGAAGCAGAGAGAGAGGGTGGGGGGTTAGGAGAGAGACAGAGAGACTTCCTGATGGTTACTGTTTAGAAGTTAGTATTTATAGTCTTTGATACTGTGTGGAGGGCACAGAAGTACCTCAATAGCATCTTAATTTAAGTTTGAGTATTATTGAGGTTGGATGTCTCCCTGTTTTTATTTGCCATTTTTATTTCTTGTGTCAGCTTGCCCCTGTTCTTTGACAATTCTTTTATAAAGTGTTAACATTTTCCCTGTAGCTTTGCAGACATTCTTTATGTTAAGGTTCATAACTCTGTCATAAGAGTCATATTAGTTAAAGTATTTGAATTAATTGTTATGTGCCATCAAGTCACTTGCAACTCATAGTGACTCTATATACAACAGCCCTAAACCTTGCTCTATCCTGTGCCAGTCGCACTGCGTCCAACACACCCATCCATTTGCCCCAGTCACTGAATCAATCCACCTCATAGAGGGTCTTCCTCTCCTGTCCTGTCCCTCCACCTTCCCAAGCATGATGTCCCTCTCCAAGGACCAGACCCTCCTTATAACATGTCCAAAGTATGTCAGTTGAAGCCTCAGAATCCTTGCCTCCAAGGAGTAGCCTGGTTTAACCCTCTCTAGGATGAATCTGTTTGTTTTCTTAGCAGTCCCTAGTTCCCTCAACACTCTTCTCCAGCACCACAGCTCAAAGGCATCAGTTCTCCTTCTGTCCTCCTTAGTCATTGTCTAACTCTCTGATGCATAACAAGTGATTGCAAAGACCATGGCCTGTATCAGACGCACCTTAGTCTCCAGAGAGACACCATTGCTCTTCAGTACTTTGGAGAATTAGTTAATCCAATTTGACTTTAAATTTAATTAGCATTAATTGTAAAATTAACTAAAATTATTTTGTTGATAATGTGTGACTTTATTCAAATGTACATAAAGATTTATTTTTATACAGACAGAAATGTCTGTATTTGTCTTTTTACTTTTATTTTTATTACAAATATTCAGAATTTTCTTCTAAATTGAGGGTAAAGAGATACAGCTTTTGCTTTAACTCATCTGAAACTTATTTTGGTAAAAAGTATGAGTGCAAATATATCTTTTATTTGCAAAAGATTTCTTTCCTTAGCATGATGTAATGAAATCTTCTTTGCTGACCTTCTGCTTGTCCAAGCATGATATCTTTTTTCCTAAAGTCTGGTCTTTATAATATGCCCAAAGAATGTGAGAATTTGTGTAACCCTCCTTGCTTCGCAGGCACATTCACCCAGAATAGAGAGAGATTTCACCATCTTGTACGTGGAGTTGTTAATTGTTTGTGCCATAGAGTTGGAACTGACTCATGGCTGACCTTCCAGCAGGTTTTAGAGGCTGTAAATCTCACAGGAGGAGATTTCCCATCTGTCACACTAACTAACCTGACAGCATATGACAACAATATGTGTTGAAATATTGTTCCTTTCCACACTGATTTTTAATGTATACTATATTCCTGCTTGTTTCTTTCTGGGTTGCCATTTTCCATTGTCGAGTGCTATTTCTTGATTAAAGTAGCTTTAAGCCCTCTTTTCTACTTTTTTCCCGAGGTACTTTTTTTTAAAATTTAATTTAGTTTGTTTATTTTTCATTTCAATGA
>NW_006399820.1:16377645-16398846 GCF_000299155.1 Elephantulus edwardii | reverse complement strand
ACCATTTGTTAAAAAGGCTGCCATTTCCCCACCTAACTGATTTCATCTCTTTGTCAAAAATTAATTGACCATAAATAGATGGGCTGATTTCCGGGTTCTCAATTCTATTCCATTGATCTATGTGTCTGTCATTGTACCAGTACCATGCTGTCTTGACTACCATGGCAGTGTAGTAGGACCAAGGTACTTTTATAAGTACATGAAAGATATTTGTCTAGATGAAAGATGAATTTCCTCTGGGAATAAATTCAGGGAAAAGGCCCTTGGATTTCAATGTAAAAAACCCAAATAAAGAAAAAACAAACTCAACAAACTGAGTAAGAGTGTATTTTTCTAAGAATTGACTTTGCATAGTGGTAAAAACTCTGTCAGGGCAACTTGCCAAGTATCCTATGCACCAGCTGAAGAACCCACAGGGCAGTGAGTCTTAATAAAAAGGACTATTTTTGCTTTCTCAGGTTCCTGCAGTGAAAGAGCTTGTACTATTTCCAACACAGATGCTCCCTTCTGGTTTATAGATTTTACCACTTCCTAACTTAGAGTTTATACTTAGAATCAAAATTTCGTGTTCTATAAAGTGACACTCCTTCAAAGCCATGTGGTCTGTATGGGCCAGTCTGCCTCTTTATGTTTAAATGATAACCCCTGGGGTGGGAGACCCCAGGTAATTTCCTCACCTGGGTGATGATCAGTAGTTACTAAATTCTCTTACTCATTTCTGTCCAGTTGGAACGTACCCTTAGTTGACCCTCCAGAGGGTTTTTGCAGACTGTAAATTGAGTGAGAAGTGGTTGTCCATCTTTCTCATGTAGAGCTGGTGGTGGGTTTGAACTGCCAGAGAAGCACTGCTTCTGAAATAGCTGTGCATTTCCCTATGGACTACATCACCAGAGCTCTGTATTTTGAGGTTTTTTTCAGTGTTTTTATTTTTCCATCAGGAACAGCAGAAGAGTCAGACTAGGAGAAAATATGATATATGTGGCTATTTACAATTGCCACTTTTCCCCATGAGATCAGAAGAATTGGATGGTGCCCAGCCACTATTACTGATCATTTTCATCAAAGATCCTGGAAAAAAACAATTCAGGGAAACCATTGCCCTGAGATAATCTTTAAACCTTGAAACAAAAATTTGTTCTTAAGTCTTACAACAAACAAAAATAGCTTAACTAGCAAAAAATGTCTATCTTGAGAATCATGCTATTTATGGTGTCTGTGGTGACTTTGTGGTGTCAAATTGACAACAGGAACTTGAAAGACTAGGTAGGAACCTTAGTGTTAATGGGGGAAGACTAGTACAGGTAAGGAAGGTGAGAATGGTTGCACAACTGAGAGAAAAAAATCATTGTCACTGAATGATAATGGACTTAGTCTCACCAACGTTGAGCATGTTAACAGGAGGGGACTGTCTCTGGAGAAAGATATCATATTTGATGGTGGTGGTTGTTGTTGTTATATGCTGTCAAGTTGCTTGCAACTAATAGCGAGTCATCTAAAAAACAAAACAAAACAAAATAAAAACCAAAAAAACACAACAGGAAGGTCCTCAGTGAGATGAATTGACACACTGGCAGCCACGTTGGGCTTCAACACAAGAAAGATTGTGAAGATGGTTCAGCATCAGGCATTGCTTGGTTCTGTTGTACATTGGGTTGCTGTAAGGAATCCTGGTGGCATAGTGCAGATTGTGTCTGACTGCTAACTAACTAGAATGTCAGTGACTCAGATACATCAGCTACTTCTTGGGGGAAAAGATGGGAAGTTTTATTTTGAATAGATCTACAGCTTTGGAAACCAGATGGGGGATTGTCATCTACCTGGGATCAACTTAATGACAGTGGGTTTTAGGGTTACTGTGAATCAGAGCTACTCAATGACACCCAACAACAATGAAAATGATACATGTAGAAACTGTTAAATTGGTGTATGTTTGTTGTTTATATTCCCAATAACAGCAAAATAAACAATATTCTCTTAAAAAGCAGACAAAGTGACCCCTAGTATAGATAACTCAAAGGGTTCTTTAAGTTTTAAAGAGTTTTATACCCTCTAATAAGATTCCTGGGTGGCCTTACTGTTTTTTACTCAGCTAGATATCATAAGGTTGACAGTCTGAACTCTTCCACTGGTGCCTTAGAAATAAGTTCTGATGATCTTTCATCAATATGACAGCTAAGAAAGCCCTATAGAACAGTTGTCTTCAGTAACATAGTGATACAGTGAATTGGAATCAACTCCATGGAAACAAGTTTGGGTTTTGTGTCTTGTTTTGGGGGGGATGGCAAAGTCCATAGGGAGTTCTACTGTTAACCTAGAGATGGCACCTCTCTGGCAGTTTGAATCCATCAGCTGTTGGGGAAGAGAAAAATGAGCAATCTCCTTCTCTCCTGTGTGATTAAAAACCTCTGAAAATCCATTGGAGGGGCAGCTATGAGTCAGTTCCACCTTGAGAGTAATGGGTTTGAGTTTTTGTTGAATACCATTAATGCCCCTAGGAGTCATCCCCAGAGGCAGCTGAAGATATCAAAATTCATGCTGTGCTGATTAAGTACTTGCCTGCTAAATGAAAGGTCGACATTTTTAAGCTCCCCAGAAGTATTCTTCTCTCTTAAAAATCACAACCTTATGGAGCAGTTCGACTTTGTCACAGTAGCTGTTAATTAGAAACCGACTAGAAGGCACCTAACAACATTCAGTAGAAAAGAAAACCTGGAAAATCTTGAACAGTGTGCTCTGGGTCACTACTTTCACACTTAAGAATCAACTCAGGGATTGTGTCAAAAGGTTTCTCCCAAATTTTGAGTCTCCAAGCTACCTAGTGGCTTCAGGATAGACCTGTATATCTTTGTGTTCTAGGGGGACATTCCTCATTCTTTCATGTGATAGTTCTTTCTGTCTCAGGCAGGGAACGTGGTAACGGGAGAGATGGTAGAAGAGCTTATCCTTTCTGGAGCAGATATAATCAAAGTGGGAGTTGGGCCAGGTAAGTTTCCTGGGGACCACAGCAGGGGGTGGTGGGGTGTGTCTGGGATGGGAACGGAGGCTTGTGGAGACTGGAGATGGTAAGAATACATGATGCAAACACTTCAAGCACATTTCTTGAGGAAGCATCTTTAAGCTTTGAGAAGACGCTTGTGGTTAGAAATGTTATTGAGCTGCTTTCTGGTAACTCTGGTTAACTGCTAAATAAGCTTGGGTGTGGCTACAACATGAGGTCTTGGTTTCAGAATGATAACGTGTAAGAACAGTGTGCGGATTTCACTAATGGTCTCATATACCTTGAATAAGAAGGTCAATGGTGAAGAGTTCAAGGGGACATTTAATGATTGTGAGTGACTCAAGTGTTTGTGAATGTGTAAGCGGCCACAAACACTACAAATAAACATGTTGCTGTGAGGCCACATTTGAACTTGACCTGCCCATGGCCCAGGTAGCTATCACTTCCCAGTTGATATACCAGTCCCAGATTTTTTTGCCTTTATCTTTCAAGATTCAGTGCTAGGAAGCCCCACTGGCATCTTGAAGGGGAGGAAGTTGAACCTTTCCACCTTATACTGAGTGGGCCTGGCATTTTCCTTTGAGGCCATTTGACTTTCACTTCTCTTGTTTAACCCCCAGAGTGAGCTGCTGTCCCTCCTTCACTGCCCTGCATGCACATGCTTCCATACGCATCAGTCATTAACCAAGCACTAAAACTGGAGAGAGAGAAAGAAGATACACCTTTTCAGTTGGAACTAAAAAGCAGCAAATATTTTTTGAAAATTCTCCCACTTAAATGATTTGATCAAAAAAGGAAGCAAACCGTAAACTCATATGTGAGGACCTAGAATAGTGCAGATGGGAAACAGAAGGCACAGTTGTGTTGTGATGTGACACAGTTACCAGCCTGGAGGGAATGGGATGTGTGATAAGATAAATGAGGAACCTTTGAGATGCATAAAGTTACCTGAGCTTTTAATATATAAGGAAGTTTTAAAGATTGGCTTTATAATATATAATATTTAAGTTCTGCTAGCTTACACCAATTGCCATATTCTAAGCAAGAAATGGATTGGCCTGGTGACTGTAAACTAGAGCTCAGGTGTATTGGAGGTGGTGAATAATGGCACAAAATAGGGAATGGTTCAGATCTATGATTTGATCTGAGTCGTAGTTGACTTGATGGCACATAACAACAACAACAACAATCACAATGAGAGAGCAAGAGAACTGTCTATCATCGTCTCTGTGTGGTGCAAATAGTTAGCACTTACAATTGCTGACCCATAGGTTGGTTGTTTGAACTGTTAATAGCACATCTTGAGCAAGAGGAGGGAACTTGGACCTCTTATCTCTTTGCTTTTATTGAAGTCAAAGATGGGGTGAGGCACCAGGGGTGTGAGGAGCAGGAGAGGAGATGGGTTAGAGGTGCGTGCTCCCCCAGGTCTGGGGAGGGCAGGGGCAGTACTTGGATCCAGCTTTCACACTAGGGTTCCAAAAAAATCACATCAGATCAATAATAGTTTATGGCAACTCCATGTGTGCTGTGTAGAATTTCGTGCCATAGGATTTTCAAGCCTGCTATCTTTTGTAAGCAGATTGCCAGTACTTTCTTTTGAGGAGCCTCTGGGTGACTCTGAACCACTAATCTTTCTATTCACATTTGAATGTTTTACCTTTTGGATCACTCAGGGACTCCTACTGAAGCTCCAAGGTACCCATAATCCACATCACCAGATTCTCAGGCGGGCTGACTGAGTAGCAACAGAGACAGGGAAGCAGATGACTCATTCATTCACTGGCTCATTAATTTTTCTCTTGAACTCGCTATCTTGCCCTGACTGAGCATCAGGCTGCAGTCTAAGCCCTGGATGTCCATGGTCTTTGTGCTCTTTAAGCTTACTATCTGGCAGAGAAAATGAACCCTAAAGGGACTCAAGCTTTAATTATTTAAATACTTCCTTTAAAGATAAGTGATAGGAAAGAACATTTCCCCGAGACTGTGACATTTGAGGTGAAACTTGAAAGATGAGAAAGGGTTGGCTAGACTAGAAGGGGTGAATCCAGATTGGAGTGTCCGGATGGGGAGAACAGCATGTACACAGAATCCCATGGAAGGAAGACGCTTATTCTACCAGAATGTCATTGTTTCTGGGGCAGTGCTTGGGCTCCAGGAAGGTGGGGAGGGGTGCAGCAGGGGGTTGTATTGACCGCTCAGATTTTTTTCCTGTATCCCACCACCCATTTAATTTATAAAGAATAGAGATAAAAACACTAGGGAGGTATTTTATATATATATGTATGTGTGTGTGTGTGTGTGTATATATATATATATATATATATATAGTTATTTATCATTTATTATTGCATACTTTGCAAGAAATATTTTTATTTTCTTTTTTAAAAATTTATAATATTTTATTTCTTTTTAATATTTATTTGGTTTACTCCTTTCTCCCTCAATTCTCATCTCTCCTAACCATCCACAATTGAGCCTTACTACATATAAGCCTTTTCTCGTTTGTTTTTTTTTAATATTGTTGGTCTTATAAGACCAAGTTCTATCATTCAGCATAATATATTCTCATTTCATCCATGTGTTGCAGGTCTTGTTAATGCATGATAGTTTTTGTGATGGCTAATGCTCTATTCATTGTGTCAATGCATCACAGTTTCTTTAGCCATTTGTTCATTTATGGGCACTTAGGTTGTTTCCAACTCTTTGCTATTATAAATAGTTCTGCTATAAATTAATGTGAGTATAGATTTATCTGTGTCATAGCTCTTATTTCTTTAGGATGTATATACCTAGTAATGTAATTAGTAGATTCTGGTATTTCTAATTCAAAATTTTTAAGGAAGAGCCAAACTGCTTTGCATAGTGGTTGCACCATTTTACATTCCCACCAAAAGGGTATGAGAGTATCATACATTCTTGTTTTGTTTTCTTGGTGGTGTTTTGTGCCATCAAGTCACCTATGACTCATAGTATCCCTATGTACATTACCTTCAGAGTACTCACTTCAGGGACTCACTGTCTCCAAAGCATCTACCTCCTTTACCGCAGTCACTGTGTTTAGTCCATCTCATCTAGGGTCTTCCTCTCCTGTACTTTCCTTCCACCCTTCCAAGCATGATGTCCTTCTCCAAGGGCTGGTCCCTCCCGGCAACATGCCCAAAGTATGTGAGACAGAGCTTCAAAATCCTTGACTCTATTTAGCAACTTGATTTCATCCTCTCCAGGACAAAGCTATTTGTTCTCTTGGCAGTCCATGGTATGTATGTTCAATGCTCTTCTCTAGCACCACAACCCAAAGGAATTGATTCTTCTTTTTTCATCTATAGTCGTTGTCCAGCTCTCTGATGCGTAGCAAGTAATTGCAAAGACCATGTCCTAGATCAGGCACACTTCAGTTTCTAGACTGACATCATTGTTCCTCAGCACTCTGGAGAGGTCCCTGACAGCAGATTTACCTAATGGAAATCATCTTTTGATTTCCTGACTGCTAGTGCCATGAGTATGGATTGTGGAACTGAGCAAGCTGAAATTGTTGACAATCTCAATCTCTTTCCCATCTATTGGCCCAGTGCTGAGAATCTTTTTCTTGATGTTGAGCTTCAGTCCATATCAAAGGCTACAGTCATTGACCTTCTGAAGCAAATGCTTCAGGTCCTCCTTGGTTTTGGCAAGTAAAATTTTGTCATCTCTATAGTATAGTGTTGATAAGACTTCATTTCTGATGTCAAAGTCCTCCTTATCAAGTCCAGCCTCCCGTATGATCTGTTCTGTATGCAGACTGAAAAGATATAGACACAGGATGCATCCCTAATACACTCCTTTCCTGATTTTGAACCATGGATTGTTTCCTTGCTGTTTTGACTATTGCTTCCTGATCTAAGTATAATTTTTGCATTAGAACAATTAAGTTTTCTAAGATTCTCAATCTTTTCAAAGTTAGCAACAATTTGTTGTGATCCACACAAATTTTTTGTATAGTCAATGAAACACCAATATACATTTCTTTGATACTCTCTGCTTTCAACCAAGATCCATCTGACATTGGTTTTGATTTCCCTAGTGCCATGGCCTCTTCGAAACTCAGCCTGCACATCTAACAGTTCTCTGCTGATTTACTATTCTGATTGTTTTTGCATAATCTTCAGTAGGATTTTGATTGCATGTAATATTAGTAATATTTTTCAATAATTTCCACACTCTGGTGGGTCACTTTTTTGGAATGGGAATAAATAGGGATCTTGTCCAGCCAGTTGGCGAGGCACTTGTCCTTCAGATTTCTTGGCACAGCCTGGTGAGCACCTCCAGGGCTGCATCTGTTTGTTGAAATATGTCATTTGGTATGCCATCAACTCCTGCAGTCTTGTTTGCAAATTCCTTCAGAGTAGCTGAAACTTAGTATTTCATCACCAATGTTTTTTATTCATCTGTTGTTTCATACAATTCTGTGTCAGCTAATTCTTTTGTGGTACAATGACTTTGTGTGCTTATTCTATCTTCTTTTGATGCTTCCTGGATCATTCTGTGTTCTGTCCATAACATCCTTAAGTATTGCATCTCGAGGCTTGAATTTGTTCTGAAGTTCCTTTAGCTTGAGAAGCTGACCTCTAAAGTCTGGGTGACAGATATTGAAAAGCAGACATGTGCAGAGGTGACTTGCCCTAAAGAATGTGACACTTGGCTGTAAGATGTAAGAATGTTATTAGATTTGACTTCCTTCCCCAGAGGGCTTACTACATGCCTGTGGTTGCTGAGTGCAGACATTTAATTCACTTGACTGCTAACTCAAAGGCTGGAGATCAGAGTTCATGCAGAGGTGCCTTGATAGAAAGACCTGGCAATTTAAACTTGCTGTTTCTTTTGATTGCTATCAAGTCGAGGTTGACTCATAGCAACTCTATGAACAAAAGAACTAATGCCTTTCCACAGCTATCGTTGTTTCTCCAAGTTCATAGAGTTTCCAGAGGCATGTGATTTAGGAAGTGGATGCCCTCCTGCTTCCAAACCTTTTTAACAACTGGGCGCTCCATCAAACATTGTACACATTGGGAAACCATTATGGTATTTGATATCCCCATGGCACAAGGTTCAGCATCACAGCAAACCCAGGTTACTTCATACAACACATTCACAAAGAGTGATGTACAAAGTGAAAGACTATTCCTCCAGATATAACAGCACTAGTCTCATTTAGCAGTGATTAAGTGTTGTCAAGTCGAATATGACTCAGAGTAAGCTTTGCACAAAAGACCTGAACTCTGTTCTATAATTGACATAATTTCTGTACATTTATAAGAGAATTTGTAGAGTTCCCAGAGGCATCTAGTTTAGGAAGTGGAAATGAATCAATCTGGAAGCTCATCTAAACACTGTACATAATGGGTAACCATTATGGGATTTGATACAGCTATGGAACAGTGTTCAGCATCCCAGCAATTCCACATTGGGCAATTAAAATTATCCATTGAAAACTCTGTAGAACAGAGCATGGGATTTGACTCTATGCCAGGCCCCAGGCCAAGAGCTGGACCTGCCATATCCCATTTCTTTTCTACTACAATCCTATGTGATTGGTGTTTTTATTTCCATTTTATAGATAAGGAGATGAGACTTAGAGAGGCTAAGATATTTGACAGAAGTTGCAGGTAAAGAAGGTAGGGGAGTGATGGATGATCTTAAAGGGACCTTTAGAAGAGAATGAGATTTGTGCTGCTAATGCAAAAGCCTAGGCTCTATGGAGGTTTGAATCTACCAGCTCCTCCTTGGGAGAAAGAGGAGCAATCTCCTCCCACTGGATTTACACCCTTGGAAAACCCCACAGCAATGAGTTAGTCAGTTTAGAATTGAATGTGGTTGCTTGGCCATGTGAAGACCAGCAGGAAGGAAAGGTTGGAGCAGAGAATTTAGAGTGCTTGATCACTGCATGGAGGCTGGTGGGATAGGACATGGTGACAGTGATGGCGTCGAGGAGAAGGTGGCATCCTGGGCATCAGCAGACAAGAGTGAGGAGGCCCTTAGAGAGTGTAGTGACCAGATGGTGTGGGTTATACACCTTCAGAACCAGGCAGCCCCTCTCCTCTCCAAGCAAGTCTCCTCTGCCGTAGTAACTTCAACACGAGGCAGTCGGAGGAGGGCTGTGTGATGGTGACAAGGGCTCTTGCCGTTCTGTTTTACACTTTCACAGCCATCTGTGGATCCTCTTCTTGCTCCACATCCCAGGTTCTGTGTGCACCACCCGCACGAAGACCGGCGTGGGCTACCCACAGCTGAGTGCAGTGATCGAGTGTGCAGACTCCGCCCACGGCCTCAAAGGTCATATCATCTCCGTGAGTATCCTCTGTAGTGGGACTGCCGTGTCCTGCTTCCTGGTCACCCTACACCATAGGCTTGGGAGTGTGCGGGCCCTGGGTTTGCTTACTCTGAAGTGGGCACCCTGGACGGTGTGGTGAAATTGTAGAATGATGGGGGAATACTCAGGGAGTTTTGAGGAAAGGAACAGGGCAACAGATTTCAAATTTGAGAAGTCGGGAAAGGCTACTTGGGGTAAAGGATGTGGAATGTGGTTGGAGAGAAATGTGCCACATTAAGAGGGAAATGGAGAAGTACAAGAATGTAAAGCAAAAGAGACTGACATTTAAAAAAAATCTGTAAGTTCCTGTGGCTTGGGGTGAGGAGAGTGAGCTGGAAGTAGAGAAGGAATGGGGTGCCATGGAGTAAGCTATGGGGCAAATGTGAGTGAGACTCTTACAGGTTGGGTTCTTTGTCTTAGAAACACTGAAGAGTTAATGCAGAATCTGAGCAGAAGAATGCTGAGTGGATTGATTTATCTTCAGAAACAGTCAATACTTTGCCTTGTGAAGGGGGAGGATAGGTAGAAGAGACCCAGAAAGAGGTATTAGCATTGCTTTAAAGTTCAAGCATTGTCTGCTCTGCCCAGCAGAAAACCAGCAGCTGGCCTGTAATACTGAGCTGCTGAAAAGTTCAGCTTGCCAATGCAGTCTCAAATTACAGACTTTGGGACAAGTCTCCACGTTAGTTTCTTTTGAATTGTGTGTTCAAAAGTGGTCCACCCAATGTGGGGCCGTTTCCGCTGGTCTCGGAGGAGCCTAGGCAAGTCTGCCTGGCTTAAGGTGATATCTCTGCCAGTCCAGGGGATGGGTACCTCTCCGTCAGAGGAAGTGCCCCCCCTAACCTGGGCAAAATCTTACATGGTACAGGAAGCATCGAAAGAAGATGGGTGAGTCAATGATAATGTGAAGTTAAAAGAAAAGAAGATGGATGGAAAACATAGACTCATTGTATCAAAAAGGATTGGTTGACACAGAATCATTTCAGGAAGTAGCATATGATCATGAGTCCATGATAATGAAGGAAGGAGTTCAAGCTACACCAAAGGCATTGGCAAAAAATAAGGCTCTAAGAATTGATGCAACACCAATTGATATGTTTCAACAAATAGATGAGTCCTGAACATGCTTACCAGTTTGTGTCAGAAATTTGGAAAAATAGAGTTATGACCAATTGACTGGAAGAGATCCATATTTGTTACCATTTTTTTAAAAAAGGTGAGCCAATAGAATGTGGAAATCAGTGAACAATATCATTTATATTACATGCAAGTAAAATCTTACTAAAGATTAGTAAAAAGAAGCTGGAACAGTGCATAGTCAGGGAACTGCCAGAAATTCAAGCTGGATTTAGAAGAGACCTTGGAACGAGAAATATCATTGCTCATGTCAGATGGATTTTGACTGAAAACAGAGACTACCAGAAGGATGTCTATTTGTGTTTTATTGACTATGAAAGAATATTTGTGTGGATCATAACAAATTTTGACGATGTTGAGAATAATGGGAATCCTGGAATACTTAATTGTGCTCATGAGAAACCTAGACCTAGACCTAGACCAGACCAAGGCAGCCATTGTTTGAGCAGAACAAGAGAACACTGCATTTTTTAAATCAATGAAGGTGTGTGTCAAGGTTATATCTTTTCTGTACACCTATTTAATCTGTATGTTGAGCAAATAATTTGAGAAACTGAATAATTATATGAAGAATAATGTGACATCGGGATCAGAAAAGACTCAACAACACTTGTGTTAGCCTGATGACACATAGTCCTTGTACAAAGTGGAGAGGTTTGCAACACTTGGTGCAGAAGATCAAAGACTACAGCTGTGGATACCATTTTAACACCAAGAAAACAAAAATCCTTACCATGGATTAACATTATGATTGATGTGGAAAACATTAAGGTTGTCAGTTTTACTTTTACTTGGGTCCACAGTCAACCCCCATTTTAACAGCAGTCAAGAAAATAAGATGCTCTGAGAAAATCTGCTTTCAAGGAACTCTTCAAAGTGCTAAGGTGCAACAATGTTAGTTTAAAGACTAAGGTGTAATCTTTTCAATTACTTCCTATGCATCTTAAAGTTGAACTATGAATACGGAGGATAGACGAAGAATTGATGCCTTTGAGTTGTGGTGTTGGGGAGAAGAGCACGGAATATCCTGTATATTGCCCAAAGAACAAATAAGTCTTTCTAAGGAGCTCGGGTAGCCTAGTGGCAAGAAGCTGGGCTGTAATCCCAAAGGGTGTGCGTGTGTGTGTGTGTGTGTGTGTGTGTGTGTGTGGTTTGAATCCACCAGATACTCTGCTGGGGAAGGAAGGGCAATCTCAATCTCCTCCTGTGCCAGTCAGATCCGATCCGATGGTACACAATAAGAAAAAAATAAATACAAAAAAGTAAAAAAGTTTGTTTTTTATTAAAAAAATAAGTCTGTCTTAAGGAAAGTGCTCCTTAGAGGCAAGGATGCTGAAATTTCTTCTCACGTACTTGAGGTATGTTGTTAGAAGGGGGTCTGTCCTTGGAAAAAGACATACTAATAAAGGTGGAGGGTCAGAGCAAGAGAGGAAGGTCTTATCCAAGATGAATTGACACAGTAACTATAGTAATAAGATGATGAGCATGGCATAGACTAAGACTAGGGCAAGGTTCACATCCATTGTTCACAGGGTGGTGATGAGTGTAGTCAACCTCATGGCCCCTTGTGGGGGGCCATGAACGGCCGCATGGTCGCCATTACAAGACGGCACCGACTTCCTGCCTCGCCTTGTTTTTCGGAATCACACTTAAGACCTTATTTGGGCACTGTGTTCTCATTGGTCGATGGCTCAATCTCACGTGGGGTTAATGGTCCAATGGAGGCATGACACATGAGACTGATGGGCGGAGACCTGAAGAGGGGATAAAAGGCCACGCAATTTCCCTTTCGCTCTCTTGCTCCTCCATCTTCCACCACCCTCTGTAACAAAACTCCTGAGTAAACTGCTGTGAGAAGGAATCGTTGGTGTGTTGTGTCCTTATTCCGGGGTGAGGCGTGCAACAGCCCCTGACAACAACTTAACTATATTAAGAGCTCTGTGGTTAAGACATTTGGCCACTAACCAAAGGTCAGCAGTTCCAGTTCACCAGCTGCTTCTTAGGGGGAAGATGTGGCAGTCAGCTTTTGTAAGGATTACAGCTGGGAACCCTTCAGGCAGTTCTGCTCAGTCCTGTAAAGTAGGAACGACTCGATGGTGGTGGTCAGTTTGTTGGTTTTGTGAATAACAGTGTTGATTCATATTGAACATAGTATTACATTTTCAAATTTTTTTTTCACTTGTGCACTTGCTAAGCCAGGCTTCTACGTTAAATAATTGCTAGGTGATTTTTTTTAAAGTCAAATGCAGAAAAGAATACATTTATCAGTGATAATATAACTTTTTTATTTCTACTATCTTTAATTCTCTTGAAGTTTGCTTTCTAGACATATTTTTATAGGATATAACAACAACACTGTCAGTAGCAAATATTTACGAAGGGATTTGAAACTACATTTTTGAAACTCATTGCTGTTGAATCAGAACCAACTCATAGCTGACCCTCCACTGGATTTGCAAGGCTGTATATTGCACGTATACTTGGACCAGAAGGCAGCTGTCAGAACAGAGCAAGTAAACATTGCAAGGTTAAGAATTGGGAAGGGTGTGAGCCAGGGATATGTCTGATCGCCATACCTTTTCAATCTATATGCAGAACAGATCATCCGGGAGGGTGGTATCTACAAGAAGAAATGTAGCGTCAGGATTGGAGGAAGACACATCAACAATTTGCATTATGCAAATGACACAACCCTTCTTGCTGACACTGAGGAGGATCTGAAGCACTTATTGCAGAAGGTCAAGGAGTGCAGCCTTTAATATGGATTGAAGTTCAACATCAAGAAAACAAAGATTCTCACCACTGGGCCAGTTGGCAGCATCATGATAGATGATGAAGAGATTGAGACACTCTTGGTATCAGCAGCCAGGAAATTAAAAGGTGAATTGCATTGGGAAAGTCTGCTGTCAGAGACTGCTCCAAAGTACTGAGGAGCAACTATGTCACCCTGAAGACTAAGGTGCGCCTGATCCAGGCCATAGTTTTTGCATTTACTTGTTATGCATCAGAAACCTGGACAATGACTAGGGATGATAGAAGGAGAATTGATGCCTATGAGCTGTGGTGCTGGAGAAGAGTATTGAATATACCATGGACTGCTAGAAGAACAAACAGGTATTTCCTAGAGAGGGTGAGACCAGGCTGCTCCTTGGAGGCAAGGATTCTGAAACTTCATCTGACATACTTTGGACAATGGTGCAAGAAGGGGTCAGTCCTTGGAAAGAGACATTATGCTTGAAAGGGTGGAAAGACAGCACAGAAGAGGAAGACCCTTGATGAGATGGATTGATTCAGTGAATGGGGTGGTAGGGGTAGGTGTGTCAGAGACAATAAGATTGGCACAGGATAGAGCAGGGTATGGAGTTGTTGTACATAGAGTTGCTATGAATCACAGGTGACTCAACAGCACATAACAACAACAACGACAACAAATTACATAAGATGAGATTACCCATCTCTTCTCCCAGTGAAGGGTTAGTGAATTGAATTGCCAGAGAGGCTCAGCCTTTGCATTAGAGTGCAGTTCCCAACATAATCTGCCACCAGAACTCCAAATTCCTCCTCTTCCTCCTCTCATCCTGTCACGCTGGTTGGATTCATAGTGGCCTCTCAGTGGTTATCATGGTTGTAAATTTCACAGGAGGAGACTACATATCTTTTTTCCATTGAAATCTGATGGATTTGAACCACCTGAGAAGTGCAGCCTTCCAGTTAACAGTGCAGCTCTCAAGCCACTAGAGCTCCCTGTGAGCTCCAAGTTGGTAGAGGTTAAACTGATAATGTTTTACTATGAATTTATCCTTGAGATATACCTTTGTCTATCTAGACACTTTTGGCTTGCCTCATCTACAGATCTGTTTGACCAAAGTTCAGAGAAAGAGAAAATACTGTTTGTACAACATGATTTGCCAGCAACTTTGGTCTTCTTCTTCACCACCACCTAATACATGACTTATTCCAGTCATTCTCCAAGTTGTGGTAATTGGGCTAGCATTACTGTCTACGGAAAACCTGTTAGAAATGCATTCTCTGCTCTATCCCACATCTAATTAGTTAGATTCTTGGCAGGTGAAAGCAGTTCTAACACACCCTCGGGATTTCTGGTTTGAGAACCTCCGGATTACATAAAGGAGACTCTGTGTATCCTGGCTGAGTTCGTGCCAGGGCTAGGACTTATCTGTTACTGTTTTTATGGAGTGACAACCCAGAGTTGTGATGCCAGTGTTGCAGAGGAAGCATTTCTGGCTCTGCCTGGATCTCCTAACGTTTTTATATTCATACATGTGGTGAGACATTTCCTTGATAAGGCTGTTAAATGCTGTCAGGTCAGCTTGTGTTGATGGATACTGCTCATATGGTCCATTAGCCAGGAATCAAACCCAGGTCTTCTGCACTAGAGGTGAAAATGCTACAACTGAGCCACAGATTTTGCTAAATGGGGTTAGGAGTTCATTTTATGTCACCAAAAGATGAAATGAAGTTCTTAGGCATATAAAGGGTTTACATTCCTTGACAATATAGCCCATTCGTTCTAAGCAGAGCAGTGCTTTGGAGTTTAAAACAACTCCAGTGGTGTAATAGTGGTAAGGAGCTGCACTGACCCAACCTAAAGGCACATGGTTCAAATTCGCTAGCTATTCCTCAGAAAAAGATGAGCAGTCTCCTCCTGTGTAATTTACAGCCTCAGAGAACCTGTTGTGGGGTCAGTTACAAGTCAATTCTGACTTGACAGCACAACAACATCAATTTCAACATCAACATTGCTGACTGAGCTAATGGGAGCAGGTATGTCGGAGATAGTGACATTGGCTCAGGGAAGAGTAGGGTTTAGAGCTACTATTCCTGGGGTTGCTATGAGTCACAGTCGACTGGACAACACATAACAACAACAACAAACAATGGGGTTTGACAAGTGAGCCCCTTTTACTTGCTGAGGTTTCTGAAGACCCTTCAGATGTTTTGGATCCTGCCTTGCTGTCCAATTTCCATCTGCCTCATTTTACACATTAGTTGCTGAGTTAATGCATCTATGCTGTTGTGTACCAGAAGGAGGCCACTGCCTGGAACCTGCCCAGCATGTGCTTGCACCCAGGAGGCTGGCTCCCAAGTTCTGCTTTTATTTTTTGTAGTCTGATTGTGCCTCAAGAGGCAGGGAGCCCCCAAATTCAGGACACCTTGCATATGTGAAGATGAAGGTGTGACCAGTTATTTTTTTTTCTTCTTATCATCTGTTGGAGTCCTAACAGAAACAGGAGAATGTTTCTCTGGAAGAACTAATAGCCATCATTTACTGAGGGTTTGCTGTCGTTTGCTGTTGAGTTGGTTCCTACTCATGGCGACCCCATGTGCTACAGAATACAGCTATGTAAAGGGTTTTCTTTACCTTAACAGAAGCTTAAAGTAAGCTTAATAGAAGATGATTGTCAGGGCTTTTCTTCCGTGGTACCAATAGTTGGGCTGGAATCACCACCAGCTTATAGTTTAGCAGGCCAGCACGAACTGTTCGTGCTTCCTAGGGACTGATCATCTGTTCATTATCAGCCAGGCAGAAGCATTCATGTAGTCTCATATCCTGGCCACCCCCTGACAGGGAAGTTGTTATCTTCATCTAACAGGTAAGGAAATCAAAGCAGAAAGGGCTTATGTGCCTTGCTCAGCATTGCATTGCTGCGAAGGGGCAGAGCCTGCACCCATACTAAAGTCTGTTCATTGCCAGTGTTCCACTCCTTTTCTTGACCTTCCTCATCTGAACCAAGAGACTCAAAGAAAATAGAGAGCTTCCCGAAAGTCACAAGCGATTGGCATAGGATACAGGATCTGTTGTTCCATTATTCATCACTAACCCCAGAAAACCACGTGCATTGTTATTGAGTTCATTCCGACTCATTGAATTCTCATTGAACTGACCCACAGAATCCCCCAGGTTATAAATTTTTATGGAAGCAGACTATTTCATCTTTCCCCAGAGGAATTTCTAGTGTGTTTGAATTTCTGACCTTTCAGTTAGTAGTCAAGACTTCATCCATTGCACCACCAAGACAGAGTCTTCATTTGCCCTAGTTTCAGATTAATATGCTCACATCATTACTCCCTTCCCCACTGCTTTCCATTGAAAGGGAATGATTTGAACAATCCCCCAGTTTCACGCTCCTGCTAACTAAAAATGACTTGTACCTCAAGGACTTCTCTCAGCAGGTCCTGTGATTAGTTTTATTTGAATCATTGATATCTCTTATTCATCTAGTTGAACATTTTGATCAGGGCATTTCTGAATGACCAAGCAAACCATTTGCAGGAAGTATTGGCTTGGTGGTAAGGAATTGTGCTGCCAACTCAAAGGCACGAGTTTTGAATCCATCCACTGATTCTTGGGAGGAAGATGGACAAGCTCCTTCTGAGTTAATCAATCATTTTCGAGCCTCTGAAAACTCACTGGAGGGTCAGCTATGAGTCAAGTTCAATTGGAGGATACATAACAACACTCACCACCAGTGACAGGGAGCTCTGGTAGCGCTATGCATAGGGAGTTGTGCTGCTAATCCAGAGGCCATGCCTCTCTGGCAGTTCAAATCCACCAGTGGCCCCATGGGAGAAAGATGAGAGTCCCCTCCCCTGTGATTTACAGCCTCCTGAAAACCCATGGAAGGGTCAGCTCTGAGTTCCAACTCCACAGTAATGAATTTGAGTTTAGTTTTATTATCATTCTTAATGATGGATGCAGGAGTGGCATCCACTTCCTAAATAAACCCTATAAACTTTGATAAATGTCGATAGCTGTTTTGGCTTTGTTTTTTAAAATTTTATTTTATTATTTTGTGTGTGTACCATTAAATAAGATCTGACTGGTACGGGAGGAGATTGTCCCTCCTTCTCCAGCAAAGCATCTAGTGGATCCGAAATGTCGATAGTTGAAGAGGGGTTTCAAGCCTTTTGATCATAGCGTCGCTATGAATTGTACTTAACTTGAAGGCAATCAACAACAACAACAATGACAAGGTCAAGTTGGATCCCAAGAATCCCTTCCTCTGTCTTCCCTCCACCTGATTGGTAGTGCTCACCAACCCTCTGCAAAGAAGTGAAGATTAATGAGTACACTTCCTGTAATTTTATGAAATTAATGTGATACTTTGGACCTATTTTACACAGTTGTCAAGAAAATTTTTTTAAACGTTCATTGTCCTCCTCCATGGTACTTAAATTTCCAAGCACTGAAACTCATATGCAGCCACCATCCATCTGTCAGGAGAAGCTCTTGGGTTATGATGTTGCTGAACAGGTTTCAGAAGAGCTTACAGACTAAGACTAGGAAGAAAGACCTGGAGATTTATTTCATAAAATCAGCCGATGGAAACCCTGTGGATCACATCAGTCTGATCCGAAGTTGATCAGGACTTGGCAGTATTTCGTTCTGTTGTGCGTGGGTCCTGTTTTTGTGGGATCACTGTGAGTTAGGGTCTGTTTTAGTAAGAACTAACAGGTAAATTAATAACAAAACACATTCCAAAACTCTAATTTTTTTGTTAAGGTTAAAAAAAAATTTCTACCACAGAATATATGTTGTTGTTGTTGTTGTTGTTATGTGCCGTTGAGTCGCTTGTGACTCATAGCAACCCTATGTACAACAGCCCTAAACCTTGCTCTATCCTGTGCCACTCTCACTGCCTCTGACAAACCCATCCTGATTACCCCAGTCACTGAATCAATCCACTTCATAGAGGCTCTTCCCCTTCTGCACCGTCTCTCCACCCTCCCAAGCATGATGTCCCTCTCCAAGGACCGGTCCTTCCTTACAACATGTCCAAAGTATGTCAGTTGAAGCCTCAGAATCCTTGCCTCCAAGGAGCAGCCTGGTTTAACCCTCTCCAGGATGAATCTGTTTTCTTGGCAGTCCATGGTACATTCAATACTCTTCTCCAGCACCACAGCTCAAAGGCATCAATTCTCCTACTATCCTCCTTAGTCATTGTCCAACTCTCTGATGCATAACAAGTGATTGCAAAGACCATAGCCTGTATCAGACGCACCTTAGTCTCCAGAGTGACACCACTGCTCTTCAGTACCCTGGATGGGTCTCTAACAGCAGACTTTCCCATCGCAATATGCTTTTTGATTTCCTGGCTACTGGTACCAAGAGTGTTATATATCGACTCTAAAAGAAGTAAGAAAATAAAAATAATATTAAAAAAAAAAACCAACAAACCACCAGAAATGCTAGCATGGTAAGGTTAAGTGTCATCAGGTCATTTACGGCTCATAGAAACTCTTTCCACTACAGATCTGAACCTTGCTCTATCCAGCACCATCCTCATCACTTCTGATGTCCTGGAGCCACTGTTCCAGTCACTATGTCAGTCCATCTTGTCGAAGGCTGCCCACTCTTACTCGTACCTTCTCTACCTTTCCAAGCATGATGTCTTTTTCCAAGGGCTGACCCTTCCTGAAAACATGTTCAAATATGTGAAGTTTCATCATCTTTGCCTCTAAGGAGCACCCTGGTTGCACTCTCTCCAAGACAGACTCGTTTGTTTTTCTGGAAGCCACTGACCAGTCCTTGGAGAGGGACATTATGCTTTGGAGTATGGTGGAACAGCGCAGCAGGGGAAGACCCTCGATGAGATGGTTTGACTCAGTGACTGGGGTAATGGGGGTAGGTATGTAAGAGACAATAAGATGGCTCTGGAAAGAGCAGGTTTCAGAGCTGTTGTACATAAGGGTCGCTGTGAGTTGCAGGTGACTTGATGGCACTTAACAACAACAACAGCGTGCTTCTCTAGACTGGAGTTTGCTGTTCTCCGGAGTTCTTAACGACTGCCTCCATTTTCACAGGTGTGTCACCTTGGGTATTTCACCCAACCTTGTAGAGCTTCATTTTTGTTTTTTACCAGTACAGTACGAACTTTGGGTTTCTGTAGAGTTTGAAGGGAAATGAATATTAAATTAGTAATAACTCAGGAATTATTACTAATAAAAGGTGCTTGATTTGAATGACCTTCCTCTGTGTACTCTATGGAAAGATGTAATGACAGTCTGCTTCCAGAAAGATTACATAGAGCCTTGGAGGCTGTGTGGGGCTATTCTGCTCAGCCTTGTGAAGTCAAAATTGCCTCAATGGGATTGATTTTGGGTTCCTCCATGTTTGTTCTTACTAAAGCAAGTATTCGTAAACAGAAGAGACATGCTAATTCCTACCTAAACAATTTCTAGCTGTCTTGGAAAACAAAATCTACAACTTTTATAAATAACTGAATATTTACACAGGTTAAAATACTATTTTCTATTTTTATACCCCTTGAGGCTCTGAAAGTAGCCCTGGTGGCAATTGTTGTTTGGTGCCATTGAGTCAACTACAACTCATAGCGGTTCTATGAACAACACATCTGCACCTTGTCCTATCTCGTGCCATCCCAGCACATCTGATCAGCTGAGGCCCATTGTTACCATCACTATGTCAATCCATCTCTTGAAGGTCTTCTTCTTTTTCTCTAACGCACCACCTTATGCAGCATGATGTTGTTCCAAGGACTGAGATCCTCCTGACAACATGTCCGTAGTGTGTGATATGAAGCTTCACCATCCTTGCCTCCATGGAGTACCTTCTTTGCACTTTCTCCAAGACATAATTATTTGTTCTTTTGGGATTCTGTGGGATATTCCGTGTTCTTCTCCAGCACTGCAACTCAAAGGCATCAATTCTTCTGCTATCCTTATCCTTAGTCATTGTCCAACTTTCAGATGCATAGCAAGTAACTGAACAGACCATGACTTTGATCAGGTGCACCTTAGTCTTTTTTTTTTTTTCCACTTTAGTCATTAAACTAACATTGTTGCTCTTTAGCATTCGGAAGGGGTCCTTGACAGCAGCTTTCCCGATGCAACATGCCTTTTGTTTTCTGCACTGCTGGTACCAAGGGTGTTCATTGTGGATTCAATTAAGATGAATTTCAATTAAGATTTAACTTCAATCTTTCCCCAATCTCTTATAATGTTGCCTCTTGGCCCAGTGGTGAGTATTTTTGCTTTCTTGATATTGAAATATAATCCACATTAGTGGCAGAATGGTCCAGTAATTCAGTGGTTTGAACTATGGGAAAAAGTTGGGCAGCCTTCTTTCATTAAAGGTTTACAGCCTTGAATATTGTATAAAGCAGTTCTACTCTGTCCTGTAGGGTCACTACGAGTCTTAGTCAACTCGATGGCAGTACCTTTTGGGTTGTTCAGCTTGAATATATATTAAGGTCAAGGAGAACACTTGAATTGCAAGAAAGAACAGGAAAGACACTTGGAACAACATTGTAACTTAGAATATGGTAGGCACCATCACAAAGGAATGGATTGAGAAGCTGTGGTACATTCACACAATGGAATACTACACTGCATTGAAAAACAAGGAACTCATGCAATATTATTCAAAATAGGTGACCCTGGAGGACATTATGCTGAGTGAAGTATCTCAGCACAAAAGGACAAATACTTCATGGTGCCACTGTTGTAGAACAGGACTGACCTCGGGGTTGGGGGAAGACTGAGAAAGATGGGTTTAATTATACTGTATTGAAACTGACAAGGGAGAAAACTGTCTAAAAGGGATATGTGATTAGGTATTTTGTCATGACAGGAGTCCAGAGCGAAGGCTGCATACTGGAGTGGACCTGGGGGAGGGATTGTAAAACAGTGAAAGAATTTTTCTTTTACTTTTCCAAGCCAGAAGTGTACAGGTGGG
>NW_006399820.1:16363715-16377545 GCF_000299155.1 Elephantulus edwardii | reverse complement strand
AAAAATGCAACAATGAATGAATGGAAATCCAAAGTCTCTGTAAATTTTCATTGAAATTAATAATAAATTTTTAAAAATTAATAATAATTTATAAAATAGTCTATTTTTAAAAAAAGAATGTGGTAGGCAGCAGACCACTTTTGTCTTTCAGTACCATGTGGTCGATACTGTCTATTTCATAAGTGCATCCAGAAGCCACATGTAAACAGAGGAAGTTGTATACACAATGCTCTAAAAAATCAGATTCCTTTCACATCATGACTCAGCACTGACTGCAAACATCTAGACTCATCCTGGGAAGAGAAGAAAGCATTTCCTTGTCTCAGAAGTGCAGGGTTTCTGAGTTAGGGCTCATCACAGGCCGCCATAATGTGGTATTTTTAGCTTCTCACATGAGACTGTCTAACACATTCACAAATAAATACTCCCAAGTGAGTGAGTCGGAGACTGAGGCAGAGTTGTTGTTTTTAAGTTACATGTTAATTTAATGGCAGCCTGAATGTGTTAAATCTATTTGTGGTTAGAAGGTTGAAGCCTATGGCTTAGAGTTGGTTTTAGGTGTCACATTTTAAATTGAAACGGCAGAGCAAAGGAAGGGTTATTCCATTTAAAAGAGAAAGGTTTGGGGCTGCTAACCAAAAGACCATTGGTTCAAACCTACTGGTTGCTCTACAGGAGAAAGATGAGGCTGGCTGTTCCCACAGCGTTTCAGCCTCAGAAACTGTAGAATGTTCTACTCTGCCCTGTAGGGTCGCCAAGAGTTAGAATTGACTTAACAGTAATGGAATTCTGGTAAGGATTCTTTTTTTTTATTATTATTATTTTCTATAATTATATTTTATTAATTTTCATAAACATTTACAGAGATTCTGGGCTTCCACTCATTCATTGCTGCACCACTCTCTCCACCCTCCTCCCAGTTTGTTCTTGTCCAAATGCCACAGTGCTTGTCAAAGCCAGTTCTGATTAATCTTCTTTGTCAGTGTATCCTTTGCCATTCCCTATCACTCCTCCCTGAGAGAGACTTCACCCTGAGTCATAAGGAAAAGGGGACGGCGTATTCTCTTAGCTACTTCCTGCTGAAAAGGGACGCTGTGGGTTTCAGGGTGAAGATCTTCTCTTACTAATTCTGGTAAGGATTCTGTGTAGTCTGCGATGGTGCAAGGTCTGCTGAGGGGAGGGGGGCAATATTACAAGTCAGTTCACTGAGTGATGATGCCGCTTTCCTCATTTTATGTCAAACAGGGAAAAAGCAGGGAGCAGCCTTGCCATTTTGTACCTATTGTGTTTGTAAAGGGAACCTAGGTTAACACCAAGGGGAAGCATTTGACTGCTAACTGGACAGTGAGTGGTTAAATCCCTCCTAGCTGTTGTGTGGGAGAAAGATGAGGCCCTTTGCTCCTGGTTGAGTTTATAGCCTTGAACCCTCACTGAGGCAGCCCTACCCCTGAGTGGGATCAACTTGATGGTAGTGGGTGTTTGTAAGGAGATCTAGGGGACCAGCATCCTGGAAAGCATAGTTGTTGTTGGTGTTTAAGATACAGACACATAGCTAGTGACACTAGCCAGGATGTGTTCTCTGTGGGGAGAGAGTCCCTGCCCAGGACAGGCATTTGATTTGTAAGGCCAATGGGTATTTTCAACGAAGGTGGAGAGGAGACACGTGGGCTGGCTGGAAATGCAAAGGCATTAACTCCATATCTTTTTCTGGGCTCTTAAAATAATTTACCTCTTGTGCTAAATAAAGCTCACCTCACACTGAGCAGGGAGGGAAAAGTGACCATTGAATGAACAACTGGAAAGAGTGCTTTCTGCATGATATACTTGGATGGTAGGTGTGGATGACGTGGACGGCCGGTTTGTCACAGGTTCTATAAACAGTTAAAGACGAGGTCAGAGCCCCTTGGAGAGCAGGAACTCAGGGCAGGCAGTGGGCGGCCCCACAGGACAGGATCACTGGTTTGGCTAACGGAAAGTACAAGGCGGGGAATAAAAGCAACTCAGAGGTTGCAAGAGGCACAGCTCAGAGGCCTGGGCGCTTGGCAGTGGGGAGGGTGGATACAAACGCCCAGACACAGGTCCTGGGGGAGGAGTTTGCAGCCACTTTTCGAGAGACTCCCACTGACTTCCTCTCCCTGCTGTTTACTGTTTGAAGGATGGAGGCTGCACGTGTCCAGGAGATGTCGCCAAAGCCTTCGGTAAGACCCCGGCAGGGACGGGCCTCCTTACTGTTTGCAGCTGCTCCTTTGCAACATGCTTTTGGATGGGTGGGCAGGGCGGCCTTGCGGGGCAGGAGTTGGGTGGGGACTGGATGGAGTACGGGACTGTGTAGAGAGCAGTGGAGTCCCAATTTGCCTGTAATCCTGGCATCAGTTTGATTCTGGCTGGTGGTGGCCAAGTGCCCTAAGATGACGAGGGGAGCATTCTACATGCTGGGAGTGACAGCCTTCTCAGACCGAGGGACAGAAGTCTCAGGGAGCCTTTCATTAGGACAGTGTGCGGTCAGACTGGACTCAGGGACATCATTGAGAAGATAGGGAAGCCTTTCTTACCCGACGACGGGCAGCCTGCACTCCACCAGGGGGCAGCAGTGTCTCTCGGCTCTGTGAGTCTTTGAAGCCGGTCCCCGGAGTTTTCCTGGAAAAACACCTTGCAAGCCCACAGTCTCTGCTAAAAAGAAAATAGCTATTAAACCTGTACAGCCAAGTAACCTTTGTAAACTGTGGTCGTTAGTCAGAGCTCACAGCATTGTTGAGGGCTCCATACTAACGTGGGAGGGAGCAGTGGGAAACAGCACAGTGAAAAGTAAAACTGGAGAGGTCCCCAACCCCCCTTTCCTGAAGCCAAGGTCAAGTTTACACTCCATTCATACATCCTTTCTTCCTTGTCCTTTATTTCTCTCTTCTCTTCTTCCCCTCTCTCCTGTCTCCATTCTCTGGTGATGATAACTTTTCTGTCTTAGGAATTCTGATTTTTCTTTTTCAATACTCAAAGTGATTCCCATCTCCTAGACTCCTTGGGACAGTATTCTTAGCAATAGGGTTTCAAAGCATCCATAGAGAATGTAATAAAAGTGGGAAATCTTCTTAATTTAACTCCATTCTAATCCTAGATTTTAGGGAGCTTTTGTGAGTTATTGGTAAAGAGTTGTGTTGCCAATCCAATGGCAAGTGGATTGGGTCCACCAGCTGCTTGAGGGAGAAAATGGGCAGTCTTCTAATGTGTAATTCACTGCCTCTGAAAGCCCGCTGGAGGGTCAGTTCTGCCTGAAGCGTACAATGGTACATAACAACATCAAATCATAGATTTTTAGCTGTGGTCTTGGAGACAAAGATTCTGAAGCTACGTCTGACATACTTTGGACATGTTGCAAGGAGGGACCAGTCCTTAGAGAAGGACGTCATGCTTGGGAGGATGGAGGGACAGTACAGGAGGGGAAGACCCTCTATGAGGTAGATTGATTCAGTAACTGGGGTAATGGGTATGTCGAAGACAGTGAGATTGGCACAGGACAGAGCAGAGTTTAGGGCTGTTGTACATAGAGTTGCTATGAATAGCTGGTGACTTGATGGGACATAACAACAATAACAACAACAACAACAACCCAGTCGGTCCGTGTTATAGTTGAGGTGACTGGCTCAGAAAGGTGAGTAACAAGGCAAAGGTGACACACACAGTCAGGCCGAGCAAGGCACAAGATTTCTTTCTGTACTTGCTAATTCCTTATTTATGAGGCTCTTTAACCAAGGACATTTTAATATTGATTTATAAGCTCAATATGGGTGAGTGTTCCATTATGTGCTCCCCTCAGATATTTGGTAGTTACTTTCTGCCCATAGGAGCTCCCAACACTCAAAGTGGCTGGTCTTATAAAGAATTAAAGAATCCTTGGTAGCATAGCACCTCGTGTTCGACTGCTAACCAGGTCATTGGTTTGAATCCACCAGTCACTCGAAGGTAGCAAAATGGGCAACTTCCTCCAGTATAGATTTTGCAGACTTAGAAACCCAGTGGAGGGTTGTTATGAGGCAGAATTGACTTGATGGCAATGAGGCTCCCCCCACCTTTTTTATATTGGTTTGCATACAATGAATGATTCATTACATTTTGCTTCATACAATGATTCATATGGATGACAACAGTGTGTTTTGTAGAGGAGAGATCGGAATATGAGTCCAGGCCCTTGGATTATTGTTCAGGCCACACTGAGGGAGCTCTGCTCCCCTGTGGCCTATGTTTCTCCCCTTCACTCCTTTCATTAAGTGCTGGAGGCTTGGAGCAGGAGAGAGACAGTGCCAGGGAAAACACTGATTAAAGAAGGCTGCAAAATATTGAAAAACTAAAGAAACCGGAAGCCACTTCAAAGCATTCTTTAAATAGATCAGTGCTCTCTGTTCCTGCTGATTCATGTTTTATATTTGCTCTGAGGTCCAGGTGTCCTGTTCCTGGGGCAGTGGACACCAGTCATTCTTGTCCCCTTAAAGTCATGGCAGGTGGTAGGAGGGCCGCAGAACCAGGGTTTGTGTTAATAATCCTGAAAAGAGGAGTCAGCAAAGCTTGCTTCAAAGTGCAGAGGCCCCCTCCCCTCATGCCTTATCCACTTGGGTCTGTGTACAACTTGCCTTGCCATTGTGCTGAATGCCCGATGCAGATCTCAGATGTCCTCTTGCAAATATATGGATGGCCAAATGGAGGACGTCAAGGCAACTCTGTAGAGGTTGTTCCAGGTCGGGCTTTTAATAGGCTCCCTTGCTCCTTCTTCCACATTTCTTATTTATATATCTGGGTCCTCGTTCTCTGCTGACTCACCGGGGTCTGTCACGAGACTGAGTGGACTTGATGACACTTTTTGTTTTTCTCAACCCTTGGTCACTTTGTGTGTGCTTGCACGATAGGGGGGCTTTTTTCCGCAGGGGAGAAGCTGAGCCTTTCTCTTGGCCGTAGGTGGTAGTGGCTGTTGGGGGGTGAGTTGGGCAGCGCGCTGCTCTTAGAGGAGCTGGCGCCCCTAAGTCCTCTGCTTCCTTTCCCCCCTCACTGCTGGCATTCAGGAGCTGGAGCCGACTTCGTCATGCTGGGAGGAATGTTCTCGGGCCACACCGAGTGTGCGGGAGAGGTGATCGAGAGGAATGGGCAGAAGCTCAAGCTCTTCTACGGGATGAGCTCCGACACAGCAATGAAGAAGCATGCAGGCGGGGTGGCTGAGTACAGGTGAGTGCAGCGGCCTCACATCCGGACATGATGGGCACAGGTCTGAAAGAACACCAAGTCTATTGTGGGGAGGATCGAGGAAGTGTTTCTTGCTTCTGTTTTAAATAGTTCTAAGGCAGCTGTGGTGGCCTAGTGGCAAGAAGCTGTGCTGCAGTGCTGAAGGCATGTGGTTCAAGTCTGCCAGTCATTCTACCTGAGAAAGATGGGCAGTCACCTCCCATGGGATTAATTGCTTCTGAAAACCTGCTGGAGGGTCAGCTGTGGTCAGTTCAGACTTATTGGTACACAACGACAACAATGTCTACCCAGAAACCTTGGTAGTGTAGTGTGTTACGTGTTAGACTGTTAACTGAAAAAATGCCTGTTCAAATCTACCAGGTACTCAGTGGGACAGAGATGAGGCAGTCTTCTCTATAAACATTTACCGCCTTAGGAAGTCAATGGACTGTCATCGTGTATCATAATAGAGCCAATGACAGTGGTTGTTGCTGTTGTTGTTAAGGACCGTCAACAACTCACAGCTGACACTGTAGCAGGTTTTCAGAGGCTGTAAATCTCACAGGATGAGATTGCCCGTCTTTATCCCATGGAGCATCTGGCAGATTCCAAACCTTGTGCCTTTAGACGGGTAGCACACCACCTTACCACTTAGTGAGTTGGGGATTTTTTTTTCCTTTCTTGGTAATTTCTACCCAGTGCTAATGGGTTAGTGCAAATGGTTGATGCATTTGGCTTCTGATTGGAAGGTTGAAGGTTCTAGTCCATTCCAAAGTAAAAAGGTTCTGGTAAGAAGGTCTGGTGCAATCTTTGGGAAAACTCCGTCATTGAACAATCAGGGAGCACAGCTGTGCTCTCTGCCCTGGCACACCTTGGGTTGCATTGAGTTGAAATTAACTTAGTGGCAGCTGATTTGAATTTCTATCCAAGCTAGAACTTGCAGCATTTGGAAACCTCCAAAGGAAGTATTGAGCAAAAGTATTTTGGAGATGGATGTGAGTTTGACTTAGGGGTAAGCAGGAGGCTATGTGTAAGCATGTATGACTCTTATTCCATCACCCCTTGGAGGTGACACTCCAGACTTCTGAAAGGTGGCTGAGAAGGTTGTCTTGTCCTCTGCTGAGGCTTTGGTGAGCCTTCCCACTGGCCTTGATGCCTGGCCAGAGCTTCTGTAAATGTGAAGCTCAAGCTGCAAGAATTAGGTTGGATGTGGTCTCCATTATCACATGGTCATCAGGTGGTTTTGGGGTTCCCCCCCAAGATGGTAATGCTGGCAGCATTTTCAGCTCTTTGATTGTATCACTTACTACAGAAGAAGTGTTTACTTCTGCTAATCTTTTTTTTTAAATTTTTGAATCCATCATCCTGGAAGATTATCTGACCTTTTCTGTTGCACTTCCATTTGAATCTTCGCTTGTGTGTTTTAAGAACCCAGTGTCAGAATACCTCCACTTCCTTGCCCTACTCCATAGCGCTGTGTTGCAGATCAGCACTCATGCCCTATGACACAAAGTGGACAGGATAGAGGGTTTTCCAGCCTCAGAAGAAGGTCAGCTGGGATAAGCTAATCTCTTTCCTCTGGGATGCTGCAGGCTTCTTGCTTGGATGCAGGTTCTGTCCCCTGATGTGGGAGAAAAAAATCCCCAACTCCCCCCTGGCTGGCACCCTCCACTTCCCACCACTACCCACACCAAGCTCATTTTGAGCACAGGGAGGATTCAGATGCATTTGATAAGCTAGAGATAAAAACCTCAGCTCCTCCTCAACTGAGATTTCCAGGTGGGAGAAGGGTTGATGTCTGTGTTTTACTGGCCTTAGAAGTGTTGTTGCCATAGCAGTCTTCTGGAGTTCTGGTAGACCAGCTTCAATTCTCATTTTCCTCTGTTACAGCATGAGGAAGGGCAGGTCATAAAAGAGGGACAGGGACAGGGTGCTTTCATGCCTTCATCCTGCAGGCCTCAATCAGGATCAAGATGGCAACTCCTTCACAGGAAGCCTCAGAAGGCCGTCTCTCTATTTCAGGGGTAATGGAGAGTAGAAGTTAACGCTGTCTGTTAGGGGGTGTTGGAGGGAGTTCCTGCCTCAGTGACTAGCTTGGGCCTGTGGCCAGGAAGCTTCATGCTTTGCATGAACAGTTGCCGCCGTGTGAGGGCCCAGCCAGTGTCTCCCGTGTGGTGTTATGTAAGTGCAGCCACGTGGTCAAGTGAGAACTAGATACTTTGCCTGGAATAGATATTTTGCCCTCTAGCTGTTGGATCTGTTTTGGGCTCTAAGACTGGTTAGAAATGGGGGAAGGCCAGCTAGACTATAGCACGCACAGCTGGGAGCCAAGGAGCTGAAAGAAAAGTCAGCTGTCACTTCATCAGGGTTTAAACATAACAGAAAAGATTCGGGGGCCTCAAGAGTCAGTTTTGGAAGTTGATTCAGATCCAACACAGGGAGGAATTAGAACGTGATTGAAGGCTGCTGGAAGTAGCAGACCTGCCGCCCTCCTCCTCCTCCTCCTCATCTCCCTCCTCCTCCTCCTTCTTTTCCCTCTCTCTCCTCCTCCTCCTCTTCCTCCTCCTCCTCCTCTTCCTCTCCCTCCTCCTCCTGCCTCTCCTCTCCCTTCTATTCATTCTCTCCCTCCTTCCCCTCATCTTCTTCCTCTCCCTCCTCCTCCTCCTCATCTCCCTCCTCCTCCTGCCTCTCCTCTCTCTTCTATTTGTCCTCCCCCTCCCCCTTGCCTCCTTCTTCCTCCTCCTCTCCTCTTCCTCTCCCTCTCCCTCCTCCCCTGCTCTCCTCCTCCCCCTCCTTCTCCTCCTCCTCCCCCGCCTCCTTCTACCTCCTCCTCCCAGCTTGGCCCCACCCCCCAGCAGTAGTTTTCTGCTTCATTACAATGAACTCTTCCTAGGAATGGTTCTCCTACTTTGACATTCAGTTGAATGTCAAAGACAGAGTTAGTTATGCTTTGGTAGTTCCTTCCCAATCATTAACCATTTAGTGCTCGTGCTATCCCTGGTGGGCAGGTCAAAGTGCCTTCGTTCTACAGATGAAAAGATGGAAGCATCAACAATAAATGACTTTGGAAAGGGTGACACAGCCAGTTAGTAGAAGAGCAATGACTAGAATCTGGCTAAGTCCCATGGACATCTCTTAAGAAAACAAATGGTAATCATTTCAAGTATGTGTACACACCTATTTTTCTCTGTACACACAGCGTGGTGACCTGAACCACCCTGTGTCTAGCTAGTGAACTTGGATTTGTCCTTTTTTGGGTCTGAACAGCCAGTAAGCTAACCCTTCTAACCAGTAGCTTAAGTGGGTGGATTTCCCCTTCAGGTGGGCTCACAGGGGTAGCTTTCAGGAAACGAAAGTTAACACCCTTATGGAATTGTACTTAGTGAGTTTCTAACCAGGAGATGCTATTTTTTCCTATTGAAGAGAGAAAATTCCAGGTTTTGGGTAACTGTTGGTATGTTCAGATTATATGACCCTTAGATGAGGGCTATGGTTTTGCATAGTTTCCAGATTTTCTTCTTGTATTGCACCTGCAAAAGTGAGTCTAGCCTGTATTTGCATTATGCATCAAGGAAGGCTGATATATGGAATTCAGCAATGTTATTGGATAGCCTTCTAGAAAATGGGACACAAGGTTCAAGGAAGGTGATGTGATATTGCTTAGTGCCTGTGCTGGTTGCCAGGTCCAATCAATTACCAAACCTTACTGGGTAGTACATAATGACTATTGCACTAGACTACAGACCAAAAGGTTGGAGATTCAACTCCAGCAAGAAAAAAGATCTGGAAAGACTACTGAGGAAAAAACCTTACTTGATCCCGACACACGTAGGGTGATTTCCAAATGGATTCAACAACTTGTTGGTTTGCTGTGGAGGATGCTACTTAAAACCCACTGAAGTTGCAGGTTGCATAGATTTCTTAATGTTACTCTGGTTCTACCAGGTTTGGGTGTCAAAACAAGCCCAGGATAAAAGGTGCAGTGACATGTGAGTGTCCAGGCCTGAGAGCTGGAGTTGCATGTTCGACACCCCTAAAATACAGGCACGGTGTTAGAGGGGCGTCACTGTCTGGTGCTGGAGGAGGTTCGCACAAAAATAACTAGGGATTGGCTTGTCCATTTTTTTAAATCATCTTCTTCCTGGTTGTTACCTTGATAGGAACTCCATTTCTGAGAGTAGAGCTGGCTCGCAGCAGAGTGAACCTCTGGGCTTTTCCAGTTGTTAATGTGGGAGGGCACAGAGAGGAGGAAATATTGCGTAGAGTTCCTGGACGTCACTGGCTTGGTGCTTCTTTATTCCCATAGATTCATGGTCCATTGCCATAGCCTCACAGTGACCCCCTATGGTGTCGTAATAGAATTGTCCTCTAAAAGCTGATTTTTGTTTGGAAGTGGATAGCCAGGCTCTTTTGGGAGGCACCTCTGGGTACATTTGAATTTCCAACCTTTTTGTTAGCAGCTGAGCATATTAATCAATTTGCAACACCCGGGGACTGCGTAGTGGAGGGAGGATATACATCTACGGAGAGGATAAGAAGGTGGAGTGGGTTTCTCATAGGTGCACGGTGGAGATACATTGCTGAGGGGAAGAGTGTCACTCGCCGTACAGGATCTGGGTCCACAGCTTCATCAGGCATGGCTCACGACATCTCACCCTGCCCTGTGCAGCCAGAACTGACGCTCAGTTCTGTGTGTGGGAGGTATGAGTGCATCTGAAATTCTGGCAAGGCCTGCTTCTTGAAGGAACTGTGAATGTGGAGCCAGAAGGGGAGGCTGACAGGCAGACCCTTAGCTATTTGTGTGTGAAGATGGGATAATTCTAGCTGGCTTCTAAACAATGGGAGATGAGGGGGGTAAAAAGGAAACCCCCCAAATTCCTTTTTCTTGCAGAGCTTCAGAGGGCAAGACTGTGGAGGTGCCTTACAAAGGGAGTGTGGAGAACACGATTCTGGATATTCTCGGGGGACTGAGGTCGACCTGCACGTACGTGGGGGCCGCTAAACTCAAAGAGCTGAGCAGGCGGGCAACCTTCATCCGGGTGACCCAGCAGCACAACACCGTGTTCAGCTAACCGTGCCGATCAAGTGCCACGCAGCCTATGTGGATGCTCCCACATGCACCCGCTTGCTCCATCTCCCCCTAGGCTATCCTGTAAGAGCTGCTGCTGCTAAGAATGGTGGAATGCTGCCTCCTCCTCCCCAGTCCCGCCACCAGGAGGCCTTGGGACTCTCCCTAGTGCCTTGTTGAGGCCTGGACGCAGGACGCTGATCGGGTCAGTGGCCAGAGCCCAGCTGCCCAGAACTCATAACCTCACTGTTAGAACTAACATTGGCATCTTTTTCTTTTCTTTTTTTAAGAAAATGGTTTCACTTTAATATATCTTAAGAATTGAGTGCTGGAGTTTCCCTGTGTAGGAATCTAGCTGCATGGGGGAGTTGGGGTGTCTCCATTTCCCAGACAGGTTTAGTCAGTCCGCTACTAATGGAAATGTTGGCAATTCAAACACACCCAGAAGCACCTCAGAAGAAAGGCCTGGCAATCTGTTTCTGTAAGACCGCAGACATTGAGGACCCTATGGAGTGGAGTTCGATGCTGAAACACACAGTTAACACATGGCAAACACGCCTTGAGTCGGCTTTAACTAGACAGCAGTTTGGTCTGAAGTAGTCTTGGTTTTCTCAGATAGGTGAAGTCTGTTGCTAATATCCTGGACAACTGAGGCAGGGAAGAGCTGCCTCTGAAACGTTAGAGGAGCTGGATCCTCTCCTTCTATGTTTGTGTTGCTTGAAGAGAACAAAAGGAAGTGGTTGGACAAAAGAACATGAATGACTGGTTCCCCAGCTGATGTTTTACCAGGTTGTGGTGACCCTCCTTCCTCCCTCCCCCCACTTCATTGTGCCTTTGGAAGGAACATTTCCTGGCTCTAGACTGCCAAAAAACCAACTAGATATGTCTGGGGTCGAGTGCAAGCAGAGTGGTCTTTAGAGGCAAGGATGGTGACATTTCATCTCACATACTTGGGCATGCTGTTAGGAGGAGTTATTCAGAAAGGGCCATCATGCTTGGAAAGCGAAGCAGAAGAAGATCTTTGAGAGTGGTTTGACCCAGTGATTGCAGCAGTGGGCTCAGGTGTGTCAGAGATGAGGAGGATGGCACAGGCTAGGGCAGGATTCAGGTCTGTTGTTCCTGGGGCCACTCTGAGTTGTAGTTGACACCTGATGACCACCTGTTGGAGGACTTACAGAGTCTTGAGAAACTGTCTCTGGTTTCTTGTTTACCTCCATCCATCCATTTTCTTTCCCTTCTCAGCCCCACCTTGCCCAATTGGTTTCTCTCAAGGCAATTGCAGATTGATTTTTAAATTCCCTGGGATGTTTTATTGGAAAGTTACATACTTAAAACTGACAGGTCAGCCTTTCACCGGAAGCCAGCCAAAACCTTGAACAGTGGTATAGCACAGGGTCTTGGTTTGAAATAAGAGTGATTCGAGTTTCCCCCATAGTGAGGGGAACAATAACTATTTTCTATAAAGGACCACACAGTATTCCTATGTAACAATCAATTAATTAACTGATTGTGATGACATCTTGAAGAAGGGACCCAGCAGTGGTCTGCCCAGACACTAGTCAAAATCATGAACACGGAATGAATGAATGATGCCTGGCCACTACCATGAAGAATTACTTGGGTAATTAAACTGGGAAGCTTTTGTGGATTGGGACATTTATTTATTCATCAAGGCTAACGCAGCAGATGTTGCCGGCTTAAGGTCAGCCCCTAACCCACAGTGAAAAAACACTGCTTTATTCTGCGCTACACGGATCATTGACTATGAATCAGACGATTCAGATCAACAGTTTTCACAGGCTGATGTTTTCTAAGATACAGATTACTCATACTTTTTGGTGCAGCTTTGTCTGGTAGCTCTGGAAGTATGTATGCTTCCACTGACAGGCAGGTGTGACTGTGTGAGGTGCATTGGCTGGAAACGATCGTGGGTCTCCCACACGGAAGGCAAGGATACTACCACGGAGCCATCAGTGGCCTCTAAAGCAGCAGATAAAGAGCACATGTTCTTTAAAAAGGGAATGTTTCTTGGATTTAGAAGGTGGGAACACAAACTGTAAGATGTGATATAATGGCCTGGTTCCCCACAAGAGCTCTCATGGTGCCTGGCCATGCAAGTCAGAAGACCTAGTCCTCCAACTCTGAAAACACATAGTATTCTTTTTTTTTTTAATTTCTTTTATTAATTTTAGTTTACAGAGACTTAGGGTTTCCAGTCATTTCATTGTTGCACTTTTCTCCCTGCCCACCCCTTCCCCCCAATTCACTCTTCTTCTTGAAAAGCAAAAGAGAAAAACTCTTTCATTGTTATGCAATCCCTCTCCCCAAGTCCACTCCACTGTGCAGCCTTCATTCTGGACTCCTGTCATGACAATAATACCCAATCATGTATCTCTTTTAAACATTTCTTTCTCTCATGTATTTCAATGCAGTATACATCATTCCTCGCCTCCTTCTCTGTCTTCCCTCAACCCTGATATCAGTACCATTTTACAACAGTGGCCTTATGCAATATTTGTCCTTTTGTGACTGAGGTATTTTACTCAGCATAATGTCCTCCAGAAAAACATAGTATTCTTGTAATACTATTTGAGGAACTAGTAATTTTAACCTGTTGTAATATTGCCTACCTACCTTCCACACTGCTGCAATCCATAAGAAGTGTGAATAACTATACTATTAAGATTAGAAATCAGCAAGATTTTGAATGTAAAATAAGGTGTGGGCTTGCTGGAGACTCCTCAACCCTTTAACACCTGTCACTCTCTTGCAGAGGATTTGTTTTATATTCACAGCCAGAAGGCGTTTAATTCAACTCTTAACATCTAATTGAAAAGTCAGAGCAAGTTGAATTCATCCAGAAGTGCCTCAGAAGAAAGATCTGGTGATTTACTTCCAAAAAACCAGACAGTGAAAACCGCAGAGTCCTCTCGGGGTCACCATGATTTAGGGTCTACTCAATGGTGACTCTTTGGGGGTGGTTATTGCAAAATAGGAGAGGTGAAGTAAAGGAAGTTTTAAAAATCCATGAGAAAAACATTGGCAGCAGTAAGGGACCTTGTTTTGGCACCATGCCCTTCTCCACACTCATGCTGTTAGTGCAAGAAGCCCCCATGTTCAGGCTGGGTTCCTGTGTGAATGCTGGGTGGTCAGTGGGGTGGACACCTTGTCATTCATGGAGGTGTGACCATGGCTCTGTGCTCTGCAGTCGCATGCCCTACTCGGCTCAACTTCTGTAAGGTTCCTGCAGACTTTTTGTTTCTTGAAGGCAGGTGCCTTGTTGTTGTTGTTATTATGTGCCATCAAGTCGCTTGCGACTCATAGCCACCCTGTGTACAACAGCCCTAAACTCTGCTCTGTCCTGTACCAATCGCACTGTCTCTGATACACCCATTCCGATTACCCAAGTCACTGAATCAATCCACCTCATAGAGGGCCTTCCCCTCCTACGCTCTCCCTCCACCCTACCAAGCATGATGTCCCTCTCCAAGGACCTGTCCCTACTTGCAACATGTCCAAAGTTTGTCAGACGAAACCTTAGAATCCTTGCCTCCAAG
>NW_006399820.1:16300395-16363590 GCF_000299155.1 Elephantulus edwardii | reverse complement strand
TCATTGTCCAACTCTCTGATGCATAACAAGTGATTGCAAAGACCATGGCCTGTGTCAGATGCACCTTAGTCTCAAGAGATAGACAACATTGCTCTTCAGAACTTTGGAGAGGTCCCTAACAGCAGACTTTCCCATCGCAATACATCTTACTCACCTAAGTTTTAAGTGACTGAGCTATTGTGAAAGAGCCAAAGATCTGGTAAAATTCTTGTAAAGTGGAGGCTTAAAGCTGGGCCTGTATAGCCCCATGGCCTCTTGCCTCCAACAGGAATCGACCTTGGCCCACAGACGAGGTGTTCACAGGACACCAAGATGAAATGCAGCCTTTGTATGACCTGTATGTTCTCACAGGTCTGAGGGCGGAGGGAGGGAGGGGTGCAGCTCTAAGCCATGTCTGGTAGGAGAGCTTTCACAGAAGGCCATTCACCTTACATTGTTTCAACTTTCAGCTCCTGGGATGCTCTAAACAATTTCAAGGCCACTGCAGTTTGTCATAAGGACTTTTCCTAGTTAACTGGACAGCTGGGCAGGCAGAGACCAAGACTTGCTACACAAGTGTCTGTGCTGCTGACTGCTCTTGTTGAAGGGGTTTTGGAAGGCTCTTCCAGTCTGTCCCACAGGGGTCAATGGTCACTCAATCTTCCACCACGGAATGCTCACACTTGTGTCAAGATGTCAACTCTGCAGTCCTAAAGGAGAGTCCTGGTTGGACGTCTCAAACATGCCCGAGAAGATACTGAAAGAAGCCCTTGTCCCTCCTCATTGTTATATATTGTTGAGCCAGAACTGACCTTCCAGCAGGTTTTTAGCTGTAAATCTCACAGGAAGACACTGCCTATCTTTCTTCCATGGAGCAGCCGGTAGATTCTGACTGTGTACTTTTGTGGCGGCAAAATTCCCTCCAACTATAAGCCACCAGAGCTCCTCCTCAAGCCAAGTGAAAACAGAATTCCACTGCAGTGCTCCTCCACTTCTGCGTAAGAGGGAATCTGATTAGGTATGTGTGCAGGTTGGGGGGTCCACTCACATCTACATCGAGAGTCCTTGATTTCTATTTGGGAAGTACGTTCTGGGGGTGACTGGTAGGTAAGCCACCTGTCTGCCACTGAGCCCGATGCAAACCTATGGTACATACTTCTATACCAAAGCTCCTCCAGATCCTGGGGAGGGGGAGGCCCGTGTTGAGTTTCTGATACACATGAATAGAGATGCAGGACCATTTTCATACCACTAACCCATTCACAGCACTACTGTCCAGAATGAGTCCTTCAGGCCACATAAGCACCTAAGTTACCAGCTGTGTATAAACAGCTGTGTTCAGATAGATAGAAGACATGCACATGAACTCAAGACATTGAATGGGAGGACGTGCCTTTTATTCCTGAAGCACTGCCAGTGCAATGGTTAATTACTTGGCTAACTGAAAAGTCAGGGGTTCGAACCCACCGGCCTCTCTGCAGGAGGAAACCATACAGGGCAGTCATATGCTTGAGAGTCAGAATTAAGGTTTGAGTTTGTTTATTCTAGTCTCTAGCATTATTCCTCCTACTCAGCCCCTCTCACCATTTCCTTTTGTGAGTCAAACAGATCACTCCCCTCAGAAAAGTGGTGACCATAGGGAACGAAAGTGACTCAGACAGCAAGCCCCGATTCTCAGCCTCATCTCTGGAGTGGATACAAGGCAACGACACACATTTGCAATTGGCACTGTTATTTTATTAGTACGAGTATACTGAAACAATAAACTTGTACTGGTATACAGACAATTTATTTAAAACAATTTTGTTCAAATTTTGAATCAAACATTGTTTTATTATAATAATGAAATAATTTCTACCTAGAAAACCTGCAAGCACCATCAAAGAAAGGGACCATAAAATTCCATAAACAGACTCGAGTGTATCCTACAAATAGACACACCACGATTAGAAAATAGAATATGAATTCTTCCTTTTTTTTTAGTATTTGTCTTAAAAAAGCTAGTGCAAGTACAATATTTTACACTGGAATTACAGAGAGTATGCACGCATATGGAAAAAAGTTCTCCTGTCACAATAAAAGCTCTTAACTATGTATGAACTTAATTTTTTTTTCTTTTCAATAAGGTGCAAAACATCATTCCTTCCCTAGTTCTCCTTTATACTGGCCATGTCAGTCTGTGAGCGCCCTCAAACCAAGGCCTGGTGTCTCTTTTCCTTGGCCGGTGGGAGGCATGCGATTGGAAGGGTGGTGGGTCATGTCTCAATACTAAAGCATCCAGTGGTACAAACTTCAAGAGATGGCTCTGGGGCCATGACTCCACTGGCTAGAAATGAGAGGAGTTCTGCCAAAGGCCGCCATGAATACTGACAGGTCTATGTGGAACCCTACTTCTAGCTGATACTCTAATTCAGGTTGAGCAGTACAAGCTGGGAAGAAGAAACATGACCCCAGGGCAGTCTCCCTAGAATTGAATGAGACTGGTATACACAAGTATTTATTTAGTATTCATGACTAAAAAACTCACCCCACTCCTGGATCAGATAATGATTTAAAAGAATAGGTGGACCATCAAAAAAACCAGAGGAGAATCCACGGAGTCAGCTTCTTGATGACTGACTGCTCTTCAGACAACAGCTCTAAGCAAGTGTCACCTCAGCCTTAGTATTCTGGAGGACAGTATGTTATCGTGGTAAGGATTTCTGTAAACATGCTTCCAACGAAGGCCTTCAGGTTGGCCATGGAAAAGGAGACAGGCTTTTGACCATCCCAACAGCAAATAAACACATGAACTCAAGGGAAAGAAAATGAGGATGACATCTCTAATTGATGTGCAGTGGAAGACTGGAGTTCTTTCAGATCACAAGGGAAGTCATGGGAATCCTCAGAGACTCACAGCAGAGATACTACCTATTGGCCAAATGCACTTGATTTTAATACAGCTGAACCATTTGGATGTTAGTCTTAGGGAAGTGACACAACTGATGCCTGAGGCCCCCCCCGTGGTTCAAGTGAATGCTAGCTACCAAGACCTACACTGGACACCCAGGGAGGGGGGTGGGATTCTGAATTTAAGAATTGTCAGTGGGTTTGCTCCATAGCTCCACAGCTGTCCAGTTTCCTTTGTCTATATTAGATTTTTTGTGGGGGAGAACAGGACTCATATTGAGAATTTGCTCTATATTTATTTGGGCCTCTCAGTATTAAAAAAACCCAACCCTTCAAATCCACAGTAAAAAGGAGGCATGTAATTTAGAATTCATTATTCAATCCCACCCCCATTTAAATGAGGTACAGATAGAAAGAAGGCTGAACATTGTTTTTGGTCCCTCCCTCCCCTATGAGTCCATTTATGTTTATTGGTAACTAGGATTCCTTGTTACAAACACTTCCTTGTTCAGGATTAAATTCTTTGGGTTTATTGGAACAGGAAATGCTGAAAATGTCCACCATCATCTCTGAAGAAAGAGGAGTTGAAATGGCTTATGAGTTGAGACTGAAAAGGGAGCTAGAGAAGTACTTCTAGCGTAGGAATGAAAAGGATTCTCAAATAGCAGAATGCAGAGTTCCTTCCCTCAGAAGAGAGCTCTGTGTAACATAAACTCAACAGTAAGCATAGGTATAGTTTAAGAGCCTTTTACGTAGTATTTCTTCCAGGCCATAACCATACAAATCTGAGTATTTAGACATGACACATTTCTATATACAAAAAGAAAAAAAGAAACACAGCCCAACACATGTAACTTTCAATCTTTCTCTGCTTTTCTTTTTTACAAACAAGGTGTGAAACTCATTTGTTTTACAGATCCATATTCTTTCAAACACTGATCATTTCAACATTCATTTTTCTTTTGTGCAATTTTTTTTAAAACATTACCTGTACTCCTCAAAGTTGAGTGCTTCCAAAAAATTTATTTTTTTCTTCAGCTTCTCAAATTAGGTGTACATTAAAAAAAAATCCCACAAGGTATAGTGCTACAAGAAAAGGTCCTATCAGTAATAAGGTAACATATTTGAAGCGAGGTCATCTATGTAAAAGACATTTCAGCTCAGAAGTAGAGGTGTGCAAGTCATTGGAATTTCCCTATTAACAGAAAACACGACACTGGATAAGAGGAAACCAGCGCAACACGGCCACGTGTGCATGTGCTTTGTAAAAAAAGTATATTCTCTGTGTACTTATTACTTGATGTGTTCCTATAAGTTCTATTTCAGAGATTCTGGGTTGGAAACACAAATGTGGAAGTGAGGATCTCCACTTTAAAAATGTAAAACAAATAAAACAAACAAATAAAAAAAGGTATAAAATTCCCTTTCCTGTCACCTCTGAAGAAACTGGTTTGGGCAAGGACAGTGCCCACTTGTGGTTTCACCTGGAATCACCTGGGATGACAAGGAGAAGGGAACAGCAAGGGCTTCAAGAGGGGACAGACCACACTTTGTTGAACTGCTGTCGGTGACCAAAACAGGGCGACCAATGCAGCTCAGAAAAGCCTGGCTCCTATCCCAAGAGCGCTGCTTCACCCAGATCTGAAATAGCCTGGCATTAGTGTCTTCGAAAGCATTCGAGATTTTCCTCTGAAAGAAAGAAATTGGTTTCCTTAGTAGTCACAGATGTTAAAAGGGTCTTATCAATTGTATCCTTTAAAAACAAAACAAAACAAAATCCACAGCTACAACAACAAAAATAAATTTTGGCAACGTATTTCAGTAAAGGTCAAACTATGTGCAAAAAGTGGATTTGAAGATTACGAGGAGCTACTGTTCGTCTCGAACACGCAGCATTATATTGCAATCTATGCGGTATCTAGTAATCCACAAAATGCAGGAAATTCAGACATTCCATGAAATTGTACAACCCTACTCCAGAGCAGTCAAAGTGCTGCTTCTGGTACATCAGCGTACCGCGCGCGCCAGCCCCATCCCTGAGTTAAGTGTGAAAGATTCCGCACAGTTCCTTAGAGGGGAAACAGAAGGGGGTGCCACTTCCTGGTGGGGCGGGGAACCCCGACACTCACCTAACAGAAAACACAGGGTGATTGATGGGATCAAGAATGAAAATCAAATTATCCCAAAACAAACTAGGTGAGCTGGAAAAAAACCAACCCAAAGAATTAAAAAAACCCCACATACCCTAAAATTAAAAAAGATCCACAGAGATAATTATCCCAAGAATTCAAATAAAATGCAATTTGGATTTCTGTTTAAAAAGATTTGAGGTAAGTGGCACCAGTGTCTCTAACCCGCCCCTACCCAGTGTGGCCCAGATAAACTGAAATCATCCTTATTAACATCCTAAGGAACAGTCATTTTTATATATTTAGAAATCCCTAGAAAGAGAGGTTTTTGTTTGTTGGTTTATTATTATTATTATTATTTTCTTTTTCGCCCTGACTAATTTTCTTGGTGATTGTGTTCTGTTGTAAATGAAAAGGCCTGTTGTTAAATTTAATAAGGAAATACAAGAAGGAAACCAGAACTAAAGACGGGTGTTGGTAAATATTGCAGAGTGGACATCATACGGAGGCACGTGGCTGATCCTCGTTAGCTGAACGGCACCGAAGGATGTCTACGCCTGTCATTGATAGGTCTGTGAGCCACCGAGCAGGGACAGCGGTGATCTAGCAGCTGTGGGGCCCGCCATGTTCTGGAAACCCAAGGAAGCTGCCTGTCCTCTGGTATTCTTCCTGTTAGCAGGGAAAGCTGCCATGAAACAGGAGTGACTTCTGTTGGCAGGGCAGTCCCCTCCACCGCCGGCGTCCAGCCAGCTTGGAATGACACTTGCACAGTCGATCTCCTTATGCTCAGAGTCACAGTGCACAGACCCAGAGGAAGGGCCTGTCCACCGGCAGGGCACACACCGTGGTGTATTGCCAGGCTCTGGCCAACCCGCTCCCGAGAGAGGTTTAGAAATGAAGCTGATTCTTCTCCAGTCACAGCGCCTGCTGGTGATGAGAGAGGGGCAGTTTTCCCCCCTTACAGCTCAAGTTCTTGGTTTCGTTTTTTGTTTTTTTTTCTGCTGTGTGGCGACAGACATAGACAGACAGACAGAGAGACAAGCAGGCAGCATCTGCAGGGAGGATAGGGGAGATGGCGGGAGGTTGTTGCCTTCCTAGTTCGACCCCCCCCTCCCCAGCCTTTCTCTAGCCAGAACAGGTTTTGGGTCAGAAGAGCAAACAAACAAGGAAAAATAGCCAACAGGATCCGAGCTTTAACTACTAGCACACGGTCAGACTAGATTGCCACAGAAAGTATTGCACATGCTAAAATGCAAGGGAAAGAAATGAGACGATGTATAGAAAGAACCAATCCATTAGATCACTCCTATACCTGAAATAGAAGCATGTGTATTATGGTGATGTTCCTATTGCTCCAAACCATGTGATGTATTCCCCCCCCGTTTTAGTGTTGGTTTAGTGGATCCAGTCTGTTCAAGGCTCTGCTTCCTCGGAAGCCACAAGGTGGTATGTGGTTTGTTTTGAGTCCATATGAGTTGCCGTAAATAGTGGTATGCATGACAACAAAGTCTATATGGCAGCCCCGTATTCCTCTCACCATCGAAGGTTTAAAAAAAAAAAAAAGGAAAACAAAAACCTAGTAATTGCAAGTGCCCTGAGCAGAATATATGGAAGAGTAAGCAAGTTCTCTGAACAGAAACATTAAAGAGAAGAGGAGAAAACAAAAAATAATAGCACTAAATAAGGCGGTGTGACCGCCAAAGGGGGCAGGCTCGGCATCCTTGACTGGCATGCTGGTCAAATTCCAGAAAAGCCAAGGATTGGCTCCAGCTGTCTGAGTCATACTCATATGTTTTTGGTACACCCCAGGAAACAGTTTAAACAAATCATTCACTCTGGCGAGAGCAAAATGCAAAAGTCATAAAAGAGAGCCGAAATGTGGGTTTTGCATTACAACTTGTTATTTAAAAAGAAAAAGTAATTTCTGAAACAGAAAAGTTCTATTTTCAAAGGCAAAAGAAACCCCAATAAAACCAAACCAGATTAAGTATGCGTTCAGAATAGGTGCAGCTATGGTGGTAGCTACAGCTAACTAAACATTTCCCTCTCTTTATAAAACTTGTATTTTTTGAAGTGCTTGATGATGCCTGCTCAAAACCCACAAACACTATTCCAGGTCTCTGGGAATGAAATATTTAAACCATGAAATACCCTTCCTAGGGGTTTGTACCAAACATCACATCTTGATTTGATTTCTAATGGGGAGGGCAAAGTCATTCTTAAAATAACATTAATCACGATAACAAAGTAAATTTCTTAAGGACAAACTTGTTCACATACATAAATGTCTATGGAAAACTCTCTCAATGAATCTGAAGAAAATTCTCAGAGTTGTCCTGCTAAGACCCAGTTCTTTGTTGATGGATGTGGCAGAAAAGACTAAAATAAACTTTGAAAGGAACATAACCTTATAAAACAGCCTAGCATGTAGGCAGGTTAGAAAGTAATTGCTACATTTATTTATGCTGGTTCATTCCCCCCAAACATTTCCCACAATGTTATTGGATAAAAACTGCAGGAATATCACACAAATTAGAAACTCAAGATGTGCAAATCGCAAGATTCTTTAAAAGTTCATCATCTTACAAAAAAGAAAAACACTGGACAAAAATGAGTATTCTTTTCTCTGTCCCTTTTTTCTCTCTCCATTTCTCTGCCAGCTCTGCATATGCCTTTAACTCTCAAACATCAAAGTGAAAAGTGCCTCCTGTCAGGTAGTACTTGGTGGTCATCTATTGTCACATACTAGGTCATAATTCACATTCATCCTTTTAAACCACATAGAAACTTTCAAGGTCTTGCTCGGGAGAAATTCTGCAGAGCTGAAATGTAGTTTTAACAGTGTTGGTTTTTAAAAAAAAAAAGAAAGAAAGAAAGAAAGAAAAAGCAAGCAACTTTTTTCCCCCTTCCTAAACAATTTAAATTGAGATACAGTACTTGTTGAATGCTAGACCAAGATGCTTGGTAATAAAGTGTGAACGGCATTTTAAGTGCTCAGAGTAATATATGCTCCTCCGCAAAAATCTAATTCCTTATGTCACACTGGGATCTGAAAAAAAAGTGGCACCCAAGTTGTCCATAGTCAGGAACTATAAACAGTACTAGAGTTAAAAGACACAAGATTTGCAAACTTCATGCAAAGAACTTGGGCTGTCTCACCGAAGGGCAGTTTGCATCTACCTCTTGGGAGCAAATAACCTGATGAATTTTTTTCCACTGCACAGACCAGAGTGGGTGTATGTTCTCTCCCCATCCCTGCCCCTGTGGAGCGGTGCCTGCTGGGGTCCCTGCCCACTATGACACCCTGGCAACATCACTGCACTAGGAAAGCAGAAATGAAACCCCACATGTGGCAGTTGTTCTTTAAAAAAATATTATCAGTGCAGTCAGGCCCCATAGGGGGAAATAGAGAGATATATATAGATCTAGGATTAAAAGTTGCTTTATTGTAAAATATGTGGAAAGGGTAAGGGAAGAAAGTTCTTTCAAATAGTTAGCTTTCCTCCTGATGTCTGATGCCCCAGGAGGATGCCCTAAAGCTGGGTTCTGGACATTTCTTTTGTATGTGAGAACCTCACTGGAGACACTGCTGTGCACCTGAACCCATGCAGAGAGCAAGACAGAGGGAGGCAGAAAGAAAGGGACCTCACTTGCCCACTGCCACCCCATATTCCCAGGCACACACACACGCATACACATGCTCGCTGCATCCACACAGCCTCCCCTGGGATGCGCAGGAGCCGGTACCCACTGGACATCCCCGAAATGGAGAGAGAGGCAGGAGTGGTGATGCCACCTACGTTTCCCTGGCCACCCGTGCTCTGCCCATCCACCCGCCCACACACTGACAGACACTCCTGGAAAAAGCATATGCACCAGCCTCCTGCAAAAACACCAGCTGTAACTCTAATGACAAGATTATAACATAAACCTAAAGTAAGAGGATAACATGTAAATACTGTGTTATTTCACCTACAGTACAGTAATCTGGATAAAAAGGACAAGGGAGGGCCTTCCCCAGCACTGCCTTTACTTGCCTACATTGGAGCGGCCTTCAATGGAAATCTTAACCTCCTGAGGGATTAGAGAAGGTTTAGGAAGAGTCCAGGGTGGCTCCTCATCTGACTTCTCCAGTTTGCGGGTCTCCGGGGCCGACCACCTCCTCTTCCTCGTGGCCGCGGGCTTGCCAGGTTCGATTTTGGTGACCAAGGGTGTTGGAGGCAATCCGATTTTTTCGGGAAACTTCAGTTCTCCGTTTTCAGCGAGCATCTGGGCACTTCCCTGGCTGATGCCATTCTCCTGCTCGGTGTAGCGGTGTCGGGCGCCTGGGAGGCTGTCGGCCTTGGGGTGCTTCAGCAGAACGCTGGCGGGGTCCACAGACTGGCCCTTTTTCACGGAGCCATTCTTCAGGTTCTTGAGGGTCAGTGAGATGCAGACGTCCCCAACGGAGAGTTTGGAACATGGTAAGTCGAAGAGCTGGCTGGTTCTCTCGGGACAGCAAGATGACCAGCCTTGTCCAAACACAAAAAAAGGGTACTCGACCAACACTTCAACGCTGACCTGCAGACACAGTGGGAGAGGAGACAAGGAGAGGGAGAGAGAAGGACGCGAGTGAATACATTTTATTCTCTTATTATAAGCATTTTTATGGGAAGTGTCCAGGGTGCCTACACTTGATGTATAGAGACACTGGGCAGCAGCCAGTGACAATGTCCATTCCGTCTTCAGAAGGAAATTTCCCTGCCTCTTAGCTCTACAGCTGGTCTCTGTTCAGCCAAGTCAGTCAACCTGCAAGAAGACACACATCCACCTGCACACTCTGAGTGAGGTTCTGTTAGTGACACACATGCTAGGATCCACTCGGCCTTGTGCTCCTAGCTCTCACTGGGTGAATGTGACAAGTACACATGACAGAGCCTAAGTGGGGTCTGAGTCAGGATGATCGTAAGCCCCCAAGGCAGGCATTCTTCAGTTTAGTACGGTATCACGGTTTATCGCTTCAGCCCCTGTGTACCTGGCACATGGTTGGGGACTGATAAGAACCTATGGAGTAAATTAATGTCTGTCTAGGAGTTTGGCTCAGTGGCAAGAAGGTGTGTTGACAATCTGAAGGTACATGGTTTGACTCTACCAACTGCTCTGTGGGAGAAAGATGGGCAGTCTCCTCCTGTGTGATATGCTGCCTCTGAAGACCTTCTGGAGGGTCAGCTATGAGCCTGTTCTGACTTGATCTATACAGTAGCATTTAGCAATTGAGGGAAGGTTTCATCAGCTACCACCAGCCACCTTTTTCTCTTTGTTATCCTGCAGTGCACTGCAAGCTGTGTAGCTGGCATTTCAAACATCAGCATGTTTGTTTACTCACAGTGGAGAGGTTTCAGCAGAGATTTTAGAGTAAGACAGCCTAGGAAGAAAGGCCTGGAGTTTGACTTCTAGAAATGAGCCAGTGAAACACCCTATGGATCATAACAGAATATTATCCAGTGTTGTGCTGGAATAGGAATCCCCAAGAAGAGGAGGTATTCAGAACCCATAGTGACTCCAATAGTGGACTCGAGCTAGCAGTGACGGTGACCATGGTGTTGCATTGAGCGTTCTGTTCTGTTCCATTCCGTATACTCGTTCTAGGCTCACTAGCTTGGTGGCAACTCACAACAATCAGCAAGGGAGCAGTAACCACGGAGTACTTTCCTGGGACCCTGAAGGAAGGGTAGGGTTTGGAGAGGGCTGCAGAATAGACAGGACCCCTGGTGGCAAACAGTATAATGTCTTGGGATGCTAAGTGAAAGGTCAACAGTTCAAATCCACCAGTGCTCCACTGGAGGAAGACGGTAAGTCTCCTCCCATAACGATGCACAGCCTTGGAAACCTGATGGAGAGTCACTATGAGCCTGAGCCAACCTGATGGCAGCAGGCTTGTTAGGCTAGATGCCAGTGAGGTGACAGTAAATGGATGCATACAGGTCAAGTCTTGGGAATCTAGAGCCCAACCTCAAGTTCCTAAATCACTCTCAGTATTTGTTTAATTGACAAATAAGAGAAATAAATGAAGTCCAATATCCATTAATTCATTGCCATTTTCTATATACCATAATATTCCATGCACTGTAGCTAGGAAGGAAGTTGAAAAAAATAGAGCCTTGGAGTTGACAATTGAGAGTGGGAAGACCAGGCATGTGAACAGGTAATTATCCATCAACATGGCAAGCAAAGCTGTAGAGCTTTGCATGGTATGACATTGTCCGAGGACAGAAGACAAGCATTTTGACCAGACTGAGGAGACAATGAGTAAAAAGAGTCCTTGGATGAGAAAATACCTGTGCTGCGAATTAAAAAGCAGTGGAGGTATAGTTTATGGGAGAGATCTTCCCAGAACTCAGCATGGATGAGTGAAGCTTGCAGGCAGTATGTGCAGGGAACTACCGACTGTCCAGGGAAAGTTCCTGCCACTCAGGACAAAAATGCTAGGATTGTTTGCTTATTCCTGCCTCCTGGTGGGAGTCAGAGGCAACATGACATTTGCAATTCTAGAAGTACTCTTCCTTAATACGTCAGTCATCTGTCCCTTTCACCGCTCTGCATGCTCTGACTCTTGGAGCCAGATTCCTTGTAGGCAGAGGGGATGATATCTCTAATGGACAGGCTCTTGGTATGGGAATCATACTACACATGCTCTTCAGAACAGCCAACTTCTCATGGGGAGTTCTGGTGGCCTTGTGGTAAGGAGCTGTGCTGCCAACACAAAAGTCCATGGTTCAAAACCACCAGATGCTCTGCAGGAGAAAGGTGATTTACTGCCTTCCAAAAACCACGGATGGGTCAGCTATGCATCAGTTCTGAGTAGATGGCACATGGCAATAACAAAAGCATGCTCACAGATAAATCAGTCTGACACTTAAGCTTTTCACATGCTACCTAAAGCCAGAAGAATTATTGAGAAGAAACCTCTTCAGGGTCTTTGTAACAGGATATATGATGGGTTATCTACAAAGCTATGATAGAAACTTCTGTTGAGTTGCTTCCTGTTCATAATGACCATATGGGAGAACTGCCCCTTAGGGGTTCTGAGGCTGTAGATCTTTACAGGAGCTGGGTGTCTCATCTTTTTTTTCCAAGGAGTGGCTGATGAGTTTGAACTACTGACCCAATGTTTAATCTCAGTGTTTACCCTCCATTATCAACTCACTGCTGTCATATTGATTAAATGTCATGTGGACTATGGAATACTATACACTGCATTGAAAAACAAGGAACTCATGAAATATTATTCAAAATGGGTGACCCTGGATGGAGGACATTATGCTGAGTGAAATATCTCAGTCACAAAAGGAAAAATACTGCATAGTGGCACTGTTGTAAAACGGAACTGACACAGGGGTTGGGTGAAGACTGAGAAAGATGGGATAAATTATGTAAACTGCATTGAAACAGATGAGAGAGAGAACTTGTTAAAAGGTATATATATGATTAAGCATTATTGTTATGACATGAGTCCAGAACAAAGGCTGCATAGTGGAGTGGACTGGGGAGGGAGGGAATGTATAACAATGAAATACTTTTTCTTTTACTTTTCAAAGAGAAGAACAAACTGGAGTGGAAACTGGGAGGGGTGGGTAGGGAGAAAAGTGCAACAACGAATGAATGGAAATCCAAAATCTCTGTAAATTTTCATTAAAATGAGTAATAATAATAATACAAATAAGAAAAAAAGTCATGTAGACTCTCTCTCAGATTTTCAAGGTTGTAAATCCTTACCAGAGGAGCTGGCCCTTCTTACTTATATACTGAAGTGGCTGGCAGATTAGAACAGCCAGTCTTACGAGTTAGCAGCCTGACATATCCAAAGCTTCCCTCATCTCAAAACTTCAAAGATGGGTCTTGGAATGAAATCCTGTGGTGTGGTTTACTGCTAAAACAGTCTAAAAATTCATGAAAGAAATGCGAGGGAAAGAAAGATTATTTTAGATGTGCACTAAAAAGAGCTGATGTTAATGGGATCTATTTTAACCTGCCTAGGTTTGGGTGCTCCTCCTCCAGTACTTCAAAGGCCTGCCTTTGACCTATGAGCCTTGCTCCTAAATCCTGGCTTCACCTCGGCCCAGAGTTGTCAGCCATCTGGGTTGCAAAGATGCCATCATCACATGTCCTCACCTAGGTAGGCATGATCCTAAGACTGACGAAGTACACAAACTTTTGGGGTAAGCAGAATGAAAAGAATTTCTCCCTTTATTTGGTCCAAGTTAAAATCTTGTTGTCCATATCTCAACTAAGTACACAAATGTATTCACAGCAAATCCATTTTTATATCATAGTTAGATTTGTCATGTGGCTTCTGGGAGCCATACACTGGCTTAGATGGGCCCTATGTATAACGAAGAAAGTGTCTGCTCAAGTGCCATCATCACAACCTCTGCTTTGCCTGGGCTCTCTGCTGTAGCCACCATGTCAATCCATCTTGCGGAGGGTCTCCCTCTGTATTCTGACCTTCTACTCTGATTTCCTTCTCCAAGGACTGATCCCTTCTGTTTTATCACACAGACATAAAAAGCCTTAACCTTACCGTTAGTGTTCTTCCTACTGTTAGTCAGTTCTTAAAAGCTGTGACAAGTCATTATTAGTAAAGGAAGAAATCACATGGAGGGATTTTTCCAGTGAGGGTATACATGGTCAGATCTGTCTGCTTGAAATTATTAAAGGAGTTTTCTCAGCCTCAAAAATGTCAATGTTAATAGAACCTGTTTTGAACTTGCAAGAGACAGTTTGATTTTGTTATTTTTAAACTAGAACAATGAGGCTTTAATGAACTCCTTGAATGTGACCACCAAGTGGGTATTCCACACAGTACTGAGATAATTGATCCTGAAATACTATCAATCACCTGTTCATTATGACACTTTGACAGGTCATGCCATATTAAGAGAAACAAACCAAAACTCAAACTCACTGCTGCTGATTCCAGCTCATGGTGATACCTCGTCTGATCCGAGACCAGCCAGCTTCTTTCCACAGAGAGGGTTGTGTGTTCGAACTGCCAACCTTTGGGCTAGCAGGTCAACCATTTACTATTCAACACCTAGTTCTTGCCTTCAATGAGGAGACAAAATTTAGATGCAAAACATGGGGCTTCAGCAAATGATAGGGTACTCTGAGTCATGTGATCTGAAGAACACCACCTTGATGTGTATTAGCAACTCAGTATGTACAAAACAGTCCTTCTGATTTGCACCCATTCTGTTATGTGTTCTACTTTCTTCCCTATATTAATGAATGATTTCCATGTTTTTCCAAAAGTTCATGTCAAAGAAATGAGAATCACACTTCTTTCTCTTACATCCTATACATCCAAATCACAAGTAAACCCAATTGGTTCTTTTTCAAACTTAGATCTAGAATCAAAGCAGCTTTCACTATCTCCACTACCACTGTCCTTGCCAAACCAGCATCTCACATAGAGAAAAGGCCACCTGTCTTGACAGTAATCTCCTAACTGGACCTTTTATGCAACAGACACTTGAGCTACATGCTGAGAAATAAAGCTGAAAATATAGGAAGGGATAAGACCTTATGGTGAATGGAAATAGGATATTCAGGAAGGAAGTGTGAAGAGTGCTGTCACACTGTGGGGCTTATAATTAATGCCATGAAACAAAGTGTGAACAAACTGTTGAATATAAAACCAATTTTCTCTGTACACTTTTACTGAAATCACAATCAAAAAGAAGAAAAAACCCAACCAAACAAAAAACACCCAAATCCCCAAACACTTGAACTTCAGCATATGAACAGTAGGTATTCCCTCCCTTTGGGATCCTTTTTGTCTAAAATATTGTTTGCTTTCATTCTCCTCTTCAATGAGATAGTACCTAAACACATTATTTGAAACAACACTCCTCCATCTCTAGCTTCTCAATGGTTTTGATGCTGCTGTAATCCTTCTAAAGCATTATCATCTATTCTTAAAACTTAATTGAATTATGTCGTTAGGTGCCACCACGTGAACTATGCCTCGCAGCGACTTCATGAGCAGGCTGACCCTCTGCCCTATCCTGTGCTATCCGCATGACCTCCACCACGCTCAAGCTTACTCTTGCAGTCACCAAGTCAATCTATGCCACTGGGGGTCAAAACAAGGGAAACAGTGACAATAAGCAACATCATGATGGAGAAAAGACTCAAGTTGTCAATGATTTCATTTTGGCTGGATTCACAATCAGAGCCCTTAGTACTAGCAGTTAAAAAATCCAATTGACATGTGGCACTTGGAAAATCTGCTGTCAAGGACTTCTCCAAGGTGATAAGGAGCAATGATGTCAGTTTAAAGACTAAGGTATACCTGTTTCAAGCCACAGTAATTTCAATTATTTATTATGCATTTGAAAATTGGACGATGCCTTAAGGATGACAGATGAAGAATCGATGCTGTTAAGTTGTGGGGTTGGAGAAGAGTAAGGAATATGCCAGGGGCTGCCAAAAGAACAGGCAGATATGTCTTGAGAAAGTGCAACCAGGAGAGCATGGCTAGACTTCATCTCACTTATTTTGGATGTGCTGCTAGGAAAGGCCAGTCCTTGGAAATGTGGAAGGTCAGCAAGAGAGAGGAAATCTACCAACAAGCTGATCCATTACAGCAATGGGTTCTTGTGTATCAGAGGTGATGTGGATGGCACAGCACAGGGCAAAGTGTAGATCTGTTGTTCATAGGGCACTATGAGTCACAGTTGACTTGAAGGCACCTAAAACCAACAACATTCAATATTGGTTCATAAAATGGATATTTATAGAAGATCCAGAAATTGGATACAAGGGCTGGGGCATTGTATGCTTTTTTTTATTCTCTCTTTGTTTTTCATCTGCTTGGTTGAAGGTCCATCAATTAGATTTTATTCACATTTGAATATTTTATGGATTAGATAGGAGGACTGGGATATTACCCGCTTTGTTCTAGCCTCAGAGTCTAAAATACTTGTAGATAAGTAATAGGTGCTTAGGAAAAATTTAAAACCTGATTAAAATATCTATTTATTACTGAGTAGTAAATAATGCCATGTTTCTGTTGTAGAGGTCTCTGAGTTTTGCAGTTAGCAGGCTTATCTACTAACCAAAAGGTCAGTGGTTCCAGTGCACCAAGAAGAAAAGTCTTGGTGATGTACTTCTGAAAAAACAGCCACTGAAAACTCTAGGGAGCACGATATGCTGAAACACATGATGTAACCATGAGGTGGAGTCCCCTTCAAGCCAACTGGTTATTTTTCCCTTGCCTATGAAAAGGCATTGCAAAGACAAAACTGAACACCAGAGGTCAGTGTCCAGCTCTTTCTGCCTTTCTCCGTTTCAGGAGCCACGACTGAACTAATCTGGGTTTATCATCCTACTCAAAGACAGGTGCAGTCCCTTCCCCAAGCCTCATCTCACACCACTCTTCCAAGTCAAATAGCGAAGTTTGTCAGGATTCACCGAATCATTAATTTTAGTTCTTTTCACTCTAGATCTGAGGTTCCTTTTTCTTCCTTCAGTTGTTTATCACTGAAGCATTTTATGATCTTTTTAGGGTTCAGAACAGTTTCCAGAGTGGACTCAGAAAATAATTTCAGTGAAAGCAAATTCATGAGGACCATACAGTATAAATCCAAAGTGTGTTACATAACTCCCAGCTGCTCCATGTAGCCCAGTTTTCATCCTATAAATAAAGCCTTTGCTGGGCTCCTGAAGCTGTTTGCAGGATAGGTCTGGATAGCCTGTGTCCTTCTGCCAGTTTGAGGAGCCTCTGTCTCGCATTCTGATGTCATGTAGCTGATCGCCTTGGGATGTAACATCTCTCATCTCCCTTCAGCTCCCACCTTTCTCCTCAGCTGCAGACACACCCACTTGCTTGGCTGCTTCAGCTATGAGAACAGCTGCTGCTTCCCACCCTCTCTTCTACGCCTCCAAGCGTCACCTGCAACCTCGACCAAGACATACAGACATCTCTGTCCTCTTTTCACACATACACTCAGTACCATCAAGCCGGAAGTGGCTCACAGCTGACTCTCCAGCAGGGTTTTGGGAGGCTGTAAGTCACACGGGAAGAGGCTGCTCATTTTTTTCCTTTGGAGCTGCTGGAAGATTCACACAACAAAAGAGGTACTGTCTTTGGGCCAGCAGTACACCACCATAGGAACTACAACCCCAGAGCTCTCTGTCTGACTTTTGTTGTTGTTGTTGATAATTATTCCACGTCACCTGGTGGTTGATGGTGAGAACCCACCCAGTTGCTCCTTGTGAGAAAGACCTGGTGATAACGTATGTAACAAGTTGGGCTGCTAACTGAAAGGGTCACGGTTTGAATCCACCAGCCACTCTGTGGGAGAAAGACTGCAACTTCCTTGCACAAAGAGTCAGAGCCTCAGAAACTAGATGGAGGGTTGATATGATTGGAATCCGACTCAATGGCAACAGATTTAAACCCTATGGGACCATTCTTCTCTGTCACATGGGGCCACCAGGAGTCAGAATCAATGTGTTGGCCCCTACCAGGAGTCAGAATCAACGTGTTGGCCCCTAATAGCATTTCATCTTACTAGCTTTTAAGATCATTTTAAGGCCTTCTTTTGTTGCTGTTGTTATGTGCTGTTCAGTTGCCTGTGACTCATAGTGACCCTAAATACAACAGCCCTATACCCTGCCTCTATCCTGTACCTAACTTATTCTCTCCGAGACACCTACCCCCATTATCCCAGTCACTAAATCGATCCATCTTATTAAGGATCTTTCTCTCTTGTGCTGACCCTCCACCCTCTCAAGCATGTCCCTCTCCAAGGGCTGGTCCCTCCTTGTAACATTTCCAAAATATGTCAGATGAAGCTTCAGAATCCTTGCCTCAAGGGAGCTCTGGTGGCCTAGTGGCAAGATGCTGCACTGCAATCCCAGAATCCTTGCCTCCAAGGAGCAGCCTGGTCTCACCCTCTCTAGGATGAACCTGTTTGTTCTCCTAGCAGTCCAGGGTATATTCAATCCTCTTCTCCAGTACCACAGCTCAAAGGCATCAATTCTCCTTCTATCATCCCTAGTCATTGTCAAGCTTTCTGATGCACAGCAAGTAATTGCAAAGACCATGGCCTGAATCAGGCACACCTTAGTCTACAGACTGACATCGTTGCTCTTCAATACTTTGGAGAGACCTCTGACAGCTGACTTTCCAAATGCAATTCATCTTTTAATTTCTTGGCTGCTGGTACCAAGAGAGTTGATTGTAGAGCCAAGCAAACTGAAGTTATTAACAATCTCAATCTCTTCATTGTCTATCATGATGCTGCCAATTGGCCCAGTGGTGTGAATCTTTGTTTTCTTGATGTTGAGCTTCAATCCATATTGAAGGCTGCAGTCCTTAACCTTTGGCAGCAAGCACTTTAGGTCCTCCTCAGCTTCAGCAAGCAGGGTTGTGTCATCTGTGTAACTAAGATTGTTGATGAGTCTTCCTCCAATCCTGATGCCACATTTCTCCCCATATAGTCCAGCCTCCTGGATAATCTGTTGCTAGTTCAGCGAAATTCCTCTAAATGTGTAGCGAATAACTACTAGATGTAAACATCGTATACACAGGCAAGTATATTTATGCTGTTTGATTGTATATTTCAGTCCTAGATTGGTGCTAAGTCTACACACACATATGTACATATCACCAAAATTAAGACATAAAGAAAAACAAAACGTCTGTTGTTTAAATATGTCTCCTTTTCTCTTCCCTTGTTTTTCTAAATATGAAGGGCATCTGTTTTACTAAGCATTTTTGCCTGACATGATCCCAAACACACAAATTCTGCCTGTAGATGGGAGCAAAGAGATATTTAAGAAGCAAGGCCTCACTACTTAGGTCTTGTTTTTGGTGCAATTATTAAATTAGGAATTCTCATTTCATCAACTTCACCTTAAACTCAAAGCAACACTATAAACTACAGAATGGAATCTTTCCCCGACCTGTCACCATCACCATGATCCCCACTGGGCTCAAAAACACCAGGGAAGTACAACACACCACATATTACCAAAAGGGATACAACATTTGCCCACGTGTAAAAGATCGGGAGGCAGGAAGGGATAAGAAAAGAGAGCAGATGGACCTGGGAAACAGAGAAGAAGTGGAGACTGCACTGGAGATTGCACTCAATGCCACACAACAAAATGTTATTAAGTGTTGAATGGAAAAAGAATTTGCTCTGAAAATGTTCCCTCAGACAATAAAAATGTTAAAAAAATAAAAGAGTGATGGACGAGGTGATAGAAATCACAGGGTTGCTCAATTTGAAGGGTGGAGCGAGGGATGGGTTAAGGAAATGAGAAAGATCTGGAGTGAAAAACAAAGTGTATGAACTTTGTAAGTAAACCAGTATAAAATAAAACATTTATATTAAAAAAGTAAATGAGTAATTTCTAAGTTTGTCTGCAAATGAAATTACTTTTATTTTTATACGTGGAGGAATCCAACCTGCTTTCCTGTGGGGCTGGCTGGTGGGGTTCCATTCTTGGGCGTGGTGATCGGGAGGCCAAGAGAGACCCATTTACTTCACTGTTGTAAAATCATTAATAAAAGCAGTCACAACACTTCAGTCGTGTGTAAGAGTATCTGCGAGTGCTCTATTTTAAACATTTAGCCATGTGGATGCTAAGCGTGACTCACTCCAGCGGAACCGCTTTAGGGTGTTCAGTAAACCCACATCTTGGCGCAGTGACACCTCTGAACACAGATCCCACATGACAAGCTGGGTTCCTTGTCGAAGCTCCACTCTTAGGACTCCACTGCAGGATGGCCCTATGAGGAAGGAGCTCATGGCTGGTGGATAGGTCTCAGCAAACCAAGGAAAACTGCCCAGCAAATGGAAAAATCCTTCAGACTCGCTGCTGTCAAGTCAGAAGCATCTCATAGCTGACCTTCCCCTGGGCTTTCAAAGCTGTGAATCTCACAGGAGGAGAGCACTCATCTTTCTCCCAAAGAGCCTCTAATGGATTAGAACCCCCAGATAGCTCTGGCCTTCAGGTTAGCTGTGCCACCTGACAGAAGAGGTCACAGCTACTACCACCTGGCAGCTCCCTAGCAGATCAACAAGGCCTTCTTAGGGTCTGGGGAAGGGGGAAAGAAAATGTGTAACAATGAAAAAATAATTAAAAAATTAAATAGTTAAAAAATGTGGTTTTTTACTTTTTTTAAAAAAAAATTATTCTTTTTTGTGTGATTTTACTGTCAAATAGGGTAAAACTGGTCCAGGAGGAGATTGCCCCTCCTTCTCCAGCACAGATCTGGTGGATTTGAATCACATTCCTCTGGGATTGCAGTGCAGCTTCTTGCCTCTGGGTCACCAGAGCTCCTTATGAAGGGCATTCTTGAACCTCTTCTGCCTGCCTGTCTCAGGGTGATCGAATGACTGGCTCATGCCTTATGAAACAACATATTCATCCATGACAGCAAGAAAGCAAGCTACTGCACCATAAAAAGACATGGAGAAACCTTAAATACAAATTGCCAAGTGAGAGCAAAGGGGCACTGATGGCCTGGTGGTAAGGTGCTGCACTGCCAACCCAGAGGCAAGCAGTTTGAATCTACCAGCTGCTCTTCAGCAGAAAGGTGGGCAGTCTCCACCTGTGTGTTTCATGGCCTCTGAAAACCCACCGGGGGATCAGCTTAGTTCCTATTCAAAGACATTCTCCTTCAAGAAGAAGTGAAAGAAATCATTCTGAAAAGACTACTTATTGGATAATGTGTACATTTTGGAATGGAAAAAACTATCCAGTGGAAACATTGATGGTTCCCAGGGGCTCAGGGGAAGATGAGTTGGAAGGAAGGGCACCTGGCATTGTCAGGGCAGTGAATCTGCTCTGTATGATCCTGCAGTAGTGCACATTCCACATTTGTCAAAACCCGTAGAACTGAATAACACACAGAGTGAGCCTCAGTGGAAATTATGAATTTAGTTCATTATATGTAAGATTCGGAATATACCATGGAATACTGACCATATAATGGACCAAAAGAACATCAAATCTATCTTGGAAGAAGAACAACCAGAAAGCTCCTTAGAAATGAAAAGAGTGAGACTTTGTCTCACATAGTCTAGGCACGTTATAAGGAGGGGCAAAAAAAAAAGGAGGGGCCGTTCCCTGTTCACAATCAATATTCTTGGCACCAGCAGTCAGGAAATCAAAAGACGAATTGCACTGGGGAGGTCTGCTGTCAGAGACCTCGTTAAAGTGTTACAGAGCAATGATGTCAGTCTAGTGATTAAGGTGTGTCTGATTCAGGCCATGGTCTTTGCAATTACTTGATATGTGATGCTGGAGGAGTCTTGAACATAGCATAGACCATCAGAACAAACAGGGCTGTCTTGGAGAGCATGAAACCAAGTTTCTCCTTGGAGCCTAGGATTTTGCAGCTCCATCCCACATACTTTGGGCACATGGTCAGGAAGGGACCAGTCCTTGGGAACATCATGCTTGGAAGGGTGGAGGGGCAGCACAGGAGAGGAAGACCCTGGATGAGAAGGATTGATATGGTAACCGGGGCAATGGGATTAAGTGTGTTGGAGTTAGTGAGACTGGTGCAGGATAGGGCAGGGTTCAGAGCTACTGTACATAAGGTCGCTATGAGTTACAGGTGACTTGATGGCAAATAACATCAACAATACAAGATAATAACAGGGCAAATGATGTTTGGAGGAAGAGCCTAGCTGAAAACTCTTATTTTTCTATGCTATTTTTTTCCAGTAAACCCCTATGAAAAAGAAAATTCATTAATTTTTTTAAAAAAAGCGATAAACAACCACAATAGGAGAGAATTTACTTCACCAATAAATGTTGGTAAGGCAGGATACTTAGTTCTGGTGGACTAGTGGCAAGAAGCTGTGCTTCAATCCTAAAGGCATGCGGTTCAAGTCTACCAGCTGCACCAAGGGAGAAGGGTGGGCAATCTCCTCCCTAGAGATTAACTGCTTCTGAAAACTCTCCAGAGGATCAGCTATGGGCAGATTGTGACAATAACTGAGAGAGATTGCTCCATAAATACTGTCACCTTCTGATCTGAGCTTCACTACAAGTAAAAGATAACATTTTATATCTTGAAGGTGTAGGGGCACACGCACACACACACACACACACACACACACACACACACACACACACAGAGAGACACACACAGGGCTTGTGACTATTTCTCCTCCATTGGATCCTTTCGAGAATTGGGATGATGAAAGGATTATCCCCAACCACTTGGCCACAGGCCCTAGTATTGGGCTTTGCATGCAGGGCAGTTACCAACTATTTTTCTGATACATTAGGATTCATTTCAACCAAGCTCCAATGTTAAATGTTGGCACATAGGTTTGCCTTGGCTTCTGACAAACTACCAGCTAGGGTGCTGCCTGCATGAGAGCTTTGGCTATTTTTAGGCACTAGCTCATCCATTAAACACATAATAGTGCCGCTCATAGTACACAACAGTCAAATTCAAAGAGTGGAAAGAAAGAAAAGGCACTTGTAGACATACAGCAAGAGCATCACTGGGACACACTGAAAGCAAATGTGTGAGCTCGCAAACACACACCAAGTATGTGTGCGCACAAACACCTCTCAGGACAGTGGGGAAAAGAAAATGACACTGAATATTAAGCAGCTGCCAAGTAAGGAAACTGTCACCTCAGGAAGGTCAGGGAAGCAAGAGTCAGACCTACATAACAGGGAGCAGCAATTAAGAAAGAACCAAAGAAGTGTCATCTCAAAGTAACTTACAATTTACTACAATGCTACAATGCCTTGGAGTGAATCTTGTGTACTCTTCCAGAGAGCTGAATGTGGGGAATGTGAGAGAGGCTGGAAGGGAGGCTGCTCAGCAGACAGACCATCTTTTGTGAGACTGAAGTCAAAGGCTGCTGGGGTACCCCCCCAGGCAGGGGCTCTCCCTTCGAGCATCCTTTCCCCAGAAGAGAAGCTCAGGAGCTTGTTTCTCCCCTCCACTCTCTCACAGGGGACAGGATGGACCAGCAATATGTGCCTCTAGTCCAGCTCCTGGCCACTCACAGAAGTGCAAACTGTGTATGCTTACACAGCTTAAACGAACTCATTGAGCCTTCCTACAGTGGCACAGCTGTGGTGGCATGGTCTGTAGGGAGTTGCCCTACTAATCCCAAGGCCTTATCTCTTTGGCAGTTCAAATCTACCAGCAACTCTGCAGGAGAAAGAGGGCCAGTCTCTTTCAGTGTGATTACAGCACAGAATTAATATCCTGTGGTTCTACATTACGTGGTTTACAGCACAAAATGTACATCCAACTTGATGGCAATAAGAGAGAGTATTACATGTTGGGCTGCTAACTGAAACGCTGTCCCTATCTGGTAGTTCAAATCCACCATGTTCCTTGTGAGAAAGATGGACAGTCTCTTCCCAGGAAGATGTACAGCCTTGGAAACCCAACCGAGGGGTGGACATGAGTTTGAATTGATTTGATGGTAGTGGATGAGTTTGGCTTTTGATTTTATGTTTTGGGACTATTAGCAGAAGGGTGAAATATATCCATCATGTTTGGAAAAGGAGAGGGTTAGAGAACAAGACAACCCTCAAGGAGAAGGACTTACAAAGAAGCTGTCAAAACACAACATAACACACTCCACCACCTTAAAGGGTGACCATTGCCTCACTCTGTAGGGAGTTGCTAACGCAAAGCAGTATCTCTCTGGTGGTTCAAAGTCACTGGCTGCTCTGAGGGAGAAAGAAGAGTAATCGCCTCCTAAGCTACTTATGGTCTCAGAAAAATAGATCCGCTTTGAATCAGTTCTTATGCAATGAAAACGAGTGAATGAATGACTGTCCTATTATGGAGGTCACTTTTTTATTAACCTTGGATCCTAAAAAACTTTAACTTAGTATTGCCTTTCTCTGAACTGTATATAAATGAAATCCTGCATGTGTATTTGTGTATTGCTTCTTCATTTCAACATTATGTTTGGGAGATTTAGTCTTCTTGCATGCAACTCATTTGTCCATTTTCATTGCTGTATATAAATCCAGTGCTTGGCTATCCCACAGTATTTATCCAAGCTATGCCCAGTGGACATTTGGGCTGTGTCCTGTTTGGAGTTATTACAAATAACCCCGCAGTGAATGCTCTATCACATACTCCTTGAGTATAAGCATTTGTAAGAGCAAGTACACGGATTGGTTCATAGGGTATGCAGACCTTAAACTTTACCAAAATAAACAAGTTAGACAGTGGCTGTGAGGATGGCAATATTCTTTCCTGTTGTTCACTGGGAGGCTCCCAGCCAACAAACTAATGCCCAACATCATCAATGACAGAAAGGTGTTCCTTGGCCATCCATAGGAATAAGTCACATGGATATGCTGTTGTTGTTGAGTACGAGTAGGAACCAACCCATTACTTACTCTCCAGTGGGTTTGCAGAAGCAACAAATTGCAGGGGAGGAGACTGCCCATCCTTTTCCTGTGGAGTAGTTGGTGGATTCAAACCACATAGCTTTGCCGGTTTCTTACCACTAAGTTACCAGAGCCCTCATGTGGCTATTCTCAGGGTAAAAATGGCTATTTTGCTCGTCAGAAGGATCTAGTCTTCTTCTTAGTCATGGGCGATGGAGTTCCTGAGTGGTAGAAAACTGCCAATAAACCTAGATCCTAACTGAAAGGTTGGAAATGCAAAGTTACCTAGACATGCCTAGCAAGAAAGGTCTGGTGATCCACTTCCCCCAAAATTCAGCCACTGAAAAGAAAATTCTACTCTGACAGAGAGAGTCACCATGAGCTGAAGTCAACTTGATGGCACTGGGTCTCCTTCTCTTCATGCTCTCTCGGGAGCATGCGACTTTATTTTTCTGAAATGGTTTCTTTTACGGCTATGATCATTAAAGTTAAAGCAGGAAGGGAAATGAACAGTGCTGATGGCCTAATGGTTGGTATGTGGTGTCAAGGTGGAAACGAGCTGACCCTCAAGTGGGTTTTTAGAGGTTGTGAATTGCACAGGAGGAGACTGCCCCTCTTCCTCTTGAGGAGAAGCTGGTGGATTTGAAGAGTGTGTTTTCAGGTTGGGAGTGTAACTCCTTATCCTCTAGGCCAGCAGCGCTCTCCTAAGGGCCTACTGAGTGCCATATACTGTGCCGGCTCCTTTGAGAACACTGCTTTCATTTCTTACAACCACCCTGTAAGGAGGGCAGGATCTGATGCCTTCATTCCCATCACGTGAGCCAGGCACTGAAGATTTAGCAAGGGTCAGTGTCTTAGAGAAGCTCATAGGCTCAGTAGATGGTGGGGGCTTGATATGGACGAGGAACTTCGTGGTTCCAGATCCTGCATTTTCCAGCAGCCAACCTGCTTCCCATTCAAGGACACAAGGAGATAGCACATCCTCTGATTCAAATGCCCTGGAGCTCCCAAGCCAATGCCACTACCATCTGTGACCTGTCCTAGATTTATGACTCAAACTTGGCATATACTACTAATTGTTGTTTATTCAACTGTGTTAGGGTCTTTCATGACTTTGATCTTTCAAAAGTAGAGTGCAGGCCTTGCTTCCAAGGTATCTCTGCATTAATTTGAACCTCCAACCTTTCAGCTGGCAGCTGAGTGTGCTAACTGCATACACCACTCACAGAGTCTTGGCAAATATGCTGTTGTTATGTACCATCAAGTTAGAACTGACCCTCCAGCAGGTTTTCAGGGACTCTAAATCGCACAGGAGGAGACTGACCATCCTTTTCCTGCAGAGCTGCTGGTGGATTCAAACCACCTGCCTTTGGGTTTGCAACACAACTCCTTACCACTAAGCTACCAGAAATATGAGGCAAGCTATATTTGAGTGGGAGTTCCTTCCATAAGAAGCAACTGTGCTGCCTCTTGTGACTCCCACTGGAGTTTCTGAGGTTGGGAGGATTTAGCTGAATGGGACTGTGTCAGGGTCTCTCCACCAGGGGCCGAATATGCTGTGTCGTAAATCAGAGAAGACTGAGGGAACAGAGTCCAGAGACTCTGTGAGGGGAGTATAGCCAGTGACAGCAGACCACACTCAATGCAGAAGCTGTGAGCTGAGACACAGACAATTTTCATGTGGAAACACTGTGTTGGGTCTGAGGAAACCACAGGAACAGGATGAACCTGTGAAAGCGTTCCTCTCCCTTACTGCTACATCGGGTGCTTCAGCTGGAGGCAGCATGTCAGGGCATCTTCCCACAGAAATCATTAGGAATTCAGCTCCTTAGATGCCAACCATCAAAATGACAAGAGCACACCAACCCTCAGTTGTCTACTGGCTGGCTGGCTTTAGTTCCTGTTAGATCTGTGTGCCGATTAGCATGAGGTCAGGTCTGTTTCCTTTCTCTTCTCTCTTGGGTTCTGGATGAGCTGGTAATATTCACAAGGAAAATTACCAGGAAGGTAGGAAAGTGAAGGGGTGAAACAGATGAGTTGGGTGGGGAGGTAATCCTGCATAAGGAATAATTTGACTGTTTGGTAGGTGAGAAAAGCTGAAACGCAAAGCAGCAAAAGGATGCATCTCACAGGTGGTCTCGGTCAGTCACAGTGCGAGAGCAGAGGCCAGCCTCCTGGTTCGGGTCTGCTTCTCGTTGCCACACCTCCCTGCCTTCCTGGTAATGCCAATGAGAGGTTTTATGAGGGCAGTCAGCCCCGTCCTTTTCTTCTTAATAGGACTTACGCCTGGGGCCTTTAAGCCATCTGCTGTGTAAAACCCATCCTTTCTTCCACCACTTCCCTCATCAAATTTGTGATTTTGCTAATGAAGCTGAACCATTTTCACATTTCTCAGTTTTCCTGTGGGTGGACGTGTTGACGCTTTCTAACCAGCTGAGAAGAGGTAGGCTGTTATTTCAAGTCAGGAGAGACAGACAGGGAGGGACGCGCTCGGCCCTGAGAACCTACATGAACTCCAGAAATGGTATAAGTTCTCTCTCAGCCCTCCTCCTCTTCTCTCTGCTCCTGCACCAGTGACAGGAACAGTGTGGAGCGCTCTGGTGGGGATGATGTCAGCCGATTTCTGATAGGCTACCCAGAAAGGGATCCTTCATTGGCTGCTCAGGACCTTGCACTTTGTTTCTACCCTTGGAATCCAAGCCGCCCTTGAAGACCTGTCCCTCCCACATGTTGGCAGAAGTCCTTCACAGCATGCAGCCCCAGAGCACAGACTACCCTGGTAGGCCTGCGAACACGCTTGACAAATATTCTACCTTCTAATTTGCACCTCGGCTGACGGAAGAGATGAGTAGTCTGGCTGCGGGAAAGAGGCTGCCTCAGGAAAGCAATTTCTCTATCATTTAGCTGCTCATTTTTCCATGCATCAAGTAAGGACAGAAAACACTCTTCTTCTGAGCTGCCAGGCAGATCTGAGATCTGAGGGGATCTGTGAGGGTTGGTAGCTGAAGAGCAATCACCAGTTAAGAGTGATTCTCCTTTTTGTTTTTTTAGGAGTGATTTTCCTTTGCCTTCAGCTTTAAAGAGATACTGTTAAGTAACTTGTTGCATTTCAGATATCTAAAACTCAAACTTTCTATGCCTATCTCTTTTTATAAGACCATTTCAAATAAAAGTACCAAAATATTTAATAAGGAACGTCCAACATGAATATTGTGCTTCCTTAAAGAACTATCTGGAGGAGCTCTGGTGGCCTAGTGGTAAGAAGCTATGCTGCCAACCCAAAGGCACACAGTTCAAATCCACTAGCTGCTCTGTGGGAGAAAGATGGGCAATCTCCTCCTTTGTGATTTATTGTCTCTGAAAAGCTGCTGGAGGGTCAGCTATGGGTTGGTTGCAACTTAATGGTACTCAACAACAACAACAGTATGGGATCAAATTCACAGCATCAGCTTGCAAGCTTAGGGAGCTGGGCGTTGATGAGCAGGAATAACTCAGATGTGGAGGATCTGATGATATGATGATACAACTTAAGGCATGTACTATCTATGTAAAATCCACTAAGTTGGTGTATGTTCTGTGCATATTTTCAACAACCAAAAAAATGAATTGCCCTCAAGTTGGAACTGACTGATAGCTAACTCTCTAAGTGGATTTTCTAAGGCTGTAAATCACATGGGATGAGACTGTCCATCTTTTTCCCAAAGAGCTGCTGGTGGATTTGAACTGCCTGAGAGGCAAAGCCCCTGGGTTAGCAGCACAACTCCCTATGGACTCTGTTATCAGAGCTTTTTTTCTGTTGTTTGTGTTTGGTTGTTTTTTTTTTTAAGTATCAAGAAAATAGAATACAAACTCAGACTAAACAGTTTTCATTTACTTTTCATTCTTGCTTATTTTCCACACTCCACTGGAAGTCTGTTAAAAGCCAATGTTGCTACAGGCAACTCATTTTCGGTGTGGTAGTGTTGGTGAAGGAGTTCTGGTGGTGTGACCGGTGATGTGCTGGACTGTTAACTGACAGGCTGATGGAGGGTGGAGGGAAAGTGCAGGAAAGGAACACCTCCGATGAGATGGATTGCTACAGTAACTGAGGTAATGAAAGCAGGTACCTCAGAGTCAGTGAGACTGGCTCAGGACAGGGCAGGCTTCACAGCTACTGTACATAGGGTCACTATGAGTCACTGGGGACTCAATGGCACACAACAACAACATATATATAAATATATATACACATATATATTCTCTATATATCACATATATTAAAAATAGATAACATTTATATATAAAGGGGGAGAAAGAGAGAGACATACACACACGGACAGAGAGAGGGATAAGGCAGGCAGAGAGAGCATGTGCATGAGAGCTCAGGTTGGCCTAGTGGATTAGGAGTTGTGCTACCTACCCAAAGGTGTGTGGTTTGAATCCATCAGCTGCTCCATGGAAGAAAGATGGGCAATCTCCTCTTTGGATTTACTGCCTCTGAAGATCCACTAGAGGGTCTATTATGAGTTGATTTTGACTCAAAGGCACATAACAGCAACAAATACATACACTCACAACAACTCAAATCCTTAAGCTGCTTGTCTTCTCCCTGCATATTGTGTTATTTTCTTTGTTCCAAACATCAACCATAACTATTTTTCAACCCAAACAACCTAAAGGAGGCTCTGCTGTCACATCCAAGTGTTTCAAACTTCTCTACAGAATATCCTAGATGAATAGTGTTTTACAGCCAGGGGATTTTTGGTGTTTAGGGTCACACACTTTTTAATCCATGCAACCTGGGAAGCGAGATCAATGTTTCACAGAAATATTGCTAAGAGCCTTCACCTTGATTCCAACAATTAGTGACCTACATGGCAGGAGAGAACCTCCAGGTAGGGTTTACTCAGCTGGAATCTTCACAGGAGTAGAGGGCCAGATCTTTTCCCACTGGAGTTTCTGGGTAGGTTGGATCTGTTAAGTTCTGCTTAGCCGCTGAATGCTTAGTCATTGTGCCACCAGGACTCCCTTCATAAAAATGGTGGATGGGATACAATTACGTGATATAAGGGACTATGAAAAGGAGCTGGAAAAATCCCATGGAAACAGCCGGGGTTAATCATACTTGGGTAGTTTATGTTGTTACTGTTATGCATTGTTCAACTTGGAACAACTTACAGCTGACCCTGGAGGAGGTTTTCAGAGGCAATCAAGCACATGGGAGGAGACTGCTCACTTTTCTCTTGCACAGCAGTTGGTGGATTTGAATTGTGTGCCTTTGGGTTAGAAGTGTAACTCCTTACCACTAAACCACCAGCACTCCCTTGGGGAGTTTCTGAATGTTACAAATATTACCATCCTGATAACTAAGAGGCTGAAAGTTTGAGTCTGCTCAGAGGGGCCTTGGAAGTAAGGCCTGGATAAGAAGCCACTGAAAATCCTACGAAGCACAGTTCTACTCTGAGATGCATGGGGCTGCTGTGAGTTGGAAGTGATTTGAGGCTGGGCTAATTGCATTTTAAGATCCTAATACATTTGGGCTTCACCGATAATACTTGGGATTCCTGTTTAGCACAAGCCCAAGAAGTCAGCTGGGACAGCGCTGGCCTCTTGGATGTAGGAGGGGGATGTGGAAGTGTGAACAAAGAACATTATCAATGCATTCTGTCTTGTGCTGGAACAGGGCAGACTATTTTCTGGAAAGGCCTGGAGACGTTGTGGTTCCTCCTTTGAAGTGCAGAACATAAGGCTGGCTCTGAGGGAGGATTTTCTCAGCCATCCCAAGGACATAAACTAGCATGCTCCAGGTACACAGAATGGATTAGAGGCACTGAATGCCTTGGAGCAATGAGCTTAACTTCTCACAGAAAATGGTCAGGATGAATCAAAGATCTGAGTATAAAGTGAATCTTTAATATTCCCCACGGGTAGTACAAATGTACCTGGTTGCTAAATGAGAAGGCTGGAGGTTCAAGTTCACCCAAAGGCACTCTGGAAACTTTGCCACTGAAAACCTGATGGAATGCATTTTTACCCTGATATGCATGAGGCTGGCCTGAGCTGGAGTCAATCTGATGGTACCTGTTTAATTCTCTGCATTGCAGGTTAGAGTGACATGCTGGGAAATGATGGAGGCAGTGTAGTGGAGAGGCTGCCGACCTGCAGGTCCTGAGCCAACATTACCTGTGCTCGGTGTTCCCCGACAGCAAACTGTATCACTGCGACGCCCGGGCTGTGGCTGTCCTCGATCCGCTCCACCGTGCTGGAGTCAATCTTCAGCTCGTTGCTGATTTCGGCGCTCTGGATGAAGTCTTCCGTTTTCAAGTCCTCCACCTTCTTCAGTTCCCCATTGGCCAGTTGGATGATGGAGCCTTTCATGAAATAGGGGGGCAGTGTCGGGGGCGCAGCCGAGGGTGACGTCACTGACTGCACCACGGGCAGGTGGATCTGGGCCTGCACCATGGCTGGGTAGGCAGCTGGTGCAGCCAGGGCCTCGGGGCTGAAGTTCTCGCTCTTCGGAATGGCGGTGGTGACGAAGGTGTGAGGCACTGCAGCGAACTGGGGTGACGATGTGACGATGGCGGGGGCTGCCCCCGAAGCGTCCATGTCCGTGCTGCCCACAGGGATGAGCAGAGGCTGGGTGCCGGGGATCACCAGGTGCTGGGGCAGGCTGCTGGCGTAGGTGATTGCCTGCTGCTGGCCGCTCAGGTAGCCGATGACTGGGGGCTGGGTCCCTGCATAGAAGGCCGTGGCCGGCAGCCCCACGGGGAGTGGCTCGGAGGCGTTGTGCGATGTCTGAATGACCGTGTGGGGGGACAGTGTGGCGACAGCGGCCTTCACGCCATCAGGTCCCAGCGCTTGCTGCGGGGACAGTGCGTAAGACCTGTGGCCGGCCTTCCCTAAGTGCAGGCCGCTCTTGTCATTGAGGGCGGAAGGGGATGCCTCCCGGTGGGTGACCGGCTGCACCTCCAGGTCAGAGGCGGGCGCAGTGCTGTTGGGCAGGACCATCACAGAGGCCCGCACCCCAGCAGCATCTCGGGTGCTGTAGTCAGCAGGGCTGGGGTGGACCACCATGTGCCTGGATTCGTAGTGGTGGGCTGCTGCTTTGCTGCCTGCCTTCACCAGGCCCAGGTCTGCTGAGGAGGGGACCCCGTACCTCCGGCTCTTCTCCATCTCCCCATTGAGGATCTCCTTGGCCTGCAGGGCCTGCTGCAGCCGGCTGCTCTCGGCCTTCTTGGTGGACTCACGAGGAACAAAGTGGCTGCTGGAGTCCGAGTATTGCACGACCACCTGGGAGGAGGGCCCCAGCGTGAGCGTGTGTGGGATCATCGTTGGGTGGGGGTGCAGGTGGACAGGGAGGGCCGGCGGGGAGGCCGTGCGCCCCGAGCTCTGTGGGGAGCTGGAAATGTGGACGTACTGGTTTTGCTGGGTGGGTGGTGGGGACCCTGCGCTCATGAGCCCCGGAGTCCTGCTCAAGTGCTGCTGCTGGGGCTCAACCTTGTGTCCCGAGGCCTGGCTCAGGCTGCCCATGTTGGCCAGCAGTGTCGAATAGGCCTCCAGTTGGGAGCGCTGGGACGGAGTGGTGGCCATGGCAGCCGAGGCCACGGCACTGGTGGCGGGGTTGGCCGTCGGTGAGATCAGCTGTGAGGGGATGAAGCCGGCATAGGGCCCACTGTACTGGGAGGACCCGATGAACTGGAAAGTGTGGGGCAGGTGGGCATACTGCACAGGGGACACTGGGGTCCCCGACGGCGGGGGTGGATACACTGTGGGGAGCGTGGTGGTCACTGGGACTGACCGGGGGGCACTGGGCGGGGAGTAGTCCAGCCCCGTGGACAAGGATTTGTGTAAACCTATTCCCTGCTGTAAACCAAGCTCCACTGAGGTGCCCGCTGGTCCGTGCCTGCTGCCCACATGGCTCTGGCCCCCAGGATGGCTGGAGAGCCATGCCAGGCCCTCTGCCCTGTGGTTGTCGTTGGGCAGAGCCGGGGCCTTCTCCTCGGATGGTCGGCTGGGCGCGGGGATTTCTCGTTTCTTGGGAGGCAGGCATTCGTTGCTCCGTTCTTGGTTGGATTTCATTTTTCGCCGTCCCCCCTCCACGGTGACCGTTTCACTGTGTGGCTGGCTCTGGTTTTAGTCTGATAAACGGAAAGTCACATTTGATTTCTGAAGGGGATCCAGGCTCTTCATGAGGAATCATCTCCCCGTGGGTACACTCCACCAACAGCAGCTCTGGATTCTGGGGAAAGAAAGAGGGTGGTGACAAAGGGAAAAGGAGGGGAAGGGAGGGGGAGCAGGAGAGGGGATCAGAGTATCAGCAACAGACAGGTCTCTCATAGGGTGGAGTCAGTAAAATACTACTATTCTAAAACATCTTAGTCAAGATGAGGAGTAGGGCTCTTGGTACAACGTGATTCCCCAAATCATGAAAACTGATACAACAGGAACCAGGCTTGGAGCACTCTGTGATAATTACTAGGTCACTGGACAAATGAAAACCTTAAAACACAGGATTTCTCCAGGAGAGAACAATTCCCCTAAGACATGTTTCTCACTGTCTTCTCTCGTCCTTTCTCATTTCCTTTTCTTGGGAGGATGACACATTTCTTAAGATGTGTGTCTATGCCTCAATTCTTCTTTACTTAACTAGAAAATCAAATGAGGCTGCAGGAATGTTGACACAGGTGAAAGTTTGCTGAGCCCTGGGCGGAAGGAGGCAGAAGTCCTGAGCAGACTACAGACATGAAACACTTCTCTGACTTCTCAGCTGCCAGAGTCACTACTAGCAAAATCTGTGAGAAGCTGGAGCCATACCCATCATGTCATACACCACACACACACATCACATATATATACAACACATCCACTACATGTACATCATATGTACGACACACATACACAGATGATGTGTACACTGAACATACACAACACAAACATAATGTGTACACCACACATGCACACACCATGTACACACCACACATACATATAGCGTGCACACCATATATATACTGTACACATGATGTACACAACATACATTAAAAAAATCACATATACAATATGTACACTCACGATGTGGACACCATGCATATTCATACTCATGATGTTCACACTATGCATATACAAGACACACACAATGTACTACACACCATGTATATGCCGTATGTACACATTACACAATGTGCACAGCACACATACACACATACATGCTGTATACACCATACATATAGAACACACATGCAGAATACAAATACTAGATTAAAAACACATACAGAATCTACATCACACACTTCATTCACATCTACTGTACAATCACAGACATAGTGTACATCCCACAAAGATACCACATATAATATACACTGTATACATACTGCGCTCACATACTGTTTATATACCAAACAGACACATAGTGTAGACACATCACACACAAACCATACAATGCTAATTCAGTTGAGGCTGGACAAATAATCCTGTTCCTCATAAGCTTCAAAAGAATTCCCAGTGCAGCTTCTCATAGGAATAGAAAGTCCAAAGTAAATAGTTAAAAAGCAAACATAGCTGTGGTAAAAAAGGGAAGGTGATAATAGGACCGATGCATTAAGCACTTCCTGAATGAAGGTTCACTGTCCTTTCATCCCTGCCTCTTTCTTCCTTTCCAAGCTGTCTTCAAACTTTCTCATCATTATATCCCTGTCCTTTCTCCCTGGGACAAGCCAATTCACCACTAACCCTAGAGATGAAATCTTGTGCAGACAAATTAGACCAGTGTGTTAAACGTGGACACACGGTTGTGGCCTGAGAGCCGGTGCTCGTAGACACAGGTCTCAGTCTCTCAACCATGGACCTCTAGAGTTACATCCACCATGTGAGCAAACCCTCGCCCACTGGGCAGGAGGCCATCAACTAGATCAACATGCATGCACCACCCTGAGACCATCCTTACTTGTGACAACTACAGAAGGGATTAATGTAAAGTGACATGAGTGTGACGAGCCTCAGAACAGGACAATGGGAATCTCAGGCCCTTGAGTTTGGTGGTTCACCTTCTCAGTGACGTGGCCATCTCAGAGCATTTCATCTCTACCCATACTGAAGCAACTGCCATGTCTCTTTTGTTTTGTTTTTTTTCTTTTCCACTGTTCCCACTCCCTGTATATGTTATCCCAATTCTAGTACAATGATTACATTCCCTAACTCTAATCTGAAACTTTTATCTTTTTGTGGTCAATGCTTTAGCACTACTTACTGATTTGGATTCAAGATTATGAACAAACCACTTACTGGCTGATGGTGACATGACCAAAAAGCAAACTCAACACACTGCCATGGAGTCAGTTCTGACTTATGGTGACCTTCCACTGGGTTTCTATGGCTAGGAAGAATTTTTCTACCTTTCCACAGAGTAGCTGGTGTATTTGAACCTTTTGATTAACAGTCTGTGATGGTTAACATTGTATGCCCACATGACCATGATCTTTAGCATAAATATAATATGTGTTGTATGTGTATGTATCAGGAAAACAAAGAATCTCACCACTGGGCTGATTGGCAGCATCATGATAGATGGTGAAGAGACTGAGATTGTAAACAGATTTAGTTTGCTTGGTTCCACAATCAACACTCTTGGCACCAGCAGTGCCATAAAGTTAAAAGATGTGTTGCATTGAGAAAGTCTGCTGTCAGAGACCTCTCCAAAGTACTGAAGAACAATGATGTCAGTCTAGAGACTAAGATGTGCCTGATACATGCCGTGTTCTTTGCAATCACTTTCTATGCATCAGGGAGATGGACAATAACTAGGGATGGTAGAAGGAAAGTTGATGTCTTTGAACTGTGGTGCTGGAGACGAGCACTGAATATATTATGGACTGCTAAGAGAATAAACAGGTCCATCCTGGAGAGAGTGAAACCAGAATGCTCCTTGGAGGAGAGGATTTTGAAGCTTCATCTGACATAATTTGGACATGTTGCAATAAGTGACCAGTCCTGTCCATGCTTGGGAGGGTGGAGGGACAGTACAGGAGAGGAAGACTCTCAATAAGGTGGATTGATTCAATGACTGGGGTAATGGGGTAAGTGCATCAGAGACAGTAAGACTGGCACAGGATAGAGCAGGGTTAAAGGCTGTGGTACACAGGGTCACTATGTGTCACAGGCAACTTGATGGCACTTAACAACAAAAACAACAACAATACGTTGTATATACTAACCTTTTTGATATTAATGACACAGAATTATAAATGATCTGTAAAGATATGATCAGCCTTCTCTGATTTAATAAGCACTGGTCTCTTCAGGGTTCTCATCTAGATAATATATAATTTTTACCCTCTGGCTAAACACTAGAGAGTATTTTATCGCTGATCTACATCTGGAAATCTGATTTGTGGTCTCTAAACTTGGACCAGAGGCCTGTTTTATTTGTGAACTTTGGACTCATCAGTATCCAAAGTTTGCTGTCTGTGACTCTATTTCCTCCCAAAGACTTTGGATCTGCCAGCCTCTGAAGGTGGCGTTAAGTCTCCAAGGCTGGCTCTCTGCCGGAACCACATTGGACACATCAGCCTCTGAAGCTGGTGGCCTCCAAAGCCAGGAGCCTGTGGCACTGCCTGCTGACAACCTGGATTCTTCCTCTCCAGACATCTCCATCTTGAAGCCTGACCTAAGGCTTTGGGACTCGTCTCTATAAGCCTGTGATCCATTTCCTTGAAATCAACCAATGGTTCTCTCTGTTTATGCATGTGTGTACACAAACATACACAAACTTCATTGATTTGTCTTGTCTAGAGAATCCAGCCTAAGACATAGCCCAATTCACTAACGCCAGGACTTCTTTGATGAAATTACTCCTCCAAAATGATTCTGATCAGGTAGATATGAAAGTTGTTATTGTTGGCCAATGCACAGTCAGAACCAAACAGAGCTGAACCTCTGTGGGTTTTCAGAGACAGTTAATCACAAGGGAGGAGACTGCCCATCCTTCTCCTGGATATATGAAGGTGGAGGTGTAAAATTTTGGTGTTTAAGCACCAAAGAACCCTATAGGACACCACAATAAGGACAGGTTTGTTCAGATGACACCAGAAGTACTTTAAAGACTAGTCTAGAAAAAGAAAATAAACAAGACCTAAAATATTAATTTCAATCCAAAGAGCTATTTAAGTCTCCACCTAGGGCTTCTGCAAATCCAAACAGCCTTGTTTATATAGCTTTCAAAAACCCTGGTGGCAAAGTGTGTAATGTGTTGGGCTGAAAAGCTGATGGTTCAAATTCACCAGGCACTCCACAGGAAAAAAATAAGCAATCTCTGTTTGTAAAGATTTATATAGCCTCAGAAACCCAATGGAGGATTGCTAATACCAGAATCAACTCAAAAGCAGCGGGCTTGGTTCATATAGGCTTCTTATTGATTCAGCAGAAGGATTCTTATTTTCCATGCAGCAGAATGAAGTCTAAAGGAGATTTTGCTGCTTTAATCTTTCTAAAGAGAATTTAGACTAAGCACTTTTTTGCTGCATTAATCTTTCTAAAGCGTATTTAGACTAAGCACGTCTTGCAGAAGATCAAGAAATGCAGCCTTCAGTATAGATTGCGTCTCAATATCAAGAAAACAAAGATTCTCACCACTGGACCGATACGCAGTGTCATGATGGATGGACAACAGCTTCATCTTGCTTGGATCCATGATTATTACCCTTGGTATGAGCAGTCAGGAAATAAGGAGATACATCACACTGGAAAAATCTGCAGTTAGGGACCTTTCCAAATTATTGAGGAGTATTGATGTCGGTTTGAGGACTAAGGTGTGTCTGATTCAGGCCACAGTCTCTCTGTTCATAAGCTATGCATCTGAGACTTGGACAATGAATAAGGATACTAGAAAAAGAACTGACACCTTTGAGCCGTGGTGCTGGAGAAGAGCACTGAATATCCCATGGACGGCCAAGAGAACGAACAGGTATGTTTTCGAGATGGTGCAACTGGAGTGCTCTTTGGAGACAAGAATAATGAGGCTTTGCCTCACATATTTTGAGCATGTTGTTAGGAGGTGCTATTCCTTGGAGAAGAACATGATGTTGGGAATGGTGGAGGATCAGTGAGGGAAAGGAAGACCTTCAAGCAGGTGGACTGACACAGTGACTACTGCAGTGGGCTCTTGTGTGTCAGGAAGTGTGAGGATGGCACAGGATAGGACAGGGTTAAGATTTTTTGTTCATAGGGTTGCTATGAGTTATGCTCGACTTGACGGTACCTAACAACAACAACAATAACAACAACTTTATTTATTTGCTTCTTATGCATCTGAAAGCTGAACAATGAGCTCTCTGCTCCTCGCTGATTGACAACTCATCCTCTCTTCTCATGCAGCTTCAGCCACATCCCTGAGACATGACAGTGAAAGTAGAAGTAAATGGATATGACCACTCTGGATTCCTGATCACGAGTGCTGCTTTTAACTCTGGCAAAGATGATGTTGCAATCAATGAGCCCTTCATTGACCTCAACTACATGATCTATATGTTCCAGTATGATCTCACTCATGGCAAGTTCAATGGCACTGTCAAGGCTGAGAATGGAAAGCTAGTCATCACTGGGAAAGCCATCACTATCTTCCAGGAGTGAGATCCTGCCCACATCAAGTGGGGTGATGCTGGTGCTGAGTATGTGGTGGAGTCCACTGTTGTCTTTACAACCTTGGAGAAGGCTGGGGCTCACTTGAAGGGTAGTGCTAAATGGGTAATCATCTCTGCTCCTTCTGCCAATGCCCCCATGTTTGTGATGGGAGAACCATGAGAAGTAAAAATTCTCTCAAGATTGTCAGCAATGTCTCCTGCACCACCAAAAGCTTGACCCACCCCCCCTGCTGGCCAAGGTCATCCATGACATCTTTGGCATCATAGAGGGACTCATGACCACAGTCTGTGGTATCACTGCCACCCAGAAGACTGGATGGCTCTTCTGGAAAGCTCTGACATGATAGCCATGGAGCTGTCCAGAACATCATCCCTGCATTCACTGGAGCTGTCACGGCCATGGGCAAGGTCATCCCTGAGCTGAAAGATAAATTACAGGCATGGATTTTCATTTCCCTACTCCCAATGTGTCAGTCATGGATCTGACCTGCCATCTAGAGAAAGCTGCCAAGTATGATGACATCAAGAAAGCAGTAATGTAGGCATCAGAAGGGCCCCGCAAGGGCATCCTGGGATACACTGAAGACCAGGTTGTCTCCTGTGACTTTAACAGTGACACCCACTCTTCTACCTCTGATGCTGATGCCCTGAAAGATCACTTTGTTAAAATCATTTCCTAGTATGATAATAAATTTGGCTACAGCAACCCAGTGGTCAATCTTATGGTTCACATGCCTCCAAAGAATAAAAGCCCCTTGGACCACCAGCCCCAGCAATAGCACTGGGATGAGAAACAAATTAAATTACAAACATAAACATGAAATTGATCCTTTTGGTGGCTTCAAGAGTATTCATAATGATTTTTAGAGCTCAAGAAAGAGAATTATATACACATGCTTTTACATTCCTCAAAGAGAACTGTTCATGCGCCCCCTGCTGGCTTCCCAGCATCACTGATCTGATAAAACCCCACAGCATTCCATTAAGGATGTTCATGCAAGAGTGATGTGTCAGAATCAGAAAGGAGAATATCTGCATATAACATGCCTAGCCAGTAATGGTGTAGCTTAATTAGCCTGCAGCAGCTCTAGGGAAGAAAAAGCACAGCATAAGAGGCCTTTCAAAGTCCATCGAAATGTCAAACACATTCAGGAAGAGGTCCATCAGCAATGCAAATGTAAAATTGCCTGTAAACTGGAAGGAACAATACACAAAACTAGAAGACCCTTCTGAAGGTATGTCTGTAAGAATCTGCTTTATGAAGTTTGAAAAAGAATGCTGACTCAGTCATGCAGAACCTTACCTGTGACAATGGCATATGCAGTCCCTTCTACAGGTCTTTGCATAGATTTAAAACACACACACACACACACACACACACACACACACACACACACATTCTCTCTCTCACACAGACACACACACACACACAATCACTGAGTTTATTTTTTATTTGCAGAGCCCTTGAGTGTATCAGAGTAGAACTGTGCACCACAGGGGTTTCAGTGGCTAATTTTTCAGACATTGATAGCCAGGTCTTTCTTCCAAGGGAGGCTACCCTAAGTCTCCAATAATATAAATCATTTAAATCTAAATCTCAGATTATATACATGCTTGTGAAAACAGACATGCAGAGCACCTCAAACCAATACAAAAGGTGATGTGAGGACAAATAAAAATAATTCAACCTGTTGTCTTCTTATATTTAGAAAAACTTAAGTAAAGTGCAGCCAAAGTGCTCCCTGGAGGGAAGGATGGTGGAGTTTCGTCTTTCATACTGTGGACATACAGGTAGGTGAGGTCATTCCTTGGGAAGGGACATCAAGCCGGGAAAGATGGAAGGTCAGCAAAGGAGAGGAAGACTTCCAACAAGATGGACTGACAGGACGATTTCAGCAATGAGATCGCGTTGTCAGACTTATGCGGATGACACAGGATAGGACAGGGTTCAGGCTGGCGGTTCGTAGGGTCTCTACGATTCATAGTTTACTTGATGGCACCTAATAACAGCAACAATGCTTAGAAGGACCAAGTCCTCTAAGCTGCAGTGCAGCTTCAAGGGAAGAAAGCCCTTCTGATTCTTTGCTTCATTAGCTCTTTGCATCGTTTCTCTCACCCATACTAGTACTCACTGCCTTCGAGACAAAAGTGACTCACAGCTGACCCACAATTAGTTCTGAGGCTATAAATCACACAGGAGGAGACTGTCCATCCTTCTCTTAGCAAACAGTTGATGGATTTGAACTGTCAAAGAGGCACCATTTTTGTCCCTCTTATCCATATGTGGAAAGTATTCTGAGGGTTAGAGACAAGATCTTGCTGTATTTTCAGTGAACCACAAGAGGGCACCCCAGCGTGCCACCTAATCCCTGGGACTTGGGCTGCAAAGGATCCAAGAATGGAGAGGCAAATTATGAAGGTGGAAAATTAAGTTGAAAGAACAGAAGGGTAGGAGAAAGGAGAAAGTGGTAATAAAAATGAGATTCTAACATTTAGTCACTTTCTAGCTGTAGACAAATGGCTGCTCTCAGAGCCGAAACACCAAGGGTTCTGCTGGGGCACTAAGGAGTTCAATACTGGGTGCACTTGTCATGCCAGACAGAGCTCTTCACATCATGTGACCACGCACAACAATAGAGATGACAAGTTACAAGAGAACCACATGGACAGCTTACATTGTTTAGATGCTATTATGAGAAAAGGGAAAGTGGAAGGGCATTTAGTTAACAGATGACTAGATCAATCAAGACAAATTTATCATCTGAGAGCTGGACAGTGACTAAGGATGACAAAAGAAGGATCGATGCCTTTGAGTTGTGGTGCTGCAGAAGAGTACTGAACACACCATGGACTGCCAGAGAACAAACAGGTCTGACCTGTTGTCAGGAGGAACCAGTCCTTAGAGATAGATATCACACTTGGAAAGTGGGGGGACAGTGCAGAAGAGGAAGATTCTGGATGAGATGGACTGATGTATTAAGTGTGGCAATGGGGGTAGGTGTATCTGAGACAGTGAGATTGTCCAAAGACAGGGCAGGTTTCCGAGCTATTGTTCACAAGGTCATAATGAATCCTAGTTGACTTGATGGCACATAACAACAACAAAACAACAACATACTTTGGACAACAGGTGAGGCTATACCTTGGGAAGGAACATCATACTTAGAAAGGTGGAGGGTCAGTGAAGGAGAGGAAGACCCCAATGTGATGGATTGATACGATGACTTCAGTAATGGGCTCTCGTGTGTCAGATAAGGGTGGCACAGGATAGGGCGGGATTCAAGGCGGCTATTCACAGTGTCACTTCTCCTAGCAACATGCCCAAAATATGGAGATGAAACTTCACCATCCTTACCTCCTTGGAGCACTCTGGTTGGATTTTTTAAATAATTATGTTTGTTATTTTGGCAGCTCATGGATAGTCAGTACTATACTCCAACACCACAATTCAAGGCACTGATTTCTTCTTCTGTCATTCTTATTCACTGTCCTACTCTCAGATGTACAGCAAGTGGCTGAAAAGACCAAATGTTAAACTTATGCTGTAGTGCTGGGAAGATCATATGCCCAGATTTGGAGACAGAACACCTGGGAAAGATGGCCAAGACCACTAAGATGTGGCGAGATCACGTCAAGTCTCAACACATCAATCTAGTTTCTGTTGACTAACCTGAAAATTCTGCGTAAATACAACAGCAGAAGGTATTCATTTTGCCAATGTATTGTAACAGGTCAAAAATATGTCCTTGGGGTATTGAGGATGGAGAAAGATGGACTGGCTGATAAACATAATTAGGCTCATGGATGGTTGAACTAAAGCGTTCTAAAGGAGATGGGTCATACATTCATTCATCAAACACTTGTTTAATTTCTAGTATGTTCAAGCCCTTAATTATTCAGTGTCAATGTGGAACAAATCAAATGCCTGTTTTCAGTTCTATTCTGTCCAACATTTTTATTATTAGTGTTTTAGCTATCATATTAAGAGGTAACTTCTGCTGCCTTTCTAGCTGAGAGGGATACTTAAAATACTGCTATTAATATTCAAAGATACCTTCAGAAGCTGGAAATGAGGACTCAAAACCAAAAATTATGCTGAATTAAGGTAAATATAAATGTCTATTCTTGGTTTCAATGGCTTAGTATGCCTAGTAACAGTGCTGGATAGTTATCAAGCTTGAGGACAAGGTGAAGGAAAAAACAATTCATTAATTATATACTCATGAGGTAAGAAGTACAGTTGGCATAGTTTGTTACCTATTGGGTTGCTAACCAAAAGGTTGGCAGTTCAAATCCACCAGCCATTCCATAGTAGGAAGAGAAGGCAATTTTCTCCTATCAAGAGTGTCAAAGTTTAACAGGGCAGCAAGTAATAGATGTTGGAGAGGATGTGGTGAGAAAGGAACTCTTATATATTGTTGGTGGGATTATAAAATGGTGCAACCATTCTGGAAGGCAGTTTGGCACTTCCTCAAAAAGCTGAACATAGAAATTCCGTATGACCCAGCTATTCCACTACTTGGAATATACCCTGAGAATATGAGAACTGAGGCACAAACTGAGATTTGTACACCAATGTTCATAGCAGCATTATTCACCATCGCAAGAACATGGAAGCAGCCCAAATGTCCAACCCCAAACGAATGGACTGAGAAATTATGGTACATTCACACAATGGAATATTATGCAACATGCAGGAGCAACAACCTTGTAAATTATTATCTAACTTGGGAGGGACTGGGGAGCATTATGTTGAGTGAACTAACTCAGTCTCATAAGGATAAATATTGTATAAGATCATTATTGTAGAATGAGTATAAGGATCCAGGAAAGTGGGAGAGGCTGGAAGCAGAGGGATGTGGATATGCGGGGGGATTAATCACTGGGTTGTACAATTTGATGAGTGGCGGGGGGTGAGGGGAATGGAAAGAATTTGTTCAGATTTGTATTTGAATTTTGTAAATAAACTAGCAGAAAAATTTTAAAAAAAGAAAGAAAAAAAAGATTTAAAACCTTGAGAATCAGATGATGGAGGGCAATGAGTTGGAAATGACTTGGTGATAGTGGGTTTTTTGCTTCTACACTCAATGGTGTTTCTCAATAGTACAAAGGGCTAACATGTGCAGCTGCTGACAGGCTGGATGTTAAAACTCCCCAGCTACCTGCTGTGTGGGGAAAAAATGACCTGACAACCTGGCCCCTGTAAAAGATTACAATCTGAGAAATCTTATTTTAACTTCTCCAGGGATCTCTGGTGGCTTAGTAGTAAGGAGTTGCATTGTCAACCTAAAGGTACATGGTTTGAATCTACCCGCTGTTCCACTGGAGGAAGGGAATCAACTCTTGTGCCTCTGAAAACCCACTAGACAGTCAGCTATGTGTCAGTTCTGACTCAATGGTAAATAACAACAACAGCAACAGTAGTAGCCATTTAAGTTAGTATTAAAAGGCTACATTGCAATCCTAGTTCAAATCCACCAGCTTCCCTATGGGAGAAGGATGGGTAAACTCCTCCTGTGTGATTACTGTCTCCAGAAACCCGCTGGGTCAGTTTCAACTCGAAGGTACACAGTAATAGCAACTAGGTTTAAGGAGAACAAGAAGCCCTGGTGGTGTAGTTGTTAACATGCTTAAGTACTAACTAAAAGGTGCGCAGTTCAAACCCACCAGCTGGATCTGCTGGTGAAAGATGTAGCAGTCTTCTCCCAGAAAGGTCATGGCCTTGGAGGTCCTATGGAGCAGTATTTCCCTATCCTGCAGGGTTAGGGTGGGTCAGAACTGACTAGAAACTTTTCAAAGAGGGGCTACCCGTCAGCATGATACAGAGACAGTCTCCTTCCACCCCGTGTGGAAGGTTTCTTAGATTTCTGGATTCTGCCATTACAATTTCTATTAACCTCATGATACTCCATGCTAGAGTGTTTGCAGTGGGCTTCGTCTACAGGGAAAGAGATGGAAGCTGTGTGTGGACATACGTGTGTCTTGAAGGCAGAAAGTGGGAGGGCAGTGGCTGGAGCTGCAGCTGGGCCGGGCTGTCGCTAGAAGCCAGCTCCCACAGAACTGTGGCTGCAGCGTCAGGAAAGCCAGTGTCCTCTGGCGGCCTGCCCGCGCTGGGATTCCTGGAAAGGCTCAAGACGGAAAAATATCGCTTGGAGGGATAGCCATCTGGATCCAAAGTGGTCCCCAATGAATTGTTCAGCAGCGGTTGAGCGTGAGTGGTTTTCTCCCCCCTCCCAATGAAATGCTAGAAATGCCTTTCTGCCAAGTACACAAGCAAGCCTCTTTTCTGTGTTCATCTACTAGCATGCCTGAAGAGATATGCTGGGACCCCCCACCCCCGTTTATCCACCATCCCCAGGGCTGGGGACAGCCGCAGAAGTCCTTCCTATAGCTGTCACGCAGAGCGGTTCTCACGCCCAGTCTTGAGTAAACGGTTTCAAGAGCGGAAGCAGCTTTGCCCTCTTCATTATCTAATCCCCAGGTTGATGTAAGAAGGGCTGGCCATGGGAACAGAGAACCAGGGCCATGAGGGCGGGGACACTGATGCATCTCACTACAGCATTCATTAGGCATTCACAGTCACTGGCCTTTTAGGATAAACCACCAAAACCAGAGGCACTGTTGTCAACTCAGAGAGGCTCTCTGCTGGGTTTCCGAGATTGTAAATTATTACAGGAGGAGGGAGATGGTTCACCTGTAGCCCCCAGAGAAGCTGGTGGATTTAAAGTGCTGACCTTACAGTTAGCAATGCAACACATAACACACTGGGTCACTAGGACGCCGTATAATTGAGTAGTTTTTGCTGTTTGTCAGAGAGTCAGAACTAACCTATAGCTGACTTTCCAGCAGGTTTTCTGAGGCAGTAAATCACATGGGAAGAGACTGTTCAAACTATTTCATTACTGCTAATAATGACAGGAATATATCATACTAAGAATTATCACTACTAGTAATAACAAGAAGTAAGCAAAGAGTATTAGAAAGAATAGACTATAGTGCTGTCAGAGACCCCTCCACAGTGTTAAAGAGCAATGATGGCAATCCAGAGAACAGACTGTGTCTGGTCTAGATGGTATGCCTGATCCAGACCCCGGTCTTCTAAATTGCTTGCTGTGCATCTGACAACTGCACAATGACTGAGGATGAAAGAAAAAGAACCAATGCCTTTGGGTTGTGGTGTTGGAGAAAAGTATTGAACATACTATGGGCTTCCAAGAGAGTAAATAGGTCTGTTCTGGAGAAGGTGAAACAAGGATGTTCCCTTGGAGGCAAAGATTTTTGAGACTCTGTCTCATACTTTGAGCATGCTTCCAGTTCTTGGAGAAGAATATCATGTCTGGAAAGGCAGAGGTCAGTACAGGAGAGAGACCTTGGATGAGCTGGACTGACACAGTGACTGTGACAATGGGGACAGGTGTGTCAGAGATGCTGACTGAGAGCTAGTCCTAAGAGTAGTTCGGGACAGGGGAAGGTTCAGAGTTATTGTTCACAGGGTCACTATGAGTCATACTCCACTGAATGGCACATAACAACACGAAGGGAGAATTAAAATTTAAAACCTAGATTTATCCCTGACTGTAGTCTCCACTCATCACCATGTAACTGTTTTAATAAGATTTATACATGCATCATTGAAATATGTATTTCAATAATATACAATCCTAAAAGGATTTTTCCCCCTGGCTTAATTCTTTATAAAATGGGAAGGAATTAATATTCAGTGTATACTCTAAATGATGCATATACTAAATGTAACAATTGTTGCTGTTATGTTGCTAAGTCAACACTGAGTGACTGTGACTTATACAAGTGATCCTAAAAGCTACAGTTCTGAAGCCTGCCCTATCCTGTGCCATCCTCACCATTTCCGGTGCCCATGCTACAGTCACTATGTTGATCCATCTTATTAAAGGTTTTTCTCTCTTTCACTGGCCTTCCACCTTTTCAAGCACGTAGCTGTGATAATTCACTTCCCTGCTAATTGTACTACAGTGACTCGCACGTTGCTGTGGTGCAGGAAGGTATGCTATTAGAGTTTCTACTATATGCTACTAGAAACAAGGTCACTCAGTGGTGGTCAGGTTCTGTCAGAGCTTCCAGACAAAGACAGACCAGGAAGAAAGACCGGGTAATCTACTTCTGAAAATGACTGCAAGGAAATCTGATGACTATTAACAGGACATTGTTTAGCTTGCTTGCTTGGACACATCATCAAATGGAACCAACCGCTGTTTTGTAAACCCCAGGGCCAGCAAGGGTGAAGGTGAGCTGTAGTACCACTGCACCAGTGACAATCACTTTGAACACACTGGCAATTTTAAGGATGATGCTGGGCTGGGCAGCAATTCATTGTACATACAGTCACAATGAGTTGTAGTTCCACAGACAGCTCCCTATCTCTGTCTCCAATAATTACAATTCAACAAATGCTTCACAGTGAATTCACAATTATTATATCATATTTTTGCTAATAATTCCTCATTATTACATCATCATATGCACCCTCCTCCTGTGTAATTAACTACATCTGAATACTTGCTGGAGGGTCAGCTATGGGTTGTTTCTGACTCAATGGTCTCTCATACTCACTCTCATACACTTTGCTACACACCACAAAGCAAAAACGATTACGTGAATGATTCTACCAGCCAGCAGAGGGCTGGACTTCCAAAGACAAAACTCAGCTTGCTATCAAGTCATACTGGGCTCATTGATCCTCCAGGGGCTTCCAAGCATGTACACTGCCTGGGAAGAGACTGCACAACTTTCTTCTGCGGGCCACCAGTGCATTTGAACCACCAGAGAAGTGTGGCCTTTGGATAGCAGCACAACTACCCATGGGTGAGGTCAGCAACACTTCTTGGAGACAATATGGCCCAAATCTATGAACAGTGAATAGGAGGATCAAGAAAGTCCCCATAAACATCTTTTTTGGAACTGAGGCATCTGAGGATGATTTTAAAGCACTTACTGCCTTTGATGTGGCTGAATGAGATGAAAGCTGAGGTCTCTAGATAATCTATAAGCTGATAAGTTATTTCTCCAAAGTAATGACATACAAGCTTCCCTTCAAAGGTTGACTCCCAGTCTCTGAGGTGATGCACAATGGTGCAGTGCTCTTGATGAGAACTTCCCCGACACCTGCTGGACCCTGTCCTACTGAGGCAACACACAGAGACAACACCAGGGTTCATTTAGCTTTTACTTTGGGCAGGTTGCATGTCACCATCCCATGATCAACACAGGAATACCGTGGCTAAGGGCATAAATAAGATTCTTCTTTTATTACTGCCCATGATTATTAAAATCTGGGTCTCCATTTTATGAGCTGCAGAATAAGACACCAAGCTTGACTTTATGCAACAATCAACTGGGAGAGCTTAAAAAAATATTAATGTCTAGCAGACACACCTCAGACAGAAATGCATAAGAACTCCCACAGCTGTGGCCAAGTATTCCTGTTTTCTAAAACGCACCAGGTTGATTCTAATGTGAAGCCAGAGATGAGAACCAGCCATAATCCAGCTGTGCTTGTATCAACTGCAATTCACAGTGACCATATTAACAATGGCTGAAAATGTTATCTGGATTCGAGCCAAAAGCTTGGGCCCCATCATTATGGGGATTGTGGCCATCAGGAACACTGAAGAAGGCTCCCCCTGCCCTTGTTTACCAAACATGATGTCCTCCTCCAGCAACTGATCCCTCTCCTACTGATCTGCTCAAATAAAGTAATAAGCCCAACTCCGCTCTGTTACGGTCCGTCAGGTTTTCACTGGCTAACTTAGCAGCTGTTATTATAGACCACTGAGTTGCAGCTTGACCCTTCAATGGGGTTTCAGAGGCAGCAAATCACACAGGAGAAGCCTGCTCAACTTTCTGCTGTGGAGCAGCTATTGGATTTGAACTATGTGCCTATGAGTTGGTAATGCAACTTTTTACCACTAAGCGACCAGAGCTCCCTGTCTAACTTAAAATTGGTCTTTAAATCCTCTTGAATAACACTATACCTTGGCAGTTGTAGTTTTAAGGGTTTACTGTTCAAAATGTCTTTCTTAGCCACTGACTTTGACTTTGCCATGGGATAATTCAGAATATACGGTGTGTTAGTCTGTTCACAGGGGGATTGGCTAGTCTGTCCATTAAATAGAGCAGATTCAGCAGGAGAATTTGAGACTCTTACTACGAGCAAAGCAGCAACAGAGAATGCAGCTCACTTTTTGGGGCCAGAGATTCTTAAACGCCAAATTTCTAGGACAGAAGCAGCTACCACAGCAGAGAACCAGAGGACTGACACTAGACACAGCGGGCCTTGGGACTGCTGCCCCAGAGAACCTGAGCAAGGGATCTTTGTTCATGTTTGTTGGAGGACTAGGGGGAGACACCATTAACTGGCAGGAATGAGATTATTGTTAACACTGGCCTAAAGCCATGAAGATGAAGTCTTAAGGGCCTGTGAGTATGAATCAGAAGTTGCCCTGACTGAGAAATTACATCCTATTGCTAAATGAAATGTTATCCTGTTAACTTCCCTAACAAACCCCATAATCATGAGTATGGTTCTATCAACTCTGCGAGTTACTGCAACAGATTTTGGATCCAGCAGAGCAGTAAGACTAATGTTGAAATCAGTAGAAAGAGATGTGGGAGCTTGAGGGACATGCCTGACCTCATGGGTATTGAATGTTTGGGGCTGTAGATGACTGTGCGGACAGCTCTGCCTTGTAGAGTTAGGAGAAATTAGATATGGTCATCTGCCCACAGCCCTTGCTCTTTTTACAGCAGTATGTCACAATGATTCCAAACACAGTCCTCAAATCATCCTCAGGGCTTATTGCTAGCCACATCTGAAAAGCTGCATCCTTACTTCTTATAACTGAACTCTAAAAAGAAATCACGCACCATGATTGATTAAACAAGACAAAGCAACAAATTACAATTTTGCTTTAAACTCCACAGCACCTCTTCTCACCAATTCAATTTGGAGCCAAAGGGGTTTCCAAATAGGTGCCAGAGTTAGCCTACATTTCATGTCAAGAGTTGAGCAATTGTAAGCTACATACACTTTTTCAAATTGTCAAAGGAGTATGTCTGATAAATAGTTAAGAAGCATCAATTTAGTTCATCCTCTAAATTTCTTTGTCACGTTACTGCTTGTTCAAGACAGAGAGCTGGATGCTATCTCCATCTTCTTCTTTTCCCTGGAATTCGTCACCAGGCATGTCAGCTCCACCTTTGACATCAGCACTTGGCAACCTTCTATAAAAGACACATGGTAAATATGCTCAACTTTGCAGGCCTGGCAGTCTCCGTCACAACTACTCAACTCAGCCGCTGCAGCGTGAACACAGCCACAGAGAATACATAAACATCTGAGTCCAGCTGTGTCCTCACTGTTCCTCAAACATGCCCGGCTCGGGGCCACTGTGTACGGACGTTTCCTGTTAAAGTGTTCCCTATTTACACCATTTCTAGAGGATGTAAAAAGCTACATGCTATCCCATTAATAGGAGCACTTCCACTACTAATGGAACCAGTTCCAGGCCTGCCCACCCAGAGGTATCACAGAAGAAAGGTTTGGTGATCTTTTTGTGAAACACTGTCCCTGAGAACTCTATGGAGCACAACTCTGCTCTGACACCAATGAGGTTCCCTGTGTGGGCAGTGACTTGACGGCATCTGGTAGTGGTCTATGTAGGTGACTTTTCACTCTCACCACATCCCAACCAGAACCCACCTCGTTCCTTCCTTCCTAGTCCTGTGGTGTATCCCGAGCGTATATCCAAATCACCTGCGGTTCTCAGGTGCTGCTGAGCTCGCTGGTCCAGTCTCCGAGAATCGTTGCCACTACCTACTCTTTGTGCTTCTGCTTAGATGCAACGTACTTTAGGTAGTGACATGGCCAGACCAGCTCCATATCTTTCTCTGTGTGGCCCTAGAACCTTGTCCCATCATATTACGCAACCATTGGACTGGCACTGCTTATTCAAGCGGCCTCCACTTGCTCACTCACCCTGATAATGGCCAGCACCTTTATGTCTTTGCCCAGAGGCAACACCTACTTTAAAAAAAAATTAATTAATTTTTTAAAAAGTTTTATCCAAAGCCAGAGTAAACACTGAGATTGGTACAGCCCTCTAGGAACATCCTAAATTGAGAAAAGTATTTTTAGTAGTTGTTGTTTACCTTAGAGTCAGAGCTGACCCTCTGACGGGTTTCCAGACCTACTTTTTGTAGACTTTTCTGAATGCCTTGATCACAACTTTATGGAGTCATTTCTACAACTTTGTGTGTCATCCTTGCGCTGGGACCATGCTAATCTTTATATCGTTCCAACTTTAGTATATGTGCTGCTGAAGTTAGCATGCGCAGTCATTCATAAAAGTTACTTTAAACCACTTGAAATGTATGTTTATCTCTTCCTTCTCTGAGTATCATCAGCACTTTTATAACGTGTTGTTGCTGTGGACCATGGAAACGGAATCAACTCTAGCTGACTCTCCAGCAGAGTTTCCGAGGGAGTAAATCACACTGGAGGAGACTGCCCATCCTTCTCCCGAGGAACAGCTAGTAGATTTGAACCATGTGCCTTTGTGATTGCAGCACAGTTTTTTACCACTAGGCCACCAGAACTTCCCATAGTAACCTTAAAGCTCCAATATTTTAAAGTACACCACAAAGCACAGCCTACTAGAAAATAAAAGTTGCATTTACTAGAGCTAAATGGAATTGAAAATATAACGAGGAAGACACATGAAAACAAGTCTGAAAAAACAAAACTCCATTTATCTGGGTATACAGACTGCATTTCTAACCCCTTGGGGTCTAGAAGGAGCCCTGGTGGCAGTGGTTAAGCACTCAGTTGCTAACTGAAAAGGTCAGGAGTTTGAAGCTATCAGCTGCTCCATGGTAAGATGTGGCACTTTGCTTTTATAAAGTTCTAAGCCTTGGACACCATAGGAGTACTTCTATTTCCATTCTATTTGTTTGTGTGTACTGTCTAATTGGAACTGACCCATAGCTGACCCTCTGGAAGGTTTTTAGAGGCAGTTAATCACATGGGAGGAGAATACTCATCCTTCTCCTGTGGAGCAGCTGGTGGATTTGAGCCATGTGCCTTCAGGTTTGTAGCACAGCTTCCGGGGCTCCCATCCCTCTCTATAGCAGTCTATTCCATCCTGTAGTTGTCTTAAGAGTCAGCTCTGGCTCTATAATAATCCATTTGTTCTAATTTTGAGTCTGGAGTTGTCTCTTCTTTGTTCGAAGATGCTTGTATCCTTTGTCTATTTTTACTTCCTCAGAGGGTAGCTTCAAAGAGGCAAAGTGTTCTTGGGTCTTTTTTAGAGTTTGGATGAAGTGTTGGAATAGAAACGGAACTCACAAGAGTAAGATATAAAATACTGTACATCTGCAAAGAACGTGCACTTAAAGATTCCATCTCTAACACAAATTCTCCAGAGAGATTACTAACCGCTGCTATTTCCCATATCAGGAAGTAAAAATCCACTGAGTGAGACATTGTTAAAGATGTGTGTGAAAAAGAAAAAAAATGCACATCCAATTATCCAAACTACTCCCAGTCTGATCCAAGACCAAGCTCAAAGAAATACTTGTGGAAGTCTTTGGATTTACTGGAAGAGGTAAGTATGTATAAAGACAATAATTTTATTAAAACCAGCCTAAACACGTGTAGCATAGAAAGAAGAGCAGCTGTAAAAAATCAGTCAAGAATCTGCTCTAAAACAAAGGTCTGTCTTAAAAGCAGTGCTGTGACTCACCCTCTGTGAATGGGTAGCTGGGTTCTGACCCTCGAGAGATGAATGGCTCATTTATAAGGACTAGGAAATTGGGGAAACCCACTTTCTACCTCCATTCACTTCAGCGCGAGGCTGTGCGATTGCGCAGTGGCACCCACGATGCCCCAGTGAGTCGTTTCCACTCACCAGTGAAACGGACAATGAGGATGACTTCTTACCTGCAGCTGTTTTCAATCAAAAAGCCGCGTAATTGCTGCAGCTCTCTCCCATGGCTGACATGCAACCCAGCATGAAGCCAGTGAAACATTACGGACATTGAGTGAGCTGTCAGGAAACCCACAGCCTTGGGCTGCCAGGCAGCTCCTCCTCCTCCCCCTGGCGTAGCATCATTACCTTAATCAGGTATTCATTCACACACTCAAAAAAACTGTACATACTCCCTGGAAGAATGCCAACACCCTGCAAAGGTGGCACAGCGTCAAATCAACTGCTTCCGGGGAAGATGGCGGGGCAGTTGTATATTCTTTAATTTCATGTTAAATGCAGTATATGGGAAGAAGAAATCCCCCTTTGTATAACAATTTTCGATGTGTACTCATTCTGCATGGAATTTCTAACCTTTCCCTCACCCCCCCAAAAAGATAATTAAGAAAATAATACAAAGAGTAAATTATAATAAACAGCCAGCCAAAGATGGAAGACAGAAAGATGTTTTTCCTTATAAATAGTATGACATTCTGTAGCTCTTTAAAAAAAAAAAAAATCAACCCTAACTATTGCTACTGATTTTGATCAGGGTATGGAACCCTCTACTGGGAATTTGTATTTCCATCTCCGTAGACATAACTAAATCAGGATCTACTTTTTAACAAGATCCCCAGGTGATTCTTAAATACACAAAAGAATAAGAAAGGAGGCAGGGGTGGCACAGTGGTACAATGCTTACTTTCCCCTTCCATGAGGAAGACCTGGGCTCCCTCCCCTGTCTGTCACTGCAGGCCTGCATGTGACCGACCATGATTCCGAAGAACTTTTCAGTAGTTTCCAGGCTAAGAGGACCAGGAAGAGTGGCGTGTTGATCGACTTCCAAAAGATCTGCCAATGAAACTTACAAAATGGTCCCACCCGGCCCAAGTCACGGCGATGCTGCAAGTTCAGGTAGTGGTCTGTCATACATGGGGTCACCATTCGACCGGGTGAACTTGAGGACAATGAACAACATAACAACAATAGTGCCTAACAGCTGTTTTATTCAAGCAGCAACTATCTACTCTGTAGCTGAGAGCAATAAACTCCTCTGGACTGGAATCCTGGTGATTCCAACATGATGCAAATTACTGAATCTCTCCATGCCTCAGTTTCTCAATCTCAAAAATGGGCATAATACCTGTACCTACCCTACAGGTCTGTTGTGAGTTGACACAGGTACAGAAGGTAGACTAGGGTTTGGCATGCTGCAAGACTGGTGGTGGTTACCATGATTATCTGTTGAGAAGGCCCTCCTCCCTACCTCCTATACATAGGTCATACTTTGATCTCAATTAGGAAAAACCCCCTATTTTCCTCCCCTGAGCTGTGTCTCGGGTTGCTTCGTGCGTCATACATACCAGCCGGCTCCAGTGAAGATGCTGAACGGAACAAGCCCTAATTAAAATGCTCCCTGCCTTGCCTCCTGTAATGAGGCATTTCAAGTCTTACTTATCAGTTCAGAAAATTTGTTAATTCTCTAAAATTGTCTTCTAGAAAATCCATGCAAGTGCACTACTAATTTTTGTCCCTAAAGTGGACTAAAGCCTTGTCTGCAAAACAAATGGTCAATTATGCCTACATTTAAAAATAAAATGGAAATGCACTCATGTTTTAAATCTGGGTAATTTGTTTTATTTTTGGTTTATTTCTGGAGTATAAACAAAAGTTTTCTGGCTTATTTAACCATTTATGTTGTTGTGTACCACTGAGTCAAAACCAACCTATAGCTGACCCTCTAGCAGGTTTTCAGAGACAGAATTGCATGGCAAGAGACTGTCCATCCTTCTCCTGCAGAGCAGCTGGTAGATTTGAACTTTCTGCCTTTGGGCTTGCAGCTCGGTTTCTTACCACTAGGCCACCAGAGAGGAGTATTTCAACACAGAGAACAGTAAAAAGACTTTGGACATGGTCACTGATGACAAATCAATTCCTCCCCTAGTTACCGGCTTCTAATACCTATGTTCTAGGTTGAATCTCCAAACACAAGCTGCTGGTCACTTTATTTAACACTGAATGGGAGCCCTGTGGGTGGCCCAAATGACCTGAGATTCCCAGTTTGAATCCACTCAGGGGCACCTCAGAAGAAAGCCCTGCCAATCTATGTCTGAAAGGTCATCATTATTGAAAATCCTACAGAGCACATTTCTGCTAGGAAATACATGAAGTCACCCAGCCATTGGTTTGATTTTAAATAGCAAGTGAAAGGCAGTGCACCCAAAAGCACCTCCTAATAATACTGCTGCATATTCGGGGATGGGGGAGGGAAGAAAACACATCTTGGTCACAGGCTGGGCATAAGTGGCTGTAATCTAAACAGGCAAGAACAGGTTAAAATGGAAAGAAGCCTAAAACAACTACAACTAATTTCTACCAAATCAGAAAGAGAGTCATAGATGACCCACCAGTGGGTTTTCTAAGGTTGTAAATTGCACAGGAAGAGACTGTCCATCTTTTTCTCATGTAGCTAGCAACTGAAGAATCTGAACCACTAAGGAGGCATTTTTGGTTCAGTAATTTCTTACAGACTATGACACTAGAGCTCGCTGATAACTAGTGGGCAAATAAAAATCCAAGAGGATATTAATAGGTTGTTGACTCTTTCAAGGTCAGCTCCATATGATCAAAACCAACTGCAGGCTTTGGGTAGTACAGACAGTCTTAGAGAACAATGTGATGTCTGAGGGTTATTCTTCAGGGCCAATTCAACCTTCTACTTGGCCTTTGGGAAGAAGTTGTTGTTAAGTAGCCTCGGCTCAGAACTGATCTGATCCTCAGCTGACCCTGCAGTGGATTTTCAGAGACAGTAATTTGGACATGAGGAGAAGGCTCATCTTTTTCCCATGAAGCAGCGGGTGGCTTTGAACAATGTGCCTTTGGTTGGCAGTACAACTCCCTACCACTAGGCTACTAGAGCTGCTTGGGCAGAACAGCCTCTGGTGATCTGCTTTAAGGAATGTTCTGACCAACTACTGACACTCATCTGAGTCACGGTCTTGTAGGAGAGTGCTGTCACTGCGTCCAGCTCCTCTCTGTGCACATTCCCTTCACTAAATCTGTGCTCATGAAAGACTCAAAACCTCTCCAAGCCTCGGCTTCCTCATCGGTAACATGTAAACGACAACAATGTCCTTTCAAAAGATGTCCACAAGATTAAAAAAGGCCCTGTTGGTGAGTGAAATACTTAATATCACAAAAAGTCTGAATATGCTATCTTTCCAGAACTTTGGTCTCAGCTCTGCCCACCTGACAGACAGTTCCTGTGGGCTGTTCCGTGTCCCCATAACACCCTTCTCAAACCAGCACACAGTCAGTGATGCCAAGAGCTCAGGACCCTTTCTGTGAGCTAAGAGTGAAATTTTTAATTTCTTCCTCTCATTAACTCCTATTCCCTAGCTCTGTCAGTGGTTTTCTGAAATGCATCCACCACTGTGGAAAAGAAGTCTCAAGTCCGCCTCCTCATTCTCCAGCGCAGTGCCACCACCCTTGTTAGAACATGCCCTATTGAGGTTTGGGCTCACTCACTCTCACGGACTCCAATTTCCCTCTAGAAAAAATATTAAATATTTTTATAAAATCCTTTTCTAAATTGAAGGCCACAAAAGGCTCTTTTTAGTTGAGAAGTTAAAGTAATGTTATGCCTAGTTAGTTTATGATTTAAGAGCCCTAAACTGAAAAATTGGAGGTTCAAAACCACCCAACAACTCTGCAGGAAGACAATCTGCTCCTTTAAAGATTACAGCATTGGAAACCCTACGCGGGCAGCCCTACTTTATCACAGACAGTTGCTGTGTATTAGAACTGAGTGATGGAATATAGTAACAACCACCTCGTGGCAGTGGTGTTTCAGTGGTAGAATTCTCACCGTCCACGTGGGAGGAGACCCGAGCACATTCCCAGCCAATGTATCTGATGCACAGCCACCACCACCCATCTGTCAGTGAAGCTTGCTGACCAAGATTAAACAGAGGATCCAGGTATCTTCTCAAAACCAGCCAGTGACAACCCTACAGATAATTACAGTCTGAATGGCCAACTTTCCATGCGAATATACCAGCCCAGCCAGCATTTCATTGTGTTGTGTGTGGGGTTGCCATGGATTGGAGGTCAACTTGATGGCCGCTAATAAGCACCTCCAGCTTCACTATTACTGCCATCACCACCAGGTGGCCTTGAGTCTATGGGCAGTGTAAACAGTTAACGTGCTCAGCCTTGGAAGAAGGTCTGGTGATCTCCTTCTGAAAAGTCAGCATTTGAAAACTCTGGGATGCAGTTCCAGTCTGTCACATGTGATGCGATGAGCTGGAGTTAACTTGACAACAACTGGGCTGAGTGTCTGCCTGGCTACCTTCTCAATGCCAACAGCTCTTGTGCATTACCCAGGCTGCAGTGGACATTCCAGACAGCCTGGACACTGGTGCAGATTAGTGAGCAATGCGAATGGAAGTGTCAGCCCCAGAGATCTTCATGGCCCTGCAACAGTAGAGGACAGTACTCACACAAGACTTCACTCTGGAGATCTTACAGGACCCACCAGGGAGGCTTTCACCAGCTAGTCAGCCTAGCACGATATGAATAATTCTATAGATACATGATTGTTTTCTAGTTCACAGTTGATCTGAAACATTATTTCAGGCCAGTAGAAGATAGTGTTTTAATTAAACACATGAATGTAGAGGCATCCTCAGATGCCTTGTGTTGGGGTCACATGACACTTCGTCACATGGCAACCCTAATTCATGGCCAATGAAATCTCAGAAGGGAGTGAGGTCATAGAAGGGTGTGAGGTCACAGAAGGGTGTGAAGTCATGAGGCTACAGAGAGGCAAGGCCTAAAGGTTCACTCTGAAAGTAAATGAAAGCAGATGGTAAAGGTATGGGATGAGGTCATTAACAGTAGAGGTTAGCAGGCATGTCTAGATGTGGAATTCTAAGAAAATCTACATTATAAAGGCATTTTATTGACAAGGTAGAGGATACGTTCTACGGAAATAATGTGGCTAGGAAGCACAAAGAAAATGGAGAGAGATGATGGATTTTTGATGGCCTTGGGAAGATGTGAAATTCTTAATAAAAGCAAATTCCAGAAGATACACCATTTGATCTCTACTTGTTCAAAGCAAAAGACAAAGGAGGAAACCAAAGACGGCAAGGAATAATTAGTCTACAAGGCAAACAGTTGACCCAATGCATAATCTCACCCATCCTGAGCCCAGCAGACCTAGATGTTCTAGTCAGGACCACAACAGATGGACACAGGCAGGACAGGAAAAGAGAAGAATCAAATCTCAAATTTCTACACAACAAAAACAAACAAAGAAAGCTGAACTGGTTGAGGCCTGGAGGACTCCTGAATAAGACTGACTTGAGATGTTTTTAAAACTTTGATCAATTTTGAAAAGATGCTAAGTAATAGTAAGTAGATACAAAGGGGCACATATTGTATGATTCTATTGATATGAAATGTCCAGAAGAGAATGATCCAGAGAGCCCAAGAGTAGTTAGGTTACTTGTTGCTTAGGATTGAAGGAAGGACAAAGAGTAATAGGAGGTTGAGGTTTCTCTTTAGGGTGCTAACATGCTCTAAAATTGATTGTGGTGATGGATAAACAATTCTATGAATACACTAAAAGCTACTGAACTGTACATTTCAAACAAATGAATAACATTTTCATAAAATCAATACTCCATGTGTGTCAGTAAGAACTATGCTCCATAACATTTTCAATAGCTGATCAACTTATTTCAGAAGTTGATCATCAAGTCTACTGCTTCAGGGATGTCTCTGGATGGACTTGAACCTCCAACTTTTCAGTTCGCAGTCAAGCACAGTAATTCTCTGTGCCAGCCAAGAAATAATGTCAGGAGAAAAAAACAGTAGTCCCTCAGTTCTCTGACAAGCAGTGTGGAACAGCATGCCGAATTACTCAACTGACTGGCGCAGCTCCAGCCATTTCTGGTCAGTTTCCAAATCCCACTGTGGACATTACTTTCTCTGCTGGTGGGGAAAGGTATTTATTTCAATTATGAAGGCCTCTCTTATTTGTAGTGGTATCTCTCTCTCTCTCTCTCTCTCTCTGGGGCAGTTTGACTGTCTAAAACTGAGCAGCATAAAAAGGAAAGGTGGTTATGGCTATTTCCCCAGGAAGGCCCAAGGTTAGCTTCCATTTCTGGGGGCAAAATCCAGTCAACTTTGCTGCCCATGGGAGTTCTACTCTACAGTTCATGACTTTGTTGATCTTGTCCACCAAACATCTGATATTAGAGAAACTCTGGTGGTCTAGTGGGTAGGGGGTTTCACTGCCACCCCAAAGACACCTTTGTAGTTCACACGCACTAGCCACTCTGAGGGCAAAAGATGGACAATCTCCTGTGTGATTTTAAGTGGCTGAAAATCTGCTTAAGGGCCAGCTACGAGTCAGTTCAGGCTCCAGGGCACATAACAACCACATGGGTGGGCTTGGTTAGCAGGAAGTGGCACTGCCAACCTAAAAGTGGTACCTCTGGAGCTTCCAATCCACCAGCTGCTCTGACAGGGAAAGATGAGCATTCCTAAGAAAGCCCATTTGTGAGGTAGCTATGAGTCAGTTCTGACTCTACAGCAATGAGTTTGGGAAGTAATGGTAATTCAGAGGTGTAGAAAACTGCATAATTCACTGCCACCTTCTGTTTTCTTCAGTGCTAAGAACACCTACTCCTGGTGACAGGTGACTCATCTGACAATCTTCTAGTATATACGTTAAGGAGAGGGGGAGAAGAAAAGGAGCTCTGTCCCTGATGGATGAACCTGTTGGGAGAGCAGATGTCTCAGGATGGAAAGACAGGTGTTTCTTCCGCGTTTCTCTACCCCTTTCCCCCTGATGCTCAGTGACCTTTAGACAGTTGACTTGAGCCCTCCTGCACCACAAACACCTTGAGCTTCAATCACCACTTATCTTCTTTGTTTGTGGTGAAATATGTTTTAAAAAATATACTAGTTCAATCATCTTCATATATGCAATTCAGTGACATTAATTAGATTCATCAAGGATGTTGGATGGCACAATAGTGACGTGTCTGGCTGTGACCTCCTCCAGGATCGCTTTGGAAGAAAACTCCGGGGATCTGCTTTCACAAAGATTACACCCCACTCCTCGAGGGCAGTTCTACTCTGTCACACGGAGTTGCCATGAATCGAAATTGTCTCAGTGGCTCCCAAAAGTAAAAATGTCCATCATTCTGTGCAACTGTCACTAGAGTCCAATTTTATAATGTCCCATTTTTCTTAACAAAATGTTAGTGCCTTCTAAGCAAAACCTCCCCCTTTCCCATCTACCCTTGGTAATTTGGTCTCTCTGGAGTCGCTTCCTATTCTTGATACTTCATGTAAGTGGGATCACACCTTATTTGTCCTTCAGTATTTGGTTTATTTCCCTCAGAAAGTTTTCAAGGTTCTTTCCATGGGTAGCATGTGTCAAACTTTGTTTCTCTTTATGACTGCGTATTATTCCACTGTATGAATACACCACATTTTATTCCTTCATGTGTGGATGAACATAGAGTTGTTTCCACCTCTGGGCTACTGTGAACAGTGTTGGTGTGGACACTAGAATACAAGGATTGGTTTGTTCCTTGCTTTCAATTCTTGTGGGCATACACTTGGGAGCAGAATTGCTGGGTCATCTATGTGAATTCTATGTATAACTTTTTGAGGAACTGCCAAAGTATTTTCCAGAGCAGCTGCATCATTTTAAAATTCCACCAACAACAGATGAGGGTTCCAAGTTTTCCACATCCTCACCCACACTTGTTCCAAGGACTACGTCTTAAAAACAGCAGAGGAAGAGCTGGCTCTAGCTGTGCCATTGATTAGGCTTACTCCTTCCTTGGGATCACTCTCCTTTTTTCCTTTCAAGAGTTATGAAGTCATTAATGGGCCCAACAAAAGCTATTTTGGCACCTCACCACTAATGCACCTTTTGTGCAATTTAGCAAGTAAAGGAAATGTCTGCATTTTTTAATCTTGGTAGATGTGGGAACACATCCAAAAAGTAATGTCTTATATCCTAAGTTTCCTACTCTTTCTGTGCAAACAAATAAAAAATATCTCAAACAAACAAAAAGCAAACTAAAATCCCCAACCTCACATTTCAGGCCGGTAGCTTCTGAATAAACTTGCACAGGTCCTGTTTTTTTCTACTTTCTTTTTACTGACTCTCAGAATCAGAAATCCAAAGTTGGAGAGAAAAAATTCCAACACAATTTACTGACAATGGAAAAAGGTTCCACTGTTTTCTTGACATTGAATTTCAAAGCAAAGGTGAAACACAAAAGGGTGGAATTTAATTTGGAAGGAGCCCTGGTGGCTTAGTGGTAAGCAACTGTGCTGCCAACCCAAAAGGTACGTGGTTTGAATCCACCAGATGCTCTGTGGGAGAAAGATGGGCATTCCTCCCCTATGTTATTTACTACGTCTAAAAACTTGCTGGAGGGTCAGTTAAGAATTAGTTGCAGCTCAATATAACAACAATAGTTAATCTGGTACATAATCTCTTTTCTGTCGGCAGTTTTGTGAGAACAATAGATATATTTTCTCCTTCAACAAATATTTCACATTCAACAGATAGGATCCGAATAAGTGTTTACATTTCCCCCATCATGTTTCCAATTTGCCTTGAGTTTTTGTTATCTAGTGCCACAAGTAGATGATTTTAGCAAACAGAAATTCATTCTCTTTCAGTTTTAGGAATTAGAAGTCCAAATTCAGAGTGTCAGCTAGCTCTAGGAGGTGGACAGCTCTTTCTGTAGGTTGCAAAACAAAGTCCTTAACTCTTAGAGCACCTGTAGGCCAGGTATTCTTGGAGATCTCCAAGGGTCCTGGCTTTTCCTAGAATCAAGGAATTTTTTAGTGAAGGGCCCAGTCCAAAAGGATGCACTCCACTCTCCATGATCATTTTTCTTCATGGTACTGAGGTCCTTTGCTCTCGGCTCCCTTTTCTCCCCTTTCATCTCTAGTGAGATAAAGAGGATGTTTCTTTTCTTTTTGTTGAGTTGCAATCCAACTAAAGGTTGGTCTTTGATCTTCATCAGTAAATGATTAAAGGCTTCATTTCAGCAACAGGATTGCATCATCTGAGAAATGCAGGCTGTTAATGAGTTTACTTCCAATCCTGATGCTAAACTCTTCTTCACATGGTCTAATTTCTCAGATTATTTATTCAGCATACAGAAAAAAGAAATACAGTAAAATTCTGACACCATGCAGGATCTGCTTGTTTTGTCTGAACGACTGCTTCTTGGTCTAGGCACAAGTTCTGTGTAAGTACAATTAGGTGATCAGGATCATAATTGTGTATGATCCACATAGTTGAACGCTTTTGCCTAGTAAATAAAAAAAAAGAGAAGTATTTGTCTTTCTGGTATTCTATGTTTCAGCCAAAATAAATCTTAACTTTAGCAACAATATCTTTCATTCTAGACTCTTCTAAATCTAGTGTGAATTTCTGGCAGTTCCCTGTCAATGTGATAATACAGCCATGATAGAATTATCTTCAGCAAATTTTTACTTGTGTGCAATATTAATGATATTGTTCAATAACTTCCAGTCTGTTGGATTCCTTCTGTTTTTGAAATGGGCATAAATATGGATTTCTCAAATTAGTTGGCCGGTGAGCACGTTCAGGGCTGTATTTATTTGTGGAAATACCTCAACTGATAGTCTATCAGTTCTGGGTGACTTATTTTTGGCAGCGTCTTTTCAGTGATGCCTGAATTTTTTCCTTTAGTACCATTTATTCTTGATTACATGCTATCTCCTGATCTCAAAATGACTGAGTGTCCACCAATTCTATTTGATACAGTGACTCTGTACAGTCATTTCATCCTTATTACTGTGTCCTTAAATATTTTGCCAGAGAAGTTTTCATTATTGTAACTCAAGGCTTGAATTTTTTTCCATCCATCCTTTTTCTTCCTTCCATTCAACTCCTCACTAATGGCTAGAATATTAATTTCTATCCATTCCATTTTTGATAACTTGAAATTTTTCTAGATTCACACTTCATCTATTCCACATTCCAGTTATTAAAGAATGCTTGCAGCTGTTTCTTCTCATTTTGAGGTGTGTTATATCAACTAATGAAGAGGCTGAAAGCTTCCTTCCATCCATGTTATTAAAATGAATTCTAGACAGATCTTCTGGTGCCACTGGAAAAACAACATGATAATACAGCACACCCTTCTTGCTCTAGCTAACCCCACCACAGCAATACTTATGGCCGAACTGGAGACTTTCTGTGAGAGGAGACCTTGGGATGGGTTGGAGAGAGAGCCAATATTGGCAGGACTGAGAATTTTGTTGGACAACTGCGGATTGGAGAAGGAGAGTCAATATTGGCAGGACTGAAAACTTGGGAACAATGGCCTGGGTGAGATGTCTGTGTACACATTTCAGAAGCTTGATTATACTGTGTTACTAATCTGGATTATAACCTTTTGACTATTTGGAGAGGCAGCTCCTTCTTGATCATTTTCTGAGTATCTTCCAATCCCACAGCACTAATCAAACAATGTTCCCTCTGTTAGCAAGGCTCTGGGCTAGTAGATTGCCAGGTTCTTGTTCCTGTCCAGCATGAGTGATGCTGCCAATATAAGAAATATCAGTGGTATAGTCTCCAGCATCACAGAAACATGCAAGTCACTGCAGCACAACAAACTGAAAGACGTACGGTGGAACTTTAGAACAGGAGAATGCACATACTGGGTGACAACTAAATGTGTTTTACAGCCCAGATTCAATATAAATTTGCCTTAATTATTTTCTCTTAATTTACATACATCAATGGGAAATAATGTGCTTGAGCATCAAATTAAGCATTTAAAAATTCCATGTCTGGGAATACACTTGCTGAGCCTCCCACATCATCAAGCAAAAGCTTGAATAAACAGATGGGCTTTCTACAAGTGCCCTGAGAGCTGGGGAAAATGACTGACTAGACTTGGGCTTGAAGGATGTAAACCTTTTGGAAACAGTTCCTCTGGTTTGCTCCCTATTTAACTAAGTTTTTGTTTACTTTTATTTTATACTGATTTATTTACAAATCTGAATACATTGTTTTTTACACTGGATCTTTCCCATTTCCTAGACCCCCTCCATTAAACTGTATGACCTTATGATTAAACCATTCCCTTTCCCATCCTCACCCCTCTGTTCTCA
>NW_006399820.1:16218384-16300295 GCF_000299155.1 Elephantulus edwardii | reverse complement strand
ACACATTCTACAATAATGGTTTTATGCAGTTTTGTCTTATGGGACTGAGTTAGTTCACTCAGCATAATGCTCTCCAGTCCCTCCCAAGTTAGGTAGTGATTTCCAAAATCATTGTTCCTCCATACTGCATAGTATTCCATTGTGTGAATATACCATAATTTCTCAATCCCTTCAATTGTGGTTGGACATCTTGGCTATTTCCAAGATTCAAGTTCTGTTTAAGAAAGGATATTGTACCATTTGGTATTCTCATGATGGTTCATTTGTGAAGGAATAACACAACAAAGGAAGGGAGAAAAGAGGTAGAGGTCCTGGCTGTTCCTGATAGATGACACCCAGGGAGGTATGAGTAGCTTCTTTAATGATGATTGACCTTTTCAACACACATTTATTAACTAATTAAAATGTATAATGATAACTCTTTCAACATAATGTGGGAAAGACAACTGTAATACCTGAGAGATATAAAGTGACTGAAAGACAAAAAGAATGTGCAGTAGTAAAGCAATTCAACCAGTAATCATTCAACCAGTTACCACAGATTCCAACTCACAGTGATTCCACATGCATCAGAGTAGAGCTATGTTCCACAATTTTTATGGCTACAGCCTTTCTGAAGCTGACTGCCAGGCCTTACTTATGAGGCACTTATGAGTGGTTCAAATGGCCAACTTTTTGGAGTGCAGTGAAGTGTGTTACAGCGCCATTCAGGGACTATGTTGGCTTTCTATAGGGACATTAAATTCATAGCCAGTAGGGTGAGTGTTATAAAATCAGATGTGATAATACAGAGTATGTGAGAGAAGACAGAACTTAATGTTTCATTCAAGTTCTGTTTAAGAAAGGATATTGTACCATTTGGTATTCATTGTTTTGGTTTGTACACTTGGCTAACTCTCTCTTCAGCATTTTAAGATCTCTTTAAAACAAACATGTTTTGTACATACCCAGCCACCTTTTAAAATATGCCTTTCATCCCTTCTTCCACACCCTTAAGGGAAATATCTGATTCAGTATCTAAGGGGATTAGCAAGGCAAGTAAATATGAATTCTATGTGAAAAATGTAAGCCTGCCCCTAAAACTTGTGTAAACAAATCAAAGAAGAGCACATCACAGGATCCAGAGCATAAACAAAATGTCTCTCAACTATAACTTGCAGATTTTGTTTTTTTGAATGTTCAGTAATAAACTTTATTCCCAGTGGAGTACACTGTCCACTCTCTTCCCAAACATCTCATCTTTCATTCCACCAGTTGTCTTAAGGTCAGACCTAGGCCTCAGTCTTGAACTTGTTACATGAAATGCTAGTGTTAGTTTGTCTGTGAGACAACCTCAACAAGAGTCTTCTGATCTTAAACGGTCAATGTTCCCATAACTTCTTTCAGGAATCATGCCATCAAAGCATTTAACTCTCTTTAGGCTGAGCTACTCAAGGCATAGTAACACACTGTATAATTATCAGGTAGATTAGAGTTTCAAGCAGTCTGGAAGATTCCATAGATTCCTGAAGTGTCTGCTCAGACACTGGGTGGCGTCAGCTTCCCTAATATGTTGCTCTGCTGGCTAGGCAGCATCAGCAAACCTTCAGTAACATAGTGTCCTACATAATTGCTACAGTTTATGACATGTGATTGAATTTTATTTAAGCATTTGGATCTGGAAATCTCCCCACTTTTTAGTGTTATGAAAAATGATTGAACTTGGTAAATAAATCAGTATAAAAACCAAAAAACACCCAAAATGGCATCTACATGTCCTCAGTTTGCCTAAACTTCAGCCAAGTTTCTTTCCAAGTCTAGGTCCCTAAGCCTCCTCTGTCTCTAACCCTAACAGAGTCCTGTTGCATTTACCCTTAACAGTAAACTCTGGAGCTAGATAACTTCATGTGGTCAACCCAGCCCATTGTTTAGCATCCTAGTGCCTCCCACTGGGAAGATTCCAGTTAGATTCCCAGCCAAAGTATATCATGTGCAGTTACCACCCATATGCCAGTTGGGGTCCTGATGATGATGATGTTTAACAAGGTTCAGCAGATATTCCAGACAGATGAGGAAGAAAGGCTGAGTGATCTAAAACCAGCCAAGAAAACCCTTTGCATCACAATGGCCCAATCTCCAAGCAACCATAGGGTTGGTGCACAATCAGGTAGGGTTTTATGATGTCATGCATCGGGTCACTAAGAGTCAGGGGCCAAGAGTCAGCGATCAATGAACACCTTCAGCCTTTGACACCCTCCCAACTCAAGCTTCAGCTCAGGAGGGACTCAGACTTGTCTCTGTCTTCCCACTATGATGCCCCCCCCTCCAGCAGGTACAGTGCTCTCTCTCCTTTCTCTTCCATCCTGTAACTGTCTCAATGTTAAGTTGTTGTTGTCTCTTTAACACTGTCTGGCGCAATCATTCTTTGGACCAGAGCAGGAATTTGAGACACTGAAGACCCTTGCCTCCCTCCCCTTCCCACCATCCAGCCAATGAACAAATAGGGTAACTGATTCTCTTTCTGAACAGACAACACTAGAGGCTGAGGTTTCACGTTCCTACACCAAGAAGACAGTGCCAGTCTTGACACTTCAGAGATGGCTGAGCATTATACACTTCGGAGCAGGGCTGGCATCTAGAGAGATGCTGAGGGAGTCACCTGGGTGTCGGCTGGTGAGTGCAGCCTTCACACACTGACACTCCTTCCTCAGCTCCTGGCCGCTCCCCTACCTTGCACCACCTTTGCTTCCATTACCACCATTATCACTTCATTCTTGTCTGGTCCTGATCCTGTATCACCTCTCCCACTCTGGTGAAATGAGGAAGACAAGTCCCCAAGGCTCTCGCTGACAGCTCCATCAAGCAATTTTATTCCACACATGGGCTCATGTCCCCACCACCATCAACATACTGTTAATCATCAAAGAGGAATCTGTGCTAGCCCTTTATAGCTGTTGTTACTGTTGTTGTGTGCTGTCCAGTCGGAACCAGCCTACAGCTGACTCTCCAACAGGTTTTTCTCCCTTCTGCTCCATTTTTTAACTTTATAATACCTCTAATTGACCACTGCAAATATGGTAAATTGGCTATTAAGAACTTGGGGTGGGGGGGGAAACCCAGTACAATTTGCTCAATTTGCTTTAACAAAGTTATCTATCTTCAGGTTAATATGGCATGATATTATATAGGACAATATGCAATATAAATTAATAAAATATGTCAGCCTTTAAGGAAATTACAGTTTTGGTTTTCTTTTTCTTTTTTTTTTTTTTTAAGCTAGGCACAATTACAGAACCTGTCTTGCTAGTCACAGAGAACACAGGCAGGAGGAGTGGGTATGAGAGCGCACTGCAGCGGTCAGGGTCTAAGACGATGCCAGTATCTGTCATTCGTGCTAAACTGGAAACATGCCTCAATCAGTACTTTCTTTCATCCCTGACTTAACTTTGCCCTTCAACCCACCTAATCCAGGCAAAGCCAAATTCAGACCAACTACCTTTGAGTGGATTCTGATGTTAGCACCCTTCGGAGGGTTTTCTGAGGTTGTAAACTTTCACAGCAGGAGATGACCATCATTTTTTCCCCTAGAGATTTTTATGCTGGGAGTAATACAGAAGGAAGTTTCATATTCTGAAGTGTGAGGCACTTTGACAATTCCTTTGTAGCTATAGCTTCCTTTCCCCCCTTCCCATTCCTGCTTCTTCTTCTTATCTCCTCCAATAAGTAACTTCGGCCCTTAGGGGAAATCTTCTGGGAAGACAAGTGCTTACTCTAAATATCAGAAGTAAAAGTATAGACAGAAGCAAAGTGGCATTTACTCATCTCCTGACTCCAAGCTCTGTGAGGGCAAAGAATAGGTCTTTCCCATCCCCAACCCAAAGCCTTCTTCATCCTAGAGCAGTACCCTGCTAGTCATGCAAATGAATTCCACCATGTGTTCACTATAAAGTCTTAAAAAAAGTATCACTAATTGCTGACTGAGTTTGTTCTTCTGTCTCTTATTCTGATTAAGGACACAAAATGTAAGGAGAAATCGATACAAGGTTCCACTAAGAGTAAGTAAAGTGTGAGGTGGGACTTCAGCCACGGCATAAATAAGCACAAGCTGACTCTCTCTGACATGAATCGATCTCGTTAGCTCAATTTTACCACTAAAGATGAGAAGCAGTCTCTTCAATGCACCAAGACTTACAAAATGCAGCAATACTAAGAACATGCTCTCTACCAATGATGATGTTGTTGTTATGTGCCATCGAGTCATCTGCGACTCATAGCGACCCTATGTACAAGAGCCCTAAATGCTATTCTATCTGTGCTAACCTCGCCATCTCAAATGCGTTCACTCCCACAACTCCACTCACAGAATCAATCCATCTCATCGAGGGTCTTCCTCTCCTGTGCTACTCCTCCACTCTCCCAAACATGATGTCCCTCTCCAAGGACCAGTGTCTCCTTGCAACATGCCCAAAGTACGTCAGACAAATCTTCAGAATCCTTGACTTCAAGGAGCATTTTGGCTTCACCCTCTCCAGGACAAACCTTGAAGTGATACTTGAAGTTAACCAGTTATCTCGAATTTCATCTGGTTTTTTTCTCCCCTCCCAGTCAACCTTCTCTCCATTCTGAATTCACTCACGGTGGCTTAGTGGTAAAGAAATGCCAATCAAAAGGTTCTCAGTTTGAATCCACCAATTGCTCCCTGGAAGAAAGATGGGCAGTCTACTGTGTAATTTACCATCTCTGAAACCTGCTGGAGGGTCAGCTTTGCAGTGGTTGTGACTTGACAACACACACCAACAACAATGTCTTCGGAGCATGATGTTGGGGGATTATAGTTTGTCAGCATTCCAGTTTGCTCTCAGTATAGGGTGAAGTGACAGAATCAGGGGGTGGGGGTGGGGCATCTTCTGGCATACTTGCCAGAACCGGTGCTACATGATAACTACGTGGGGCCAACCTTCGCTAAGTGGCTCTGAAATAAAGCCATGACCTGAGACTGCTGAGGAGGATGGGATTTGTCAGGGCAGCCCCATTAGGGCAGCCTCTAGAAATCAGTTTGGAGACGAGACAACACTTTTTGGCAGCAGGTGCTGGCTTTAATTCTCCGAGCTCAGAACTTAAGAGTGTCTAGTTCACTAAAATCGCTTGCTAGAGTCAATTAAATGTGGTCCCTGAGTGATTACTGGAGGAATCCACTGTAGTTTAATTAAACAGAAACGTTGCCATTTGGGCAGCCAGTAAGATTGAAGTAGAACTGTCCAAAGCACCTGACTTATGAAAAGTAATTCTTTAAATGGAATTGTTTGTATATTTTCCAAAAGGCATTCTGGTGGTGTAATGATTACATGCTCAGTCATTAAGGGAAAAGCCGACAGTTCAAATCCACAAGGGGCTCTGTGTGGGAAAATGAGGCAATCTGCTCCCCAAAAAATGACATCCTGGCACACTCCCTGAGGGAGTTCTACTCTGACCTGTATGGCGGTTATTGGTTAGAAACAGCACGATGGCGTGCCACAAAATCATATGTGAGTAAGAGTCCCTGGGTGCTGAAACAATTAGAGTGTTCAGCTGCTAACAGGAAGTCTAGAGGTTCAATTCTACCTTGAGGTACCTTGGAAGGAAAGCCATCATTTTCCAAAACCCCCCCATCTCTTTTGAGGTCCTTCTTGTTCTCTCCTTCCATTCCTTACCTCCAAGGAGTAGCTCGGTTTCACCCCATCCATGACAAATTCATTTGGGTTTTTTTGCAGTCCATTGTCTGCTCAATACTATTCTCCAGCACCACAACTCAAAGACATCAGTTCTTCTGTTATCTTTGGTCAAGTGTAGGGCACCATTTTTAAAATGATTTCATGTGAATGTTGTAGATATTTTTAGGCTACCAAAATAAAGTGTGTTTTTAAATTTTTTTTAATTGCTCAAGGATAGCTATAGCATTAACATTCTAAAACCTCTGATTTGCAGCCCAACAGAAAGCTGAAAGCAAACATACACTTATCAGTCTATCTGCATCACATAGTTCCTTGTTGTAATCTTCAAGTGAACTTTTTAAAGTGACTCATTCATTCATTCAGTTTCTGGAACAAAAATTTGGTGCACAAGATCCTTCAGCAAGGTGGCATTTTAAGTAGAATGTGATCTTGATGCCCGCGTTCTCCAAAGGAGCTTGCCATCCACAAGGGGCGGCACAGGGAATGACTGATGCTGCAGTCAGAATACAGTTCCTCCTCACTGCAGCCTGATGGTGCAAAGCTAAGAAGTACGCACGGGGTGGGAGGATACAGAGAATTTGCCACTGCAGCCAGAATTGATTGTAAAAATAGAACAGTAAGACAGGAAAGGCACATTTAGACTCCAAAGTATTTATCTTTGTGCTTTATAGTGTGCTGTTTTGGAGTTGTTCCCAACTCATGCCAACCCACTGCACAATGGAACCCAGGGCTGTCGGGTTCTGGGCCATCCCCACACCTGGTTGTGGCCTGGCCCTTAGTGACTTCCCGGATTTTCAGAGACTTTCAGAAGTAGATCACCAAAACGATCTTCTTAGTCTACTTTAATCTAGAAGCCTTCCTGAAAATCTGGAATCTAGAAGTTCACACACCACCAATGGATAGCTGAGCGCAGTGGTTGTCAATGGCTAGGAATGAAAGGTGGGTCTCCCACATGGAAGGGAAGAACGCTACTCTTGAATCACCACTGTGGCTGCTCTACACTAAGATATGGTGGTGAGATGCTGTTCTATCTGTTCTGACTCAGAGTGACCCTATGCACACCAGCTAAAAACACTGTCCAGGCCTGTGCCATCCTCACAACCACCACTACACCAGAGTCCACTGTTCCAAACACAAATACAAAAAAATCCCATTTAACTCCATTCCTGTGTTTCAAATTAGCCTCTTCTAAGCATCAAGGATCCCATTTAGTTCTGCAGCTTTATCTTGATCAGACTCTCATTACTTGCTGTTATATCAATTGTAGCTCATGACAATCCCCTGTGACAGAGCTGAATGACCCCAAAGAGTTTCCTAACCTACGTCCTTTACAAGAACAGACGGACAGGTCTTTCTCCTACAGAGTAGCTGGGTGGGTTCATGCCATCGAACTTTCAGTAAGCAGTGAAACAGTTAATGCATAATTTGGAAAAAAGAAATCCATGGCCATGGACTTATTGATCCTTCAGGAGTGAGTAAAATGTACCCACGGGGTTTCAAAGGCAGGACAGGGAAGGGTTCAGAGCTGCTGTACACAGGGTCACTATATGTCGCAGGCAACTCAACAGCACATAACAACAAAAACACAGTGTATCAGTTGTTTTTATTTGAGCCTCTTGTTTAAGAGTCAACAAGACCTTGGGGAGGGCCTTTGTAGTTAAAAGTCAGTTATTATATTTTGGAGGAATGTTCTACGTGGTACAGTACTCTTCTGTCAATGTGCTGTACTGAGATAACCTGGGGTTGCTGTGATGCTGAACCTTGTGCCACTGGGGTGTCAAATGCCGTAACAGTTATCCATGATGGACAGTGTTTGGTGGAGCTCCCAGCTTAAGACAGGTTTGAAAGCAGGCGTGGCATCAATTTCTTAACAACATGCCTCTGAAAACTCTTACGAACTTTGATAAATAACGTTAGTTACAGAAAGGCCTTTTATTCAAAGGGTCCCAATGAGTTGTGCTTGACTCTATAGCAATCAACAACAACAACAACAACAGATTTTTATAGAAGCAGGCTGTCTCATTCTTCTCCCATGGGGTAGATGGTAAGTTTGAACCAATGGCATTTTGGTTAGGTGAAGCGCTTAACACCTTCATCACTAGCACTTCTTTCCACTACTCTTAGCAACATAGAAATAAAACTCCCAGATGTTATCTTTGATTACCTGGAAGGCTTTGCTGATACGGTATGGGGCGTTTTCATGACAGGTCTGCCTGTGAAAAACAACAATCATTCTGATTTTAACACCACTGTCACCTTCCTGACCACTTGTCCTCCTGGAGATTAGCCGGATACTGGCAGTTTCCTAGGAAACGACATTCTATCACACAGCAATATCACAGAAATTTAGAACTGGCCACCTAGCTCATAATGCCTGGCTCCGACTTCTTGGGTTACACTCAGGAGCAAAAGGGAACTTAGAATACAACAAGAGAAAATTCTGGAGTCTGTCACTTGTTCAAGAATCTTAAAAGTCCCTTTATTTTACACTCAAACACACATTTATGCTGAACTCCTATTAATAAGGGTGTCCTAATGTGAAAATATTTGTGATGGGTAACCAAAATGAAAATAACAAATGCCAATGAACTATATTTATCAAGAGTATTTGAAATGTCAAATGTTTTGTTACACATATTTTTAAAACACTGCCATCGAGTCGATTCTGACTCACAGCAACCCTCTTTATGGGACAAGACTACCAAATGTTGCTTTTGGAGATTCTTGGAGATTCAAACCATGAACAGCCCTGACGCATTATGCATATGTCACTTAGGGTCCCAGCACATATATTTGCTTCAATAAAAAGGACGTGTTAACTAAAGCAAAGGCTTCAAATCAACCCACACCTGATATATTCACAAGCAACCGATGACAAGAGAAAAAGTCTGGTTTCAATTAGATGCTGAAAGGTGGACTTAATAAGTAAAAATGCGGGGTTTCCCCCACTCTTTAACTTTTAAGAAAGATCTAATGCCCAGAGCTAAAATCAGAGATGGGAGACTAAGCAGCTTTCTACCCCCGTTTTCTTAACTTCTTTTCCCTTTCCCCCTCTTCTTGCCTATTTAACAGCACAGCCTGGTAGGAAGAAACAACAGTGGGTGTAGCAATTATTGTTATTAGCCTTTGCGACCTCGAGTAACCTTAACAGGTGCATACACGTCTTGTGGAAAACAGCATCACCCAGCCACTATTAATCAGGCGACGTATTGATAGTGTAGGGTAGCTTAGTGGATGCAGCTCCTGGGAATGCAGGCATAGCTATAAATTATCATGCTACTCTGTTTATATTCATCACACCTTGAAGTAAAGAGGTTTTTGGTGTGTTTTTTTTCCCCTTTTGGGGGGGGGGCAGGAATTAATCCAAGCTTTCGAATCTAGGCCTAAAACACAATCACAGGTCTATATAAGGCACAGAGCTAATGAAGGCACATAGCTTGAGATGCCTGATGACACATTCACCCCATATTCAATCTTGACACCACAGGTCAAATTCTCCTCGACTTAAAAGCTCATGGCTTTCTAAGCTCAAACTCTGCATCAGTGATTGTTTCCTACCCTAACACATAGTCTCCTCTTAACAGGGAGAAGCCCTGACTCTGAGTTGAGTACACTGTTACTGAATTTGGAAGATAGATGGTTTGAATTCCCAGCTGCTTGGTAGGAGAAAGACAAGGCAGTCTGCTCCTGCCAAGATTTACAGCCTTGGAAAACTTAAAGGACAGTTCTCCTCTGTCCTGCATGGTTGCTATGACTCAAAATAATTTCAACAGCAGGGAATATTTGTACCTAGGTGTCCTTAGGTATTACAAACAGGCTGTGTTCCACTGTTAATCTTAACTTTTGCACTTTGAACATTGGCATAGTACATTACATGTGCTGCTAACAGGAAAGTCAAGCAGTTTAAATCCCTCAGGTGCTCTACAAGAGAAAGAGGGGCAGTTTCCTCCCATAAACATTTACAAACTCAGAAACCAGATGAAGGATTGCTATGAGTTGGAAATGACTTGAGAGCAGTAAATTTTGCTTTTAAAATTTTTTTGGGTGGGCCAAGGAAGAAAGACCTAGCAATCATTTCAACCTTATGGAACATTTTCACTCAAGTGCCAGAAATTACTTGATGGTAAATTATTTGATTTCAGATTTATAATAGCTAGATGTCCTGAAACTGAATGCCAGCTAACATGAAGGAAGCCCAAATATGACACAACTTCTTTAAAAGGGGACTAAGGCTTTATTTACCTCTTTCTCCTTTTAACTTCCCGGAATGATAACACAAAAGCTGGAGCCTAAGCAGCCAGGCTGTATGCAGAAAAAAAGTACTAAGGATAACAGAATGAAAGAAAGGAAAGGAGGCAGGGCTTCTGAGCCTATCATACCCTCCCTAGACTGCCCACCTGCCAACTGCTTCTAAGCAAGGGAAGGATATATACACACACACACACACACACACACACACACACACATACACATATATATATATATATAATGTATGCATATGTATTTCCCCCCCTCTCTCATACAGAACTGGGCCCAATCCTAACTGTTACAAAAAGACCTTCGGAGTTATAAGACTTCATTTCACAGCTAAGGAAACCAGTGATTAAAGATCAACTTTGAAAAATGTCTCAATCAGGGAAGGGGAGCTGAAAAATTAATTACACTTCTGTTTAATCTTGTACTTCTAAAGATAGATGATGGGGGTTCTATTTTATGTGCCCATCATTATCTGTTAAAGGAATATGGCTTTACAGTTCACATTCCTGTGAATTTCTGAACCTTAGAGGTCTTCCAATTGGCACATCTAATCCCAAGTCACAGATAGTTAAGAATAAAATACTAAGTGATTAAAAAAAAAAGCAAAGAATAGTAATGAATAGACTTGGGAGAATTTTCTCTACTGCAATGTTCATTAGCTGACAAATGACTTAATCTGCATCCTAGGCCACTGCTGCCACTGGACTGATTCCAACTCACAGCGACCCTGCTGGACAGAGGACAACTGTCCAGTAGGGTTTCTGATGGCAATCTTTACAGAAGCAGACGGCCTCATCTTTCTCCCGCAGAGGGGCTGGGTGTGCTCGAACTGCCAATCATTTTGTTAGCAGCTGAATTCTTTAAGTGCTATGCCACCAGAGGTTCTTAACAGCATCTTAGGACATGTAAAGCTGTATTAATTTGCAGTGAGATTTTAGAGGGTGCTAAATTGAGAATTCTGCCCCACCCCCCACCAAATTCGGGAGTTGAGTCAGAATCTGAAATGCTATTAACTATCTTTATTTCAACATGTGCACAAGTTAATCAATATACTGTAGTCATGAAATACACCCTTACAGGCTTTTACAGAATAATATTGGAACATGGGAACTAATGGATATTACTAAGCCAACAACGTTCACTAATTTGAATTAATGAGGGATAATAAAGTAATCGTCTTCTGGGACGTCTCTTTACCTTCTCTGTGGAATTCTTCACAAATCAACTATGGCCACTGAAAATAGAAGAAATCTTTCTTCTCTGTGGCACAGTAGCTTCAAATCATCTACCACATACCCAACACCACTATCTACCCAGTGTCATCAAGTAAAAACAGACACACAGGGACCCTGAAGTCGTACAGTGACAGGGCAGAACTCCTCACAGAATTTCAAAGGCTGTAACCCTTATAAAAACAGACTGTCTCAATTTTCTCCCACAGAGTGGCTGGTGAATTTGAACCACCGACCTTTTGATTAGCAGCCAAATGCTTTAAATTAGTGTCTTAAGGGCTCCGAAACTACCATCCAGTCTTCCAAACTTTCTCTATTAACTCATCTTCAACATTTCCAATGAAGATAACAGCTGGAAGAGCAATGTATGTCTTCTCTTCTACCACTACTACTGATCTCTTTAGTTATCACTCACTTAGACAATAAGCACACTAGTATGTATGGTTTATGGCCAAAATTGTTTGGAAATACAATGTACACTGAGTTTTTTTTCTCCTCCTCCCTGTCTCCTCATTGCCACCGACACTGACTTTCAAAGAAATAGGAAGGGAATACATCAAAAGCAGCAGTCATGGGTCCCATGCTGTGAGATCAATTCTCTTGTATGTGGGGAATATCCATGGCTAGATGTTCACCTGTGGCATTCAGACTTGCCTGCTGTTTCTCTCTTGGTGGCTAGTAAGCATTTACATTCATTTTAAAATTTGCAAAAGGGCCTATGTCTCCAGCACCAACCCCCTACCTAAGCATCTCTGATAATCTCTCACATCTGCTAAGCTTACTTTAGAGATAAACTGCTGTTCTTGATTTCATTCCACCAGGACTAAATCCTTGGCTTGAGACTATTTGCCTTGGAAAATGAGGTTTTTCTCCGTCGCCTCAATGGCTGACTGCTGTGTACAATGGTCTCTGAAATGCTCACGGGAATCGTGAATGCACCTGTCATGAACTATGAGGCGATTCGTTATGAATGGCAATATTGATACTTGCCTTCTAACTCCCCACGCTGGAAGGCACAGCAGAGAAACCCTGGGTGTTCCTGGCTACCACGCCAAGCTATAGAGACCAGCTGCATCTTGCTGTTTCCATCTTTTCAGAACTGGAAATAACAATGTGAGTGGTGATAATAATCTGGGGTTTTCATTCAAAGCACTTTCACTCCCATTCTCATCTGATTTGTTCTTCCCAGGAATCCTGCAGGGGGTGGGAGCTGTGAACATGATAATGTCTAGAAGAGGGCAGGTGCACAGAAGGGAAGGTGAATGCTGTGTCTGATGTAACCAGGACAGTACCCTGGGGCACCCCTTCAGGTTCAGGAGGGGCTGCTCTTTAGACAATAATATCTTTTCCACCTCTTCTCCTCCAAAGGTGGTCACTGAGCTGACTCCTACACATCACAATCCCAAGTGGGTTAGACAGGACTGAACTCCACAGAGGTGTCAATGGTTGCTTTTTGAAAGCAGATGGGTCCTGGTGACAGTTATGCTAAGAACTGGGTTGTGAAATTTGGTGGTTTGTACCCAAAAGCCATTCCATGGAAGAAAGATGAGCACTCTCCTCCCATAAACACCGACAGCCTTGGAAACCCATCACTATGATGACAGTTTTTTGTTTTGCTTTTTTCTTCCTAGGCACCTTGAGGTGGACTGGAACCTCCAGCCTTTCAGTCAACACCGGAGCATGCTCAGTGTGCGCACAGGCAAGGGGTGCACTCTCCTCAACAGCTCTCCTCACCAAATACTTAAAACAATGTGCCTAGTTAGTTGCCTTTGAGGGCTACTCTTTTTTTCACTAATACCAAGTAAAGATCTGAAAGAAAAGAGCAACTAAAACAACTGCCCCATTGATTTTACAGTGTGTCAAGAACAAAGAGACTCTGAGCAGTGTTGTAATTATAGTAACTGAAAATTATTGTCTTAAGAAGAGTTTAGACAACACTAATAAGAGGAAATATAGGAGATTTTAAGTATAAAAATTTCTCATAGTCTCAGCATCTTGATAAATCCACTATTTACATTTTATTACATTTATATAAAATTTTCTGACTGCCATGTAGTCAATTTCAACTCATACTGACCCTTGAGTCTATTTCTGAGCCTGAAAAACCTTAACAGGAGGAGACCACTCATCTTTCTCCAGTGGAGCCAACTAGTGGATTCAAACTACTGACTTTGGATTGTTTGTTGTTGTTGTTGTGCACCTCAGAGTCAGAACAGACCCGCAGCTGACTCTTCAATGGGTTTTCAGAGGCAGTTAATCACATGGGAGGAGACTGCCCATAATTTTCTTATGGATCAGCTGGTGGCCTTGAACCATGTGCCTTTGAGATTGTAGGGAAGCTTCTTGCCACTAGGCCACCAGACCTCCCTTTTGGTTAGCAGCCTAAAATGTTACCACTATGTCACCAGGGCACTTAAACAACAATAGCACAAAACTTACATATAGCTATATATTTATAAAATTAGATTGTTGTTGTTGTTGTTATGTGCCATCCAGTCGCTTGCGTCTCATAGCGACCCCATGTACAACAGCCCTAAACCCTGCTCTGTCCTGTGCCAATCACACTGTCTCTGACACACCCATCCTGATTACCCCAGTCACTGAATCAATCTACCTTATTGAGGGTATTCCCCTCCTGTGCAGTCCCTCCACCCTCCCAAGCATGATGTCCCTTTCCAATGACTGGTTTTCCTTACAACATGACGAAAATATGTCAGACAAAGCCTCAGAATCCTTGCCTCCAAGGAGCCGCCCAGTTTAACCCTCTCTGGGATGAATCTGTTTTCTTAGCAGTACATGGTACATTCAATACTCTTCTCCAGCACCACAACTCAAAGACATCAATTCTCCTTCTATCCTCTTCTTAGTGACTGTCCAACTCTCTGAGATATAATAAGTGATTGCGAAAACCATGGCCTGTATCAGACACAACTTAGCCTCCAGAGAGACACCATTGCTGTTCAGCACTTTGGAGAGATCCCTAACAGCAGATGATCCCAACACAATATTTGTTTCATTGACTATAAAAAGGCATTATATTGTGTGGATCAAAACAAACTCTGGCTGAATCTGAGAAGAATGGGAAACCCGGAACACTTAATCTTGCTGATGCAAAACCTATGCTTGGACCAGGAGGCAGTCGTTAGAACAGAGCAAGGAAACTTCATGGTAAAATTGGGAAGGGCACTTACCGCAGAGGGTCAAGGACTGCAGCCTTCAATATGGACTGAGGCTCAATGTCAAGAAGACAAAAATTCTCACCACTGGACCAATCGGTAGCATCAGGATGGATGGTGAAGAGATTGAAATTGTTCACAGCTTCAGTTTGCTCGGCTCCATGGTCAACACTCTTGGCACCAGTAGCCAGGAAATCAAAAAACGTATTGCAGTGGGAAAGTCTGCAGTTAGGGACCTCTCTAAAGTACTCAAGAGCAACGGTGTCTCTCTGGAGACTAAGGTGCACCTGATACAGGCCATGGTTTTTGCAGTCACTTGTTATGCATCAGAGAGTTGGACAATGACTAGGGAGGATAGAAGGAGAATTGACGCCTTTGAGCTGTGGTGCTGGAGAAGAGTATTGAATGTACCATGGACTGCCAAGAAAACAAACAGATTCATCATAGAGAGGGTTAAAACCAGGCTGCTCCTTGGAGGCAAGGATTCTGGGGCTTCGCCTGACATTCTTTGGACATGTTGTAAGGAGAGACAGGTCTTTAGAGAGGGACATCATGCTGGGCAGAGTGGAGGGACAGCACAGGAGGGGAAGACCCTCTATGAGGTGGATTGATTCAGTGACTGGGGTAATCGGGATGGGTATGTCAGAGGCAATAAGATTGGCATAGGATAGAGCAGGGTTTAGAGCTGTTGTACATAGGGTCGCTATGAGTCGCAAGTGACTCAATGGCACATAACAACAACAACAACATTGGGTCATAGTAAGTAACTAAGTATGTATTTGGTACATAAGTGCTCATCTGTAATTTAGAAATAGTTCTGTGTAGTTGAAAGCTTCTAAAAGTGATTTAAATAGTTCCTTCTTCTAAGTACCTCCAGTGCTATTTTTAGAATATGGTTTCTACCACTGATTTGCTTTGCAAAACCCTTGTTTCTAGTTAGTGTAAAAACAAAGAGAGCCCAGTTCCCTGGGATTTAGTGCATTTACCTAGAAAGTAAACTCCCAAAAGGTAGCGGCTTTGCCTTTCCTACCAGTCTGGCCTGGAGCCTCTAGAATGATGTCAGCTGGTAGGGACTCAACTGGTACTGACTGAGGGGTTTAGATGTAATTCCATTTCAGTGCTGTTAAGTTCGCTCTTACTGACCCTGTGAAAAATAGATCTGAACCTTGTACTGTCCTGTCCCATCTTCACCATCTCTGACGTATTGGAGCCCATTGCCGCAGTCACCGTGTCAGTCTGTCTCGTGGAGGGTCTTATTGTCTTCTACGTATCTTTCAGCTTTGTAAGCACAGTGACCCTTTCTAAGGAGTAACCTCCCTTAGTGACATGCCCGCAGTATGTGAGATGAAGCTTCCCCAGCTTTGCCTCTAAGGAGCACTTTGGTTGCACTTTGTCTAAGATGCCAAAATTACTTCACGTTTGCCAAGTGCTCTTGATATCACAATTAGGCACAGACTGTAAATTTAGGTTTTCCACTCTGTATTTCTAATGAAATATAATATTAAGTGGGTGGGGAATCAGAATTCAAAAGTGTATTGTTCAGAACTAATCTAATTTTGTTTTAAATTTTACCATCCTTCCTGATGCTGCCAATTGGTCCAGTGGTGAGAATCTTTGTCTTCTTGACATTGAGTCTCAATCCATATTGGAGGCTGCAGTCCTTGACCCTCTGCAGGAAGCGCTTCAGGTCCTCCTCAGTTTCAGCAAGCAGGGTTGTGTCATCAGCATAACACAGATTGTTGATAGATCTTCCACCAATCTTGACCCCACATTTCTCCTCATAGAGCCCAGCCTCCCGGATAATCTGTTCTGCATACAGGTTGAAAACGTATGGAGACAGGACACATCCCTGGCATACACCCTTCCCAATTTTGAACCATGCAGTGCTGCCCTGCTCTGTTCTGACGACTGCCTCTTGGTCCAAGTATAGGTTTCGCATTAGCACGATTAAATGTTCTGGGATTCCCATTCTTCTCAGAGTCAGCCACAGTTTGTTATGATCCACACAGTCAAATGCCTTTGCATAATCAATGAAACACAGATAGACATTCTTCTGGTATTCTCTGCTTTCAGCTAAGATCCATCTAACATCAGCTACAATATCCCTAGTACCACGACCCCTTCTAAATCCAGCCTGGACTTCTGGCAGTTCTCTGCCAGTCGTTTTTTGATAATCTTCAGTAGAAACTTGCTTGCATGTGAAACCAATGATATTGTTCTGTAGTTTCCACACTCAGTTGGGTCGCCCTTCTTTGGGATGGGAACAAAAGACCTCTTCCAGTCCGTTGGCCAAGTGGATGTTCTCCAGATTTCTTGGCACAACTTTTTTTTTTTTTTAGCTTATGACCCAATATATAAGCTAAAAATAACAGTTACATCTTTATGATACTGTTCATTCATTAAATTGGTTTCTCTCCAAGTGAGTGAGTGGCATTTTGCTCTACTATAAAAAAAATGATGACCTTCACAGATTTTTCTATTTCTGATAAACTAGCCTCATTTTGGTCAAGTAAGAAAAACATGATCACATAAGATATATAAGATACCAATGTGTTCTTAAAAACAAAAGAAACCAACATTTTAGCTGAATTGATGGAATTGCTTTCATATGGTTTAATCCGAACCATTAAGGGAGGCCACAGAAATTTACACATTTTTTCCCCGCTTCTTTTCTGTTGACCCATCTGTTGTTGTTTTTGTTTTGAGCTAATGAGTCAGAACCAACTCATAACAGACCTTTTAGCAGGTTTTCAGAGGCAGTAACTCACACAGGAAGAAAGTGTCCATCTTTTTCCTGTGGAGCAGCTGGTCAATTTAAACTTCATCCTTTTGGGATTGCAGTACAGTTAATACAGTAAAATCCTCTGTAGTTTAATATGGTGGAAAACTATATGAATAAATATAGGATAAATCAAAAGTCTGCAAGCTAGATATCTCTACTATACTGTTGTTGTTGTTATGTGTCATCAAGTCAACTATGACTCAAAGGGACCCTCTGCACACTAGCTCTGAACCCTGCTCTATTCTGAGCCAATCTCGTTGTTTCTGACACACCTATCCTCATTGTCCCAGTTATTGTATCAATCCATCTCACCTAGGTGGTTCTTCTCCAGTGTGGTCACTCAACTCTTCAAAGTATAATATTCTTCTCCAAAGACTGGTCCCTCTTGGCTAGATGCCCAAAACATGTGAGACAATGTCTCAAAATCCTTGCCTCCAAGGAGCAACCTGGTTTCACCCTTTCCAGAACAGACCTCTTGGCATTTTATGGTATGTTCAATACTCTCCAAAGGCATCAAATCAATTCTTCTATCATCCTTGGTCACTATCTGATTCTTAGATGCATAGCAAGTAATTGCAAAGATCATGGCCTGGATCAGGCACACCTTAGTCTCTAGACTGACATCCTTGCTCTTTAGGACTTTGGAGAGGTCCCTTACAGTAGATTTTACTAGTACAGACAATCTTTTCTGTACCTGAGTGCTGGTACCAAGAGTATTGATTGTGAAACTGAGCAAGCTGAAATTGTTAGTAATCTCAATTTCTTCTCCATCTATCATGATGCTGCCAATTGGCCCAGTGGTGGGAATTTGTTCTTCAGTTCCTTTGGCTTAAGAAATGCTGAGGTGAGTGAGTTTGACCCTTTTGATTTTCTGACTGTGGCTTTTTGTACTTTTCATTGTAATACTTTGCTGTATCTTCCCAAGCTGCCCTTTGAAATCTTCTGTTCAGCTCCGTAAGTTCTTTATTTCTTCCCTCTGCTTTGGCTTCTCAGTGCTCTAGAGCAATATTTAGTCTCTCCCAACATTCATCTCTGTCTTTTCTTCATCCTTAGTCTTTATAATGCTTTTTGCATTCTTTCTGGATAATATTCTTGAGAGTTTCCCACAGCTCATCTGACCTTTGCTCATTAGTGTTCAAGGCCTCAAATATGTTCCTGAGATGGTTTTTTAATTCAGGGGGGATAGACTCAATGTCAAATTTTAGTTCTTAGGAATTTGATTTCATTTTCTTTAGCTTCAGTTTGAACTTGCATATGAGTAGCTGATGTTCTATTCCACAATCAGCACCTGGCCTAGTTTCCACAGCTGATATTGAGCTTTGCCAACAATTCTTTCCACAGAAGTAGTCAATCTGACTCCTGGGCAGACCATCAGGTGAAGTCCATGTATATAGTCACCATTTATGTTTCTTATAAAAGGTTTTTGCAATGAATAAATGAAATAAGTCATTGACTGTCTAGGGGCAATCTTCACTTGTGTGAATACTTGCCTCTGAAAACCTGCTGGAGGGAAGCTATATATTGGTTCTGACTCTATGGTAAACAACAACAACAATCTACTATATTATTATTATTATGTATCCTAGTCTAATATTGTAGTAGATATTATTGTTATATTATGATATAATTTTGTTTTCAGTCAGCGCGTCATGTTTTTTTCCAAATCCAAACTCCTTCTGTGTTACTAACGCTGCATGCTGGTGAGCTAAAATCAACTCATGGTTGACCCTCCAGAGGGTTTTTGGAGGCAGTAAATCACACTCAAGGCAACTGCTCATCTTTCTCTTGCAGAGCAACTGGTGGATTTGAACCAAAAGCCTTTGAGATGGAAATGCAGCTTCCTAGCACTGGCCCACCAGAGCTCCCACTCTAGAGATCCCTAACAAGGAAAAATAGGAAAGAGAAGAAAAATGAAAAGCAAGAAAATATGTGACTTGGGAGCAATGTTGGCATGCAGCCCACATCTTCTTGTGACTCCATATTAGTCCACCATACGAGCCTTAACCTTTCAACCTAGATCAAACAGATCCCATCTGACAATGACCCTGCGGTTCTCACGTTATTTCTCAGAGGCGGAAGGGCATATATAAAATCAATAATCTGGTTGTAGATCAACATGATCTATGTGTGTGTTTATATAAATAGACATCTTTTGCATGATACACTATAACACATTAATATTGTAACACAGACCATCTGACAAAATATTGTAATGAGATAGTAAAAAATGAAGCCATCATGAAATTTATAAATTCCTTAGCATCTTAGCATCTACCATACACTTAAGATTGCAAACTGAAAAACAAAATTTGACTGCCTTTGCTAGAAAGTCATTTATCATCCAGTTGGAAAAAAGAAGAGACAAACTTAATACATTAGGGTACAAGACCATACATGGTTAAGTGCAAAATTAGAGAGTAAAATGAATCTGTAAACTAGAGGATTATTAAGAGTAATAGTTGTTTAAAAACTTTTCTTAATATAAAGCCATACTTTAAGCCTACTTAAGCATCAAATATGGTTTCCCACAACCTATTGCCAGGGCATTGTACTGGTTTAAACGGGTTCAATCATGACTGAAGAATGGAAACTGGAGCAGACACAAACTTGAAAATTTGAGTGATTTGGAATTATACCCAGCATGGAAAAAACAAAGGTTGAAACTCTGGATGAGAGACTTTGAAGAGGTGTGGTAAGCCCCTTCAGGAGCTTTAAGCATGAGACTGGATTAATGGCAAGATCAAAGTGATGTGATTGACTGCCATCTTGGAGCAGGGCACCACTGTTTCTGGTTGAATTAAAAATCACTAAAAAAATGAATGCCATCAAGTCAGTACCAACTCATAGCTGAACCTATAGTGGGTTTTCATAAGCTGTTATTTATCCAGGAAGAGACTGCCCATCTTTTCCCCTCTGAGTTGCTGGTGGATTCAAACTGTCAGAGAGGTACCACTTATCCACTAGGTGCCCAGAGCTCCCTTCAAAATCTCTAGGCAAGAAATTTGGTTGCTATGCAACTCAAACGCTACCACTGTTTTCTAAAAGGAAGATTATGTTTCTGAGCAGGGCTTTGACCAGTAATCTTTCCCATGCCAATTTTCATTATTTCACCTAAAGTTAAAACATTTGTGTGTTTCAATGAAGTGCAGTATTCCATTGTGTGAATACTCATGCAATATTCCAAATGGGTGACCTTGGAGGACATTATGCTGAGTGAAATATCTCAGTCACAAAAGGACAAATGCTGCATAGTGCCACTGCTGTAGAATGGGACTGACATCAGGGTTGGGGTGAGACTGAGAAAAATTGAATAAATTTTGCATACTTCATTGAAATAGATGAGGGAGAGAACTGTTTAAAGGTGATATGTGATTGGGTATTACGGTTATGACAAGAGTCCAGAATGAAGGTTGCGTAGTGGAGTGTACGCAGGGCAGGGGGCGGGAGGGATTGTATACCAATGAAAGAATTTTTCTTTTACTTTTCAAGGAGAAGAACAAACTGGGGGGAGGGGTGGGTAGGGAGAAAAATGCAACAATGAATGAACGGAAATCCAAATCTCTGTAAACTTTCATTAAAATGAATAAAATTTTAAAAAATCACCCCCCCCCAAAAAAATTAGTCTTCTCTGTTTTCACTTTCTCAGCCATGACTGAGTTAGGAAGAATAAATTCCAACCTCTGGATTTACCACAGCACTAATCTCTTAATTTGACAAATTGCTCACTCATCTGTCAGTTCGTCTTACTATGGGGACTTGGGTGTTGCTGTGATGTTGGAAGCTGTGCTGCTGGCATTTCAAACACCAGCATGGTTACCCACAAGGGGCAGGTTTCAGCAGAGCATCCAGACTAAGAGTAGGAAGAAGAATCTATTGCTATAGAAATAGAAAGATTTCATATTTTGAAGGTTTATTTTGAAAAAGAATTTAAAAAAGCCCCAAACTGCCAGTAAAAATCTTATGAATAGGAACAAATACTGTTTGATGTCGTATCAGAAGATGAACTCTCTCTCTCAGACAGGGATGCCCTCAAATTAGGACTAGGCAGAGCTGAGCTGCCTTCTCAATGTAGAGAACATGAAATGTATGAAATAATGAATTTAGGAAATGTGGAAGGCAGGAAAAAATAAACAGAATGAAGAAAGATTGAAATCCTAGGCATTAGATGACTGAAACAGACTGGAATTGGTTATTCTGAATTGGAAAAGAATATGAATGAGCAATACTGAAGAACTGCTATCTTTGAGTGGTTGTTGTTGTTGTTGTTGTTGTTGTTGTTAAGTGCCATCGAGTTGTAGGTAACTCATAGGGAACCTATGAACGAAAGACCAGGACACTTGTATAACTTTGTTTCTGCAAGTTCATAGGGTTTCTGGAGGCAAGCTATTTCAAAAGTGGATGCTACTCCTGCTTCCAAGCTTGTTTTAACTGGGGAGTGCCACCAAACACTGTCCATCATGGGTTCAAAAAATATGGAATAAATTGTAGACTGTCAAATATATAATTCTGTCTTGGAAAAACATGCAGTCAAGAATGCCCCTTCCAGGCAAGTCTCACACAATTTGGGCATGTTATCAAGAAGAGACAGTTGATGGAAAAGAACATCATGCTTGGTAGAAGGTCAGAGGGTGAGAAGAAGACCCTCACTGAGGTGGATTAGTACAGTGGCTGCATCGATGGAGGTAAGCTCAGTGGAGAGTGTGAGACTGGGGTAGGAGTAGACAGTGCTTTGCTGTCTTGTGCCTATGGTAGATATGAGCTGGAGCCAACTTGATGGCATTTAACAATCACATGGTCTACTATGCAGGGAATGACACACTGAAGAAGAACAGTGTCACACAGTCTCCATCAATAGGACATTTCAAGATCTATCCTGAGGTAAAATGCTGTCAGTGATAAGAAAGTGCCCACACCTCCTCAAGGGAGACCAATCAAGACAGCCACTTCTCAGGTTGATGCACCGATCAGTAATGCTGAAGAGGAAACATGCGATGCTTTTTACCAATTTCTGCAGTCTGAAATTCATCAAACAAGTTATCAAGATGGAATGATGACTAGTGGTGACTGAAATGTGAAAGCTGGAAACAAAAAGGGTGAGTTGTGAGAAAATAAGGCCTTGGTGACTTGGGCAGGGCTGACTAAATGAAAGATTCTGCAGACCCAGTGACTTACTCACCATATTCACCACAAAAATTTTTTAAACAACACACCTATCAACTTTGTAGAAGTCTGCAGAGTGAAAGTATTAAGAAGCATAGTGGCTAGGAAAAGGCATGCACTCAGCCCTGTTTCACAAACAGAGCTTAGGTTTTCTCCAACACAGGCCCATCCCAGAGGGTGCTCACCAAGGAGAAAGCAGACATTGCAGCTCTCAGGCTATCACCAAGAGATGCAGATTTGGAGGAGAGCAATACTTATTGTCCTGATTCCCATGACCACACTGTCATGAACAGAACAGCTTCTGTCATCACTGTTAAACTTTGAGAATCGTATCATATTTATGGCCAAAGCAAAGAATCTATAGGCAAGTTGTCTCTGATTAAGTGGCTGTCAACAATTCTCTAACTATTTCATCTACTACAGATGTTAATGCCCATCCCTAGCTCAAGAAATGCACTCCTTTTCCCCACTTGATTCTAAAAATACAGGACTTAAAAAAATTTAGTCATTTCTTGTCTTGTTACCCTGATGATCATGGCCCTTTCTGGGGTCTTGGATAGAATACCAAGTCATGAATTATTGGAAAGACTAAAAAGCATCACTTCCTTGGTACCTGAAAATGAACTCAGCTCAAATTCTGAACAGATGCCCAGCTGGCCCTCCAGCCGTTTTGCAGCTGCTGTAAATTGCACAGGAGGAAATTGTCCATCTTTTCCCCACTGAGCAGCTGGTGAACTGGAACTGCCCACCTCTGGACTGGGAGCGCAACTCCTTACCCTATCTATAGTGAATGCTTATAATTTTGTTTTCTTCTACTCATTGCTTCTGGATCCACTTCCAAAATGGCCTGCTTCCAGAAACTCTATGTACGAACAGTGCTCAGGCCTTTCGTTCATAGGGTCGCTATGAGTTGTCTACGACTTGACAGCAGCTAACAACAACAACAACAACAAGTAATTGCTTAGAGTTGGAAGGTCCTCCTTCCATGCAGAAGACTCAAGTTCCAATCTCAGTCAAAGCACCGCATCCACAGCTATCGTGAGTATGTCAGTGGAGCCTCTACACTCTAGATTAAGATGAGGAGGAAAGGTATGGTGGTCTATTTTTAAAAGTATGGTCGCAAGGGTCTAAGCTGCCTCCAATCATGGGAACGGCACAAGACTGGACAGTATGCGATCACTAATGGTTGTGAGCCAGCTCGATGGCAGCTAACAACATTATGTTGACCTGATGACAGGTAACAATAATGGCACTAATTTCAGGACTGTCTCTAAGCTAAAAAGGGGTTAGCATCACCTGGAAGAGATAACATTTCTCTGGGAGTGGTCTTGTTGTTGGGAGGTGCCATGGAGTTGGCTACTATTCACAGTGATCCGATGAAGGAAAAGTCAGAATCTTGCCCTATCGTGCTCCATTCATCCTGGCTATTTGCTTTGGAGAATATATATAGTCCATTTTGAAAGGACAGAGTGACTGTGCTTTCCTTGAGCCATAATGAAAGAAAAAGGAAGATTAAACAGGGAAAGGAAGAAAAAAAAAGTGCCTCACAAAAATAATTGACTATCTGTCCAATTAGCTAGAGATTTTCCAATAGTGGATCATTTCAGAAACCTGTGGACTTGAATACCATCTCCAAACCCCTGGGCCTGGTGTGTCTACCCCCACGGCCCTGCTCCCTGCAGGGGGGTGCCTGGCACACTAATAGCACACTTATTATTAGATTTTCTGCATGGTTACATAAGCCTACAGAAGGGGAAAATGTAAATGATTCAAGAAGATATTCTTCATGTGGTTCTCCTGAAATCTTTAATATCTTAAGGCTTAGGAAGAAGCCTCCTGGCAAGATACAATCAATTTTCATGCTTCATTAGGAAAAAAAGTCCGCTTAGTGATGTTAAGGAAATGGCTATAGGCAAAAGTAGGGGGGAAGAATTACATTGTGGACTGAAAGAAAAAAAAAACCCCAAGGTGCTTTGTACTAAATCCTTCCTTCATGCCCACAAGCATATCTGAAATGAAAAGAAAAGATTGATGGGGTCTGCGGGGATTACATTTTGACTTGTCAGTCTTCCTGCAAATTCTACTTAATCCAGCAACTCTCCATACCAGCAAGTTTATTTGTGAATCGGAAAGGACTGAACTGACTAGCAAACCCCACCAACCAAGGCTACTGCTGTCAAGTCAATTCTGACTCACAGTCACTCTGCAGGGTGGAGCAGAACTGCTGCAGTAGGCGTTCCTCAGCTGTACATCTTGATGGACCTAGAATGCCATGTCTTTCTTCCTCAGAGTAGATGAGGGGTCACATCTACTCTACTCTCTCTGTCTTCAGTGTCAATGAGTTATCATTCATAGTTGACCCTTCACTGAGTTTGAGGCTATGAATATAGCAAAGAGGATCACTCATCTTTCTCTCAGAGATGCTCGAGGGTTAGAACTGCTAGAGACTTGTGGCCTTTGGGTTAGCAGCACAGATTTCTAAGGACAACAGCTGTCTAGTACAGATGGTGTCTATATAGACCCTGAGTCCATGGGTGGCACAAACAGGCCCTGCCACCCTAACTGATAGGTTGGACATTTGAACCTCTCCAGAGGAGCTTCATAAGAAAACCCTGGGTATTCACTTCTGAAAATTCAGCAAGTTCTATGGAGCACAGCTCTACCCGGACACATAAGAAGTTGCTAAGTGTCCAAATTGGTGGCAACAGGTTACACACAATAAATGGAATTCCTGGGTGTTATCAAGCGTTAAACACTTGACCGTGAGCCAGAAGAAGTCTGGTGTTTTGAACCCACTTCTAGGTATTTCAGAAAACAGGCCTAATGATGTACTTATGAAATGATACACCATTGAAAACCTTGTTGTTGTTAGATGCTGTTGAGTCAAGAATGAGTCATAATGACCCTATGAACAAAAGATCTGAACCCTGTTTTATGCTGTGCCATCCTCATGCTTCCTGACACACCAGAGCCCTTGTGACAGTCACCACATCCATCCACTTGGCTGAGGGTCACTGATCTTCACTGATCCTTCACCCTTCCCAGCATCATGTGCTTCTCCAAGGAACAGCACCTCCTAGCAACATGTCCAAAGTATGTGAGGCGAAGCCTCATCATTCTGGTCTGCAAAGAGCACTTTGGCTGCACCCTCTCCAAGACCTACCTGTTTGTTTTCTTGGCTGTCCATGGAAACATTAGGGGGCAGTTCACTCTGTACGTAAGGGACTGGGGAGAGTTATAATCAAACTGATGACTCCTAACCAAAAGATCTCCTATTCATTACACTCTGGTGGCTTAGCTGTATGGATTTGCATTGCCAATGCAAAGGAACATGGCTCGAATCCACCAGTAGCTCCCTGAGAGAAAAGATGAGCAATCTCCTGAGCAATTTACAGCTTCTAAAAATTGAATGGTGTATTGGTTATGAGTCAGTTTTGGCATGACAGTACACAACAGCTACCACCAAAAGATAAGATTCAAGTTCACTCAGAAGTAGACCAACAGCATAAAACACAGAACATCACCATCTTCATGTATTGTGAGGCAGCAGAAGTAACTGCTCTCATTCCAGGCCACTTTCTAAATTTGACTACTTTTGGTCTAATAGACCTGCAGGTCCATGGGTCTGGAAATCTCTGGATTCTTTGAAGGAGACAGTAAAGAAGTAAAATCCCCATGATGTTTTGTAAAGATTCCTCCTTCATGAAACTCTTTGGGACCTTTCAGATACCAGCTTGGAGGTGGTGCTTAGAGTGGAGGCCAGATTCTTGGGAAGTTCTCCAAAGGGAGCAGACAGGCTTTTCCACACATGCATTCCAATATTAACAGGCTTAGAGGCCAGAAATATCTCTTGGTGGAGAGTGAGATTACATCACAGATTTTAGAGCGTCCGTTATTGGAAATCAACTAGCACTTGACCTTCAGCCCTGCAAATGTCCTCAGTTGTATGCATGGCTACTAGCCATAGCTGCCTCCCATTAAAAAAAATAAATAAATAAAAATTTAATGCTATTTGGGTATGGAAGAATGGCCAGATAATGTAGCTTACTGAATATGATTACAATGCAAAATACTACCACCACTCAACTCCTCTTCCAATATATGGTGTCCATTACCCCAGTACACATGGTTCTCAATGAAAGTGCCTGCCAGATGCACTCTGTGTTCCTGAGCAGGTTCTCTTCCAGAATGGACATCTCAACCAGTTAAGTTGTTTGAACTGTGAATTTAGGCCATACTCCACCACTTCTCTAGGATGTCCCAAGCCTCCTACTGAAGTGATGAACTCCAGATGGCCAGATAGGCGATGAGCATTATTATCAGAGAAGGAATTCAACTGAAGAGCCGCTGACATTCCTACATTTTCTAGGTCTACACTTAACAGCTTTAAAAAAATGGGAGTTACACAGAATGGAAGTTTATTTTAAATAAATCAAAAGTTCCTGAATTCAGAATGCATTCTCTGCTAACTTGCTATCAGTAATTTACCCAAAAAGAAAAGGATTCTCTCAGAAGATTTTCTTGGATCAGCTAAGGAATTTAATAGTGCAAACAAGTTAGGGGCAGGACAGAGTAAGAGAACACAGATGTTTAAATTATGAAAAACAAACAAACAAAAAAACCCCAAGTCTCAAACTGTGGTTAAGCTGTTTTTCACCTTCCCATCTTCCTTGACCTAAAGACATTAATTTTTAATGCCTATATTAAAAGTTGTATAAAAATACAATCGAGTTATCATATCTCAACAACTCACATTTTTTGGTGAGCAGTGAAAATTATTTCACATGGTTGGTGCTTACTAAAAGGTAGAAAGTTCAAGCCCACTCAAAGGCACTTTTGAACAATCAAGCACTGAAAACTGTATGGAGTTCAGTTCTCTGACACGGGGAGCTGCCAAGAGCTGAAGCTGACACGACAGCAACTGGTGGTGTTTCTGGCTATTTAAACTGGGTTGCTTTCATCACTAATATTTTCTTGTATTCTTGGTAAAAGTTTACCTAGTAAATCAGGTTTCTACTTAATAATAATTACTACGCAAATTGTTTTGAGACATTGGTATATATAATGCGCGGAAATTGGTTTCAACGGATTCTCTAGTTCTATGTCACCTGGCAAGCATTCTTGTTCTTGCTTGCTTTCTCACCCCAATTTCTCTTATAGACTCCCAGCCTTCGCTTGTACCAGGCCCCAACTTTTCTCTTGAGGATATTCCTGGCTAAAACTCAACCTAGTCTGTATGTAGTGGTGTTGTTGCTGTTGTTGTTAAGTACCATCGAGTTGTAGACGACTCACATAGCAACCCTATGAATGAAAGACCTGAAACATTTGTATAACTTTCATCATTTCTCCACATTCATAGTTTCCAGAGGCAAGCTATCTTGAAAGTGGATGTCACTCCTGCTTCCAAGCTTGTTTTAATCGGGGAGCTCCACCTAACACTGTCCACTATGGGTAACCATTCTTGCATCTGACTCATCAGTGTCACAGTGTTTAGCATCACAGCAACCATGAGTTACCTCTGTACAGCAAATGGACAGACCACCACTATACCGCTTAGAAGAATGTTGACCGAAAACAACTTAAACTAGGCCTGAGGGCCACAGATTAAAATCACCCACCATTGGCTTGGTAACATCACTTTCTATCCACTAAGCCAACAGAGCTCTCTCACTGTTGTTATTTTTAAGTGCTGTTGAGTTGTAGACAACTCATAGTAACCTTATGAACAAAAGACCTGAACACTTGTATAACTTTTGTCATTTCTCCATATTCATAGAGTTTCTGGTGGCAGTATTGCTAATCCAAAGGTCCTGCTTCTTTAGAGGTTTGAATCTACCAGCTCCTCCTTAGAAGAAAGAGGAGCATTTTCCTCCTGCCTGAATCACAGCCTCAGAAACCAAACACAAGGTCAGCTATAAATCAGTTATGACTTGATGGCAATTAGTTCATCTCCAAACAGATAATAGGAGTCTCAGCACGTATAGACCTAGTCTCCTTTACCTGCTAAGGGAAGGGAAGAATTGTAAATGTTTATGATTTGGTTTTTCCTTTTATTCCTGGCATATTCTGTATCCATGCAGATAGAACTGGGAGGACTCTACTTAGAAACAGAGCCTTTCTTATAGCAGCCCTGTTCTTCTCTAATAGCCTTTTATGCTATTTAATGGGCTTATAATTATATTTCCTTTTAAAACAACAAAACAAAACCCTCTGGAATTTATTGTTTCACTTAATAAGAGAGACAGCAGGACTTAGTTCTCATAGTAAATGTTCATTATATTCTATCCATTATTGATGATAACTAATACTGGACCTATACTAAGTAACTCTCCACATATTAAAACATAATTCCTAAAATATACAGTTGCTGATACATAATTCCCTGTTTATGGTGGTTAAATCATTCTGCTAATAGCTTTGCCTAAGCAATTTATTCACTTCACATCTAAGGGCTGGAACTCAGTGAGTCACCTGCAGACTAAGATGCGTAAGATAGAGAGCACTTGCCCAGGCCAAATGGAATATGGGAGTGATGTACGAGGATGCCAGTTTGACTCAGAGCATTCTTTTGGCCAGTGGTGCAGCACACAAAGCAGAAATTGATCAATTATAGATTATGAACTTTGGTCAATAGAGACCTACCCAGAGCCTCAAATCAGTCTGAACTTGTTTAGTCACAGCCAACGAAGCAGAATCCACATTTGAAAAACGTTGGGAGCTCTGGCGGCCTAGTTGTAAAAACCCACACTGCAATACCAAAGGCTCCTGGTTCTAATCCAATGACTGCTCTAAAGGAGCAAGACGGGCAACCTCCTCCCATGAGATTTAATGTCTGAAAACCCACTGGAGGGTCTGCTATGAATCAGTTCTGACTTGATGGTACCCAGATATACTGGAATGATAACCAGAATAAGAAGAATCACAGAATAGGAAACTCACAAGAGGCATAGTGAGCTCTTTCAAGAACATAATATGGGAGACTGAATTACTGGCAAGACTACAGAAGGTGACACACTCAAAGTTACATAATCACTTGCCATCTTTGGGCCAGGCATCATCATTTCCATGTTTGTTAGTCAAAAGATTTGGTTGCTATGCATCATGCATGCTGTTCTTGTTTTCTAAAAGGAAGATTACATTTCTGGCAGGATACTTAATGTGTCCAGCAGGGCACTGACAACATTACTTTTTCTGTTCTGGTTAGCATTCCAGTAAACAAATCTGGGATTTGGTTCCCTGCTCATGATTGAATTGGGAAGAAAAAGTTTAACGTTCTGGACTTACTAATTTAAAGAGAGGGAGCTTTAGTGACCTGTGTACAGAACTAGGAAATGCCAATTTAGATCAGAAACCTTCAAATGGCCATACCATGGTTACACGTGGTATGTGGGCTCCCTTTTCTCTGTATCCCATCTTAAAATCTGTTTACACAACAGGTGATTTGAAAGAATCATGGACCCTATTACAATCCGTGTTACGACACTTTTGAAACCACAGTTTCAAAATAATGACATGATTATTCCTTCCCGTTCACTGCCTGAAAGACACATGTACGTTTCTGTATGACCATCTGTCACTGCTGAGTTGTTCCACGTGTCCGTAACAATCAGAGCTTCCAAGAGTACCCTCCCTTTGATTGAGACATGGACCCAACTCTTTTGTGATAAGAAGAGCTGAACCTGAGGTATGCCCCAGAAGCTTCTCTGAACTTGATGCATGGTGCTCCTTTGAGGGGCATGCCTGTGAGATATGAGACAGAACAAACGGCACAGATGGCAGGGAATGGCAGTGTGTGACAGCACTTCATTTCCTTTCTCCTTTCAGTTATGCCTCATAAGACTTCATTCAATCACTGAGTGTTTACTGCCTACCCACTGGGTAGAGTCACATGACCTAAGAGGGGCCCAGTTCTTGTCAAGGAGCTCAGGATCTGGTGTGCAGGGACCATCTGTGCTGTAGCGACAGCTCAGTTTCTGGAGTTGGAAGTATGTGCATGTGTGTGGTTGCTCAGTAAGACTAGGACGGGAAAGTCAGGATCTGCTGCGAGGAGGTGTTAGTTAGCAATGTGGAGTTCTGCAGGCTCAAGAGGAATTACCACAGGAAACAAACAAACAAAACAAAACAAAAACCCACAGACCAATGAAAGAAACCAGTTGCTATCTAGCTGATGATGATTCATTCTGATGGCGTGTTAATCCGAGTAGAACTTCGCAGGCTCTTTCGGGCTGTAATGTTTCTGGAAGTAAATCACCAGGACTCTCTTCAGGAGGACCTCTGAGCTCTAATCTTTGAGTCAGGAACCAAGTGCTTAATCCTGCATACCTCCTAGGGACTCAAACCAGAGAGTAAACAGCTCCAGACAGAGAAAGGAATGTGTGTGAAGGTATGCAGAGAGGTAAAGGGATGCAAAGATCTGTGGAAGAACAGGGCACATTCTGGGAACTATAAACATGGAGAAGTAGAAAGTGAGGGGAGCTAAGTCATATCCTTCCCAAGTAGGTCCTCTCTTAAAGGGCTGTGAACATCTCTGTAGGGTTCAGCTGGGGCATGTTCATATTAAAAAGATCTCTCTAGAGGGTGAGTGAAAAGGGATCAAATACAGGCAGGGGGACAGGCCACCAGAAAGATCTTCCTGCAACTTCACTGCCAACTGAGGAGATCTATTCTGTTGCAGGGGGTAACAGGAATGGCAAGGGGGCAGACAAGAGGGACACTGAGGTGGGAGCCAATTAGCAACGAAGGGCTGGACATGGTTACATGAAGGTGAGTCTGGAGCTGTCAGGTTTAACATTCATATAAAGGAGGCAGAAAAAGAAGGCTGAGAATGTTTCTAACTTGGAATTTTGAATTCTCATTGATCCCCTCTAGGCTCCTGGTAGCACAACTGTTATAGGTTTGGCTGCTTACTGTAATGTTGATGGCCTGCATTTACCCAGCCCAGTCACAGAAGAAAGACTAAAGGGATCTATTTTAAGTAGTGATGTTAGGTGCTATCAAGCCATTTTCTCCTATAAGGATCCCATGAGAGAGAGTAGAACTGTCCCATAGGGTTTTTCTTCCCCATAATTTTCACAGAAGCAGATCACCAGGTGTTTCTCATGGGAGGCAGCAGAGTGGTTGGGTGGGGTTGAATTGCCAACCTCTTTGTTAGGGACTGAGTACTTAATTGTTTGCAAGAGTAGGGCTCCTTCCTGGGTAAAGATTACAACCTAATATTACGCTAATGGGGTAGGTATCTGCCACATGGGGTCGGTGATTAAAATAACTGACTTGACAGAGATTGACAAAATCACAAAAAATGTTAAAAATCCTGGACATCAAAGACTATAATCCTGACACATAGCAGTCAGTATGTGCTCGATGATAGGACAATTTTAACAGACACATAGAAATAACTCCCTCCATCTGACCACATATCAACCTTTCCTCAATATGGGTTATGTTGACTACCTTGCTTAAGTGAAAAAAAAAGAGAGAGATAGCTTGTTGTAACTTATTCAAAGAATGAATGCAGACATCTTCCTGATAATGCGCTAATCTCAAACACATCTTCTCTGCTGATACAGGTGACAGTTCCTTCATCTGATTATCACCCATCGTTCTGTTTAACTCTTTGCTACAGTATCTGTCCTTTCCTTCAGCCATAAGGGTATTCATTTCTAGTAAGACAGAATCTGCAGGTGGAGACATGTGTTTGTGGTTTTTAAAAGGACACGTGAACCTTCTCCACCATCCAGACCCTATAGTAGTTATAGTACTGGATTTTTCTGCCCCCCACCCCGGGCAAAGAAACCATAATTCAGAAACCAAAACAAAATAATAAAGTGGCAGATGCCCCCCCCAAGTCCCCATCAGTCCCCCCACCCCCAGTCCCCATCAGTCCCTCCTCCCTGCCATTCTGCCCTTCTTGAGATGGCAACATGTCCGCTGCTCTTAGCAGTATCGACATCAAATTCTTCAAGCTGCTCTTGCTGCTGCTTCGTAGATTGCTGGGTCGAGGTGACAGCTGGTTAAGCATGAAAAATGAGAGTTCAGGACTGTAGGTGGCTGAGAACATTTTAACATATTTGCAAAGGCACAAGACAGAACAGTTACGCTGTGAACTTAAACATCCCCTTTCAGATCAGTCTGAGCCCTCGGCTTCAAGCTTTTTCATAAAAGCGGGCTCTTCTGGGAAGTGGGGTGAGAGCCATGTGATCGTGTACGAGGTCACTCTGACCGGCTGTCCAGGCCACCGGGCTAGAGCCTCTGGCAACAGTCACCCAGGGAGTGAGAAATACCTTTGCAAAGATGACAATGAGAGTAAAAGGAATAAAGAAATGCACTTTAGAACTAAAAGAAGTACCTGTCACGCAGCCAGCATTAACTCCTTGGGCTGACAGGCTGAATGCCTCTAAATAGGAACATAATTGCTGTTGTTAGCTGCCACAGTCTGCTCTCTACTCAAGGCAACTTTATGCAGAAGGCAAAGAAATGCTGCCCCGCCAGGCCTGCACCTTCCCCATGAATGGCTTGAGAGCCAATTACTGTGATCTGTAAGGTTATCTTTGGCTGCATTCTGAAAGTCGCTATCCAGTACCTTCTTTCCATACATCTGTTTGCCTGGAAGTTCTCCTGAATCCTGTTCGGCATCACGGCAACATGCAATCTACCACTGCCAAGTGGTCTGTGACTGCACATAAAAGTGATCCATTGACCCAGAATCAAACCCAGGTCTTCTGCATAGAAGGCAGGTATTCTACCACTGGACCATGATGTCGCATATGAAAGCAGGAGCACTACCTCATATCAACTTACATGTGTCTGTTTGCCAACCACGGCTGCTATTTGAGAACCAGGGTCATGTCTTAGTCATTACAGCATGATGTGTCTAATAGCACTTGACATAGAGCAGATGCTTATTAAATGTTGGTTTATTAAATAAAGGTTCCCAGAACAAAGAATCAAGCAAATTCCTGAAATACAGGCTGACTTGGGAAGACCAACGATTGTGGTGGCCCCAGACAGCACTACAAATTAAGCGTGGCCACCAGCGTGCTGTCTGTAGTGTGTGCACAGGGATGAGATGGAAGTCAGGTTGGAGTTGATTTTCTTCCTTCCTCTTGTAAATGCCACTCAAGTCTGCAGGGTGATCACACCATCACATCCATCATTATGCAACGTACTACTGAGTCAGAACTGACCCATCACTGACCCTTTAGTGGATTTTCAGAGGCAGTCAACAGCACAGGAAGAGAATGTACCAGTAGGGCAGCTGGTGGGTTTGAAATGCATGCCTTTTGGGTGGGGGACTTATAGTGCCTATTTCTGAACTGACAGTGCAGAAGGAAATTTGCTGCTTCAAGTGAAATTTATTTGGTCAGGTCAAAAATATACCTTCAAGATCCTTAGACGATGCAATGGTTGTACATCCAAGCAGTCTCTGACTTGCAAATGGCTTACAAACAGGATATATTTCTAAACGCATTGGTAAGGTGAACTGAACTTGTAGTAAAGCAGAACAGATGTATATGGATTTTACTTAGCCTTACTGCAGTGCCAATGAAGGGAACTAGGGTGGAAGGTAAATTTATATAACACTGAAGGGAAAGTATGAGCTTTTTCTAAGTTATAACTTGCTGTCTACAATACAAAGCTGCTGGCTAGAACCCACTGTAAGGTATCATGGGAGAAAGGCCTGGCAATTGCTTCAGTAAAGATTACAGCCAAGAAAAGCCTAATAATGATAAACATGTTATTATCCTCATTACTTAAAAATAACGGAGTGCTTCTACTCTGTGCTACATGGGTCACCAGAGGTTGGAAGCCACTTGATGGTAGCAAGGTTAGTATCTATCTTTAGATAAGATTGTTGTTGTTAAGATCAGTCCAACCCTAGGCAACTCATAGCAACCTTACAAATGAACGACCTGAACACATGTATGACTAGATTAGACTAGGCCTGGCAAATATCTTTCAGAGGAAGTCTGCTGTTGGCACCACTGGAAGTTTCCTAAGTGATTTTGATCAGCATTTCCTGGACCATACCAGACAACTGAAATTATTCAGTAAGACTAGGAAAAGATTAGACACGGGGAGTCCTGAGGTTCTGACCACAGCCCAGCTAGCAGAATGCCATGTGACCTTAAATACCATCCTCTGATTATGGGTTCTTAAACTTTTTTAATCCAAGGTTATCCATATTCGACAGCATCTCTGGTTACATCATAGGCAGATGAAAGGAAATACTTCTGTATTTCATGTACATGAAAAGTATCACCACCTACTGCTGCTGAACTGATTTTGACTTAATGGTGACCCTTTATCAGGACTCCAAGGCTATACATTCTCACAGTACAGACAGCCCATCTTCCTTTCAAGGAGCAACTGGTAGATTCGAACTGCTGACATTTTGGTTAGCAGTGCAACCTTTTGGTTAGCATACTATGTGGGCCCTGGCAGTCAGGGCCCTTGATTAGAATTGTTCAGAGACACCCTTTGTTTGGTTTCTGAGGCTGTAAATCTTAGGGCAGGAGATTGTTCATCTGTGTCCTGCCTACGCTTTTGGTTAGCAGTACAACTTGCTACAGATCACACCATGAGAACTTCTTAGATGTAAGTAAACTTTGGATATAGGATAATAATAAACACAATATCATTACTGAAAAACAAACTGAACTAGAGAATCTCCATCCACTTTCACTGCCACTTCTATTTTATTACCCCTTATCAGCTTCCTTTTGTGACTCCTTTGAGCCTAGATTAAAAGTACATTAATCAGCAATACCACTCCTAGATACAGACTCCAAAGATTTAAAAGCAGGAATACAAACATAGCTCTGCATACCTATGCTCACAGCAGCACTATCCTAACAGCCAAGGTATAAGCAACCTCAATGGCTCTCAACAGTAAGTATATATATATATATAAAACATGGAACATGCAAACAGTGAAATATTATTCAGCTATAAAGAGAAATGAACATGCTGCTAGATAGATAAACTCTGAAAACATATGCTAAATGAAGTAAGTTAAACACAAAAGGACAGATATTGTTATGACTCCATTTATATAAAATATGTAGGAAGCACATAGATAAATGGTTTCTTAATGGTGACCAGGGTCTGGGGTAAAGAGGAATAGGAAGTTACTGCTTAATGTTTGAGGGGGATGAGTAACCTTTGGAAACACACAGTGGTGATGCTCACACAATGTAGTGACTGCAATCATTGCCTTTTTTGAAGAGTGGTGATTAAAATGGTAAATTTTACGTGTTATATATTTTACCACCGTAAAAAAAAAAAGCAATAGAGGGAAATTGCCCACATGTGGCCAAAAGAGAAACTTCTTAAGTTTCTCCTTAAGGGGAAATTCTGGGCATGTGCTCCTGGGACCCGCTCCTCCTTGGTGTATGACTTCCCTCTATCCTCACGATCCGATCCTGTCTGCTTTAGGCTGAGAACTGAATGAATGAGGGGAGGTAGCAGTCTCAGTTGCAGAGTTTACTGGCAATCCTTTCACTACAAGGACGACACTGCAGACAATAATAAGCTGGTATGTGACACACCTTCTGTTCATTTTCTGTCTAGAGAAGAAGGAAACAGTAGCAGCCAAGAGAAGCGGGTCAGTGGGAAGCATTAACTAATGTCTCAGGAGTCCCCTGACTAACATAGGCATCATCCGCTCTATTTCAGATGAGCGGGACCAGCCCACAGGGCTTCTGGGTTGGCGGTGTGTTCACTCTGCTGCACCTTACTGTTCAGCCCCGTTCAGCTAAGTGTGTCAGACAAGGTGAAGGGATGACCAGGATCAGAGCCAGGAGTTCTGCACACGCTCACCTTTTGTAAATCCTCTCACCAACTCACTACGCCCAGCCAGGCTCCTCCTGTCCATGTGCCAAAACCAGGCTTTCTTGCTGAGAAGAATGTACCCTGATTAATTTTTTAGCCTCTGATTTTACAGCTGAAGGTCTCTCAGTGAAACAAATGGCTTACCCTAGACAACTACCTTGAAGGTTGGTGTTTTAAACTCATCCAGCAGAGCCCTGGAAGAAAGGCCTGGTGATCTGCTCTTGTAAAGACTCCTGCTGTTATGTGTTGTCGAGTTGCAACCAACTCATAGCTAACCTTCCGGTGGGTTTTCAAAGACTTTCAGTTGCATGGAATGAGACTTTTTATCCTTCGGAGTGGCGGGTGGATTCAAACTGCCTGCCTTTGAGTTGGTAGTGAAACTCTATCTTCTAGGCCATCAGAGTTTCCTGTACAGATTACCACCCTGGAAACCATAGAGCAGCTCTAATCTGTGATACATGGGATCATCATAATTTGAAATAACCAACCTATAGTTGACTGTCTAGCAGGTTTTCAGAGGCAGTAAATCACATGGGAGGAGACTGCCCCATCTTTCTCTCATGGAGTAGCTAGTGGATCCAAACCACATACCTTTGAGTTGGCAATGCAATTCTTTGCCACCAACCACCAGAGCTTCATAGGTATTATTATTACAAATTCAATGTCTGTTGCCTCGTCATCATACTGATGAGTTTCTACTGCCTTTCACGTCCTTGACCTTGGCTCCACTGAGATTCTCCTAACAGGATGCATGCAGAGCTTTTGCTCCTGCAATGGTCCTTTAGATGCCTGATTTTACACTCTCCGCAGAACAGCTCATTCTTGAAATAGATAGATTTGGGCTTGCTCTCTTGTTTGAAATGTAGCTGGCAGACTCTCTGCATCACCTTAACTATTTGATTTTGACTTTCTTCAGTTTGGCTTCTCTACTTTCACTTAAGTATACATTGTTATGAGTGGCAGTGAGGCGATATATTTATGAAAAGGTAAAACTGGAACCAAAGGCACACAAACACACACATATCACACGCATATGACATTTATTTTTAAAAACCCATAGGACTCTATAATACAAACAGTGAAGCCTAATGCAAACTGCAGACCTTAGTTAATAAAAAATCAATATTGGTTCATCAATTGTAACACACTCAATAAAGGAGCGGAGTAATGTGAGAAATGTTTCTGCTTGCTGAGGATGATTTTCCTAGAACTACTAAAAGTTCACATATTTCCCTAACACAGAAACAGCACTTAGCCAATAATCAAATAGGATAATTACAGTGGCCTTTAGAAATTGTATGACTCATTATTTGCTTATAAACATGTCTGCCAAATTTTCAGCCTATGACCAATGTGTTTCAGTATCAGGGATTTATAACATTGATATGTCAAATCTTGCTCAGAAATATAAAGTGATCATCTGACTGGCATATGTGACTGAATTATTATTTTTACCATTAACCTGCAATCGAATATAGTTAATCTCCACTGTATTCCTCTTTTACATGGTTCCTCTTCCATCATTTACCTATTTTGGGTTCATGATATTTGAACCACATTTCTGTGGTCTTTTCACATTCTAGGAGCACGTTAATAATTCATTATCTGAAATACTGACTGCTTTGACTTTCAGACCACTTGAATGTGTGGATTATAAAAACTGCCCTTAGGAAGACCTAGCTGTTGTTGTTCAATGTTGTCAAGTCAATTTAGACTCACAGCATTCCTATATGACAGAGTAGAACTGTCTCATAGGGTTCCTAGGTGGCAACCTCTAAAGGAGCAAATTGCAAAGCCCTTCTCCTCCACAGAGCCACGAGTAGATTCAAACTACAAACTTTTCTGCTAGTAGTCGAGCACATAACCATTGCATCACCCGAGTTCTTGTTCTTGACTCGGCATTTCACTTTCTCTAGAGTTAGCGGCTGGTCAGGTGTCAGGTAGTCATCACAACTGCCTGGTGCAAGAGGGGCCCGGGTTATTGGCAGGTGGAGGCCCCTTTCAACAAAGCAGTTTTCCGTTGTGTGAATATACCATAGCTTCTCTATCCATTCGTTTGTTGATGGGCACTTAGGTTGTTTCTAACTCCTTGCTATTGTGAACAAAGCTGCAATAAATATGGGTGTGCATATATCTGCTTGGATGTCAATTATGGTTTCTTTAGGGTATATTCCCAGTAGTGGAATTGCTGGGTCAAATGGTATCTCTATTTGCAAGTTTTTGAGAAAGCGCCATACCACCTTCCACAGTGGTTGCACCATTTTACACTCCCACCAACAATGAATAAGGGTTCCAGCTTCTCCACAACCTCGCCAGCATTTGTTGCTTGCTATTCTGTTAAATTTTGCTATTTTGACTGGGGTGAAATGATATCTCATAGTTGTTTTAATTCCCAAGCAGTTTTAATCCTCTGTTTTTTCAACAACCATTTCCTCCTGGTTTCCGAGGATAACTAAAAGAAAAATTTATTCTTCTCTGCTTGAGAATATTTTTCTAGATTATTCTCTCAATTATCACTGAGAAGGATAAAAACCCACTAAACCAGAGGCACTGAGTGAATTTCAGCTCACAGCAATGCTTTAAAAGATGGAGTAGTAAAAAAAAAATTAAAAAAAGTGCTTAAGTAGTAGGGAACTCTGAATGCCTAGCGGCAAGAAGCTGCACTGCAATTACAGCTCTGTGAGAGAAAGACCTGGTGATGTGCTTTCATCAATGCTACAGCCAAGAGGCCATTCTACTCTGCAGCATAAGGCCACGATGGTGAGGTAGCACTCACCAACAACATTTTATTATTCTCTGTTGTGCTTGAGGTCAGCTGGGTCTATTTTTATTTCACATCACCTCCAAATTCTGCATTCAGTGATGTTACGTTGATAGTTTGAAATTGGCAAGGGTAGTTATGTCATGATAATCAATGAGTACTCCAAATCAGAACTCCTTCTAGTTCCCAAGGCCAAATTTGATCAGCATGTTACTAGCATTCATCCTATAATTTTTCTAAGGGAGACAGAACTAGAGGAGAAGAGCATGACTAGTGAAACTTGTCATCACCACCAGCACACACCACCAAATCGTTACTGGGCCAGACTCTGCAATGACTCATCGCTCACTTACTTTACTATTTCCATTATCTGCTACTGAACTTAGTCTGACTCTGTAATCTAATAGTGTCTAGCTGGCAAAGACCTTCACGAGAATAATAGTATCTGAACAAAAAAGCTCCCCTTGACAATCATGTTCACCTCATTTGATATATTAGCTCACTGAATCTCCATGACCACTAGAGTATGTTGCACTTCATTATTCTTGTTTAACATATGAAGAACTTGAAGTCAAGTGTAGGTCCAAGGTCACATATCTAGTAAGTGAAACAGCCAGAATTTGAAGTCAGACACCCAAGCCCAGTGTTCTTTAGACTCCAGTACTGATGACTGTTTTTCTGTCAGTGTTTTGAAATAAAGTCTTTAAACAAACAAACAACACTTGCGTTTACTTTCTTCTTTCCTTTTCTGTAGCAATTCATACAATTAGATGCACTCAGGTATAAATTTAAGGAGCTCTGGTGGCCTAGTGGCAAGAAGCTGCACTGCAGTCTTGAAGGTATGCGATGCGAGTCCACCAGATGCTCCACCAGAGGACAGGCAATCTCCTCCTGCGTGATTTACTGCCTCTGAAAACCCACCAGAGGGACAACTATCAGTCGGTTCCAACCAGATGGTCCACAACAACAACAACAACATCAACAATAACAGGGATAAATTTATGGATACCTTCCTCCATAGCCTTGCTCCTTCCCTGTCCACACAGAGAAGTTATCTCCATATTACTGCTGTGTCTTAGATAAAACAGGTCCAAGTTCACTTTAATTTCAAGAAGGGATGAATTTATGAAGATTCTGGAAAAATGCAGGCACAACATCAAGTGTTCTTATATACACTTTGTATCTAGGATTTTCAAATGCAGGGTAGGTCTTAAATCCAATTAGGGTAGCAGATAAATAGTATAAGTTCTTGTATTCAAGGTAAATTACATGTTCACATATACTTGTTCATACATATATGTTTACAAAAACTGGAAAGTTGATAAACTGAGTGAAGGGAAAGACAATATACAGTGAAGATTCGATAATTAATCAATTTTAATAAATGTTGTAAAACAAAATGTCTACGAATGATCAAATCCAAATACTAAGATTTATAAATTTTCACTCAAGTAACATTAAAAGGGGAAAAAAAGCGAACTGAAAAAATAAACTATATGCTTGTGTATACATAAAGAGAGACAGACAGACAGACAGACAGACACACACACACACACACACACACACGTTCTCTCTCTCCAGGAGGGGAAATGCAAACTATACCCCCATGTGCCTCTCTATACATGTGTTCACATGTGTGTACATGGTGCATGCAAGTATATTTCTGTATGTGTCTGTTCTGTATATATGTAGTTTGGTTTTCCCCATCTCATGGAATTATACAGCAATAAGTAAGAAAAGCTTCTGCCCTTTATCAAATATGTACACATTTTATCCTTGCAATATGTTTAAAACGATTTTATGACTAAATCCTGGGAAAAATGTGAAGAATGCTTGGCAAGATATGTGCTTTTCCAGTAAAAACAAAACACTGCTTATGAACTGTAGCACTTGGAAAAGCCTTTTCAACATGATGTACATTTTTGTTTTAGCTTGAGACTCAAATCCTGTTTGGATATCCGTTTTCTTTGGCTCCAGGAGAAAGCTGAGCCGCTTATTCAGCGAGGAGCCTGCAGGCCTGCGAGTGCATGCTCCTGAGAGGATGGATGAAGTGCTAGTCCATTAAATAGGCCTCAGTCCCAAGACTCAAGCCAGGGTTACAACCTTGAGCCGTTTTCTGAGCACATTAAGCAGAAATAACCATAACAATGGCAAAAAGTAAACCCATCTGTCCCCTTGTCACAATTTTTGAGAATGTCAATTGTGTGACCTCATAGCTGGAAAGCTTTTTAAAGGTCACATAACAAAATTTAATGTGGCAGTGAATGGAGAAAAAGAAATTCTCAGCGGCCACTAGAACGTTATCATGCGATCTGATTATGGAGTTTCCATTTTGTCTTGGAATTTGTGTGGGTGTATGGTGATGAGTTAAAATGATGTTCAGTGACTTCGCCAACATTTTCTTGGGTAGAAACGTTCCTACTTTTTTACCAGAGCTGTGAGTAAATGGGGTCTGAGGACACCTTAAAGTAATCAGACTGTCAGATGAAAAAGCCAACACTTTCTTCTCATTTGCAAAGGCTGGAATGGTAAAAAGTATCTAAGGTTCGAGCATACCAAAGTTATTTGTGCCTCATGATTCTAGAAGATGTGTGGTAGAGGAGACACACACAATTCTCTCTCTAACTTGGAGGCTCAAAACTGGAGGCAATGCCATCCTTGACGGGGCATTTGGCAACATCTTCAGGCATTTTTGGTTGTCAGGACTGGTTACTACCAGCATCTAATAGTGCCCTGAGCTGCGGGTGAACTTTCTATACCCAACTCCAACACACTGCCCCAAACGTGCAGTCAGTATTCGTTCAGTAGAGTTTGGAGGGCAGCTATGGGAGGATGCTCTGATGGTGCCATGATTTACTGCCCAGCTACTAAAGCAAGGTCAAAGGTCTGAATACATTAGGAGCTCTGAGAGAGAAAAGAATCTGCAATCTCTTTTGGTAAAGATTAGTCTAGAAAACCCTTTAAGGCAATTCTACCGTTTTGTGTGGAGTTGGTGTCAAAGAAGTAGGAGGTAGATTGCCCATTTTCTTCCTTGGAGCTGCTGGTGGATTTGAACAACCAGACAGGTTCTGCCTCTGGGTTAGCAGACCAGTTCCCTATGGACTGCGTCACCAGAGCTCCTGGCCTCGAGACTGTTAAGAAAACACATTACCTCCTTCTTCAAGCCTGCTTCATCGCCTTTACTTCTTAGCTCGACATGCTTTTTATTAGCTAAAGAACATGTCATTGTAGAAAACAAAACAAAGCAACACAGAAATGGTACTATTTTTAAAAACATTCAGCAAAGTTTAATACACACACACACACACACACACACACACACACAGAGAGTGTTTTAAAAATTAAGGTTCTCAATACCTATATTTCATTTACAACTATGTATATATTGGACATAGGGATGGATTATCCAATCTAGATGAACATTAACATTATAGGAATTTGATTTTCTGACTGGAGGTATAATTTTGAAGAAGAATAATTGAAAACCACCTGACAGCCAGGTATCACTAGAGGCAAGGGAATTGAAGACCCTTGATTGCAACTCACAGTTGCTCTACAGGACACAAGAGAATTGCTCCATTAGAATAACTGAGGTGGGAGATCTTTACAGAAGCAGAATGCCCTAACTTTGTCCCATGGAGTGGCTGGTGGGTTCACACTTCTGGCCTTTCTGTGAGCACCTCAATGCTGAACCTAAGATATTAAGTGGACAGGGCAAATTTGGGCAGAAAGAAACTTGTGAGATAAGGGGTCTAAGGTCAACTTAAACTGAGTTCCTTCCATTCACCATCTTTGTGAGCTGCTGTTTTGCATAGAAACTGAGGAAAAGAGGATCTAAAAGTAACAGCTAAATTATCAGGGTCATATGCTTGGTTAGCAAAACTTACTTCATTCATAGCATCCTTCTGTGACCAGAGTGAGCATGGGAAGCATGTTGTAATTGTCTATACAACTAATCTCCACATCAAGCAGCTGGTGAGGAGGTGGAACGTATCCTAACAAGACTCTAACACTTCCCATTCTTGCTTAAACTACCTGTCCACAAGCCTGAATGCGTCTAAGATGCAACAGTGGCATTGCTGAAAAGCTTTTAGAAGTAGAAACATGGAAAGCAGAGACAGATACTTCAATTTTGGCTGAGACAGATGAGATGGTCCAAAACTTATTAACTGCTACAGAATTGGCCCCTAACTCATGAAGACCCAAGTTTGACTAAAAATTCAACAATGTCCAGTCCTGCATGATCCGCATGAAAGACAGGGGACTGGACAGTTGTGACTCAATAAGATTTTCACTGGCTGGTCTCCAGAACTTTCTTCTGAATCCATCTTAGCTGGAAAATGTGACTAAAACCAGTAGAGTAGCACAGCAGCACCCAAGCCAGGTGGCGGTGGTGCATCAACTGGTAGTAGGACCCAGGGCTCTCGGATGAAAGGCAGGAAGTCACTACCAAACTATTGATGCTCTTCATGTAAAGGTTAGAATGACAAAAGCAAATTCTGGCAGATTCTGTCTTCAATGTCATAAGTACCTGATGAAAACACTTTTAATTCAATGTTAAGTTCTGACTCTTAATTGTTGAGTTCTTAGAAGTCACAACACAATTCCTGGAGAGTGTAAAACTGGAGAGTATAACTGAGTGCTTTTCTTCCTGTATGACTGACCAATAGCTCTGCCTCTGGGACTGTCTAGTTCCAGAATCAAGGATGTTACATTTTCTCAGTTAATAACTGGACCTACGTGGTAGAAGAAAACGAGAACTTGTTAAGTTGCCAATCATTTCCCTTTAACACTGTTGGTCATTTATTTCCCTAGACCTTAAAATATACTCTAAAGATCCCTGGTGATGCTGTAGACTCAGCACTGACTCAGACCAAAAGGTCAGTGGTTCAAACCCACCATGGGAGAAAGTTACAGCTGTCTGAACCCATAAAGATTTAAGGCTTTGGAAACCCTCTGGGGTAGTTTCTACTCTGTCCAGTAGGGTCACCATGAGTATTATTGTCATGATAGGAGTCCAGAATGAAGGCTGCATAGTGGAGTGGACTTGGGGGCAGGGACTGCATAACAATGAAAGACTTTTACTTTTCAAAGAGAAGAGTGAACTGGGGGGAGGGGTTGGGCAGGGAGAAAAGTGCAACAATGAATGAATGGAAATCCAGTGTCTCTATAAATTTTCATCAGAATTAATAACAATTAAAATTTTTTTTAAAAAACCCTATTTTTTTATGCATGTTACTGACCCTCCTCATTAAGGGAGTCCTTCAATGGAGTTTCACTGAACAGGCACCATGAACAGTGGCCTGTGAGGTTTTACAGCTTTCCTAAGTTGTTTTTTTTTTAAAAAATCAGAAACAACTAGCTTATAACAATTTTCTGGTTAACAATACGTACATACTCACAAGCCAAGAACAACAGAGGAAAAGAGGTAGAGAGCACATAAAACGTTACTTATGAGATCTTCCCCTCTGCTTAGGAGCAGATCTGTGACACAGGCAAGGCCTGGCTGGAACAAATTAGGAAGGCTGTTCCTCCTTTCAAGTGAGAATCATTTACATGGTCCCAGGCCTTTCCTGTTCTCATTTAGCCACCGTCCAGCTCTTCTTGACATTAAACAGAGAGCAGAGAACCTTGCTATCAGCCCCAATCCCTGCTGTGCTCAGAGCTCTTGTCTCCTCCCTGCAGAAAACTAGGAGGAGGATGTGACACAGGGAAGCTACAGCCTCCGTTTCTAAACTCCTATGGAATTATGCATGAGAAAGAGTTCTGCCCCCTATTGAGTTTATGTGAGTTATCAAATAATTCATATTTTGATTTACCATACCTATAGAAAAGTTGCACAAAACCTCAAAACCATTACTTTGCCAACTAGATGAGAAAGAGTATTTTAAGCTCAGTCTGAATTCGAACTGATAGCTAGAAAAGCTCAAGTAGTATACTAAAAATGCTTTGGATTTTTAACATCTTGTTTATTCTATATTAGTACACATGTATATCTGTATACACACACACACCTAATACATGCCGTGTGCTGTCGAGCGCATTCTGACTTATAGTGACTTTGAACGACAGAGTGGAACTGCCCCACAGCAAGTCCTAGGGAGTAATTGCTATGGGAGCAGATTGTGAGGCCTTCTAACAGAGCGGCTGGTGGATGCAAATGGCTGACCTTCTGGTTGGGAGCCTACTATATAACCATTGTGCCTTCACAAAATATCTACCAAAAAGGAGTCACTTTTTACACAAGTCTAGCTCATCTGTTACAGAGCAGAATGGACTTTCATTAAGTTTTCTCGGCTGTAGTTTTTATGGAAGCAGATAACCATGCCTTTCTATCGTGGTGCCACTGAAAGGGTCTGAACAATCAACCTTTCATTTGGTAGTTGAGCACAAGGGGCTAGCACCAACCAGAGATCTGCAGTAATATACACACTTGCTCTCAACATAACATACTCTCTCTCCCTCTCACTCAGCAAACATCACTAGCATGAACAAGCAGGAACTGTGCCGGGTCCTAACCTAGCATAACATATTTAACTTTGGATATGCATTATTGCTTTCACACCAGGATCACAACATTTAGTGCTGTCTCATGTAACTGCAGGCGAGAAGCTGGACTCCCAGGTGTCTAGCTGTCTAGCAGAAATACAGGCTTTCTCTCCTTTTAAGCTCTTCAGGCTAAGCAACTTTCATATCCATTTACTGTGCCATTCACTCTTAGAACTGTGCTCTGACCACCACTTGAGACCTGTGAGAGCCAGGACTTGACAAGACCTATTTTTCCAGTGTTCCAGGTTTTTTTCTCCTTTGACAAGCTATAGACATCACTTTTAACTGTTCTTTATTTAGTGGAAAGTATTTGAGCTCTCCTCCTGACAGGTTCTCACTTTTCATTTAAGCTGCTGTCCCTAAAACTTCCTTTGCCACCTCCAAACCTCCAAAATCACTGGCCTTTTAATTGATTCCAACTCACAGTAACTGTATAGAACAGAATTACCCAATAAGGTTTCCTGTGCTGTAAGTCTTAACAGAAGCACAATGCCACACCTTTAGTCTGTGGAACTGTGAATTTGAACTACCAAACTTTCTGTTAGCAGTCCAATACTTAACACACTGTACCACCAGAGTTGCAAAAAGAACATTTATAGACACTAGCAATGGCCAGTTTTCAGGCTCTAGATAAGTGGTAAGAAAATGCACTGCAATCCTGAAGGCACATGGTTTGAGGCCACCAACTGCTCTGCAGGAGAAGGATGGGCAATCTCCTCCTGTGGGATTAACCACCTCTGAAAATCTGCTGGAGGGTCAGCTATGGGTCAGTTTCAAGTCAACAACATACAACAATAGATATCATTTCAAAGCCTATTGAGCAAATCTTGAAGCCAGGATTATAAAAAACCAAACAAAAACCCAAAAAACAAAACAAACAAAAAAGCCCTACCCAAAACCACAAACTCAGCCCCAAAACAAACCTGCTACGGTTATAGAAATGATGATGTTCTTTAGAAAAAGCCTCACAGTCATTATGACAACATAGGGACACTGGAGGGAGCTCTAAACAGCCAGCGATAGGAAATACATTGAAAGTATATGCAATATATTGAAAGTATATGCTGAAAATGAGAAAGGAAACAATGATTAACATTGATATAGAGTGGAACACTGTTGCCCTTAGTTGTTGCCAATTTTCTCCTAACTCATAGTGAGCTTATGGACAAGAGACCAATAATGTCAACTTTTCTGATCCACACAGTTGGTGGCATATGGTTCACAATACTCTGAGTTTGTATGTGTTTGTGTGTGTGTGTGTGTGTCTGTGAGTAGGTGGGTGGGTTGAGGGGTGTGTGTGTGTGTGTGTATGTATGTATGCTATCCTTAGCATACAATTTAGCCTCAAATTGAAGCAGATTATTCCCTGGGTACCTCTTCTTCAAGAATTCTTTTAAGAAGAAAGATTCTAGAGAGGGGAAAAATAGTAAGAAAGCGTCAGACCAAAGGAGCATGTTTGGAAGGGGCCAGCTTTTCCTTCTTACTGTCCTCTAAAAGGTGCATGCCCTCTGGGAGGAGCCTGCTTTTTGCTTCCACTTTCCCAACCATCGGCTGTGAGCAGCCATCCAGCTCACTTTTCTCCTCACTCTACAATCTAACTGTGCTCTACAGGTTCTGGGCTGAAGGGAAAGGAGGAATGCTGGATCAGGGTAACATCAGAATCGACTCTAATTCATGTGGCTCTATGCATGTCAGGGTAGGACTGCGCTCCCAAGGATTTGTCGGGTCTAATTATTGGAGTAGATCACCAGGCTCCTCTGTGGTTGTGGTTGTTGTGTGTCCTGAGTTGGAATCTACTCATAGCATACCTTCAGTGGGTTTTTAGAGGCAGTAAATTGCACAGGAGGAGAGTGCTCATGATTTTCCTGAGGAGCAGCTGGTGGATTCAAACTTTGTGCCTCTGAGACTGAAGTGCAGCTTCTTACCACTAGTGATCCCTGTTGTTATGTGTTGTTGAGCTGCTTACAACTAATAGCAACCCTAAGTACAACAGCTCTGAACCCTGCTCTAGCCAACATCATTGTCTCTGACACACCTACTCCCATTACCTGTCACTGAATCGATCCATCTCATTGTGGGACTACCTCTCTTGTGCTGTCCCTCCACCCTTCCAAGCATGATGTCTGTCTCCAAGGACTGGTCTCTCCTTGCAATATGCCCAAAGTATGTCAGAAAGAACTTCAGAATCTTTGCCTCCTTCTTTGCCTGGTTTCACCCTCTGTAGGAAGAATCTGTTTGTTCTCCTGGCAGTCCGTGGTATATTCAATACCATTCTCCAGCACCACAGATCAAAGGCATCAATTCTCCCCCAGGTAGACTCTAATCTCTAAGCTTTCAGTTAATAGCTGAGTATGTAAAAATTTTGTATTGCCTAGGGATTCCTATGTTCAGTCTCTATATCTCCCTTTAAAGAACAATTTCACTGGAAAGTGCAGTACACAGCCTTATCCTTCACATAACTTCCTCTAGTTGTAGTCAAACCACTGCTCTTGGCCCACAACCTGTAATGCGTACACTCACCACCCTGGCAGTTTTCTGTTCAACCTAAGATGTGACACTGCATTTTATATTCATAATATCATGTCTCCAGGGACCTGTTTTTAGTCTCAGAAACCCCCTTTCTGAATTAGAATTGAGCACATAAAACATTAATCCCACTCTTCTAAGTATGGAAGCAATTCTGATAGTTTTCTTACTCCTCTCAGAACACAGCCTTCCTCAGTTAGATCTCTTAGAGCATCAAGTGTGACTTTCATGACTATCAACAAGTCTTCCCATGGTCAGCCTGGGTCCTGCACTAAAGAATACAATCTGATACAAGTGTCAAAGACATTTGTATCCAGTCTTTTTCAGGAGGCACTCCACTCAAACCAACCCCATTTCTGTCAACTAGATTCTGATTCACACAGACCCTCCATTGGGTTTCAAAGGTTGTATATCTTTATATAGAAGGAGATGACCCATATCTCTTCTAAGGAGTACTTAGGAGATTTGAACCACGAACTTTTTGGTTAGAAGACCACCATGCAATATATACTACACTACACCACCAAGGCTCCTTTCAGGATTCATAGTAGAATACCTATATGGTTTGGATTCATGAGTTTATTCTAGGCATAGATGCCTTTAGAGTCAGCTTTGATTATGCAGAAAACAATGACAGGAGGAATATACCCACAAGGCTTGAAAGCAGCAAACAAACAGATGCATATATACCAATATTCACTACTGTATTACTCAAAATAGTCAAAGGGTAGAACATCAACTGACAAATCAGTTCACTGCCACTGAGTTGGGAGTGACCCATGGCTGGTCTTCCAGCAGGTTTTCAGAGACTAAATAGCATAGGCAATGGACTATCTTTCTCCCTTGGTGTGGCTAGTGGATTTGAACTGCCAAACAGGCACAGCCTTTGCGTTAGCACCACAACTCCTTATGGACTATGCCACCAGAGCTTCCTAACTCATGATCAGACAGGCAAAAAAATGTGGCACATCTCTACAATGGAGTATTAGCCAGCTATAATGAGAGGCGAAGGCCTGAAGTGTGCTACAGATGAAAGAATCAAGAAGCATTGTGCTGAGTGAAGTTAGTCTGCAATGAAAGGACAAATATTGCATCGTACTACTTAGATGAAATTAGGAAATACATAGAAATCATAAGGAATTAGTGGTTACCTGGTGCAGAAGGGAAGGAGGAGATTTTGCTCATGTGTAACAACTATCTGTTAATGGCGGCTGGGTTATTTAAAAGTTCGAATGCACTACTTGAAGAATGTAATCAGTACTACTGAGGTGTGCATGGAGAGAATAGTGAAAGGTTTTATGTCTTCTTGTTTGAATATTGCAATAAAACCCCAGTTCTGTGAAGTCAACTCTGACTCCTGGGAGTCCCCGTGTGTCAAGAATAGAACTGTGCTCTACACGTTTTTCAATGGTTGGTTTCTGAGAACAGGTCATCAGCTATTTCTTCTGAGGCACCCCTGGGAGGACTTGAACCTCCAGTCTTTCAGTTAGCAGTTAAGAGTATCAATTGTTTGCACCACGAGAGAGCTGAGACTATTTATCTCATAACAATGGAAGTCGAATGTCCCAATTGTGAATTATTAACAAGTACATATGGAGAGTAGAGAACACATTTGTATGATTCACCCTAATCCTGGAATGCCTTTGTTTTCGTTTTTCAACCTATCTCCTTTGAATTCTAGTTTAAGCTCATTTGCCGCTTTCCTCTCATCATCTATAATGATGTCATGCACCTTGACAGAAAAAAATCTATGCTATAATTCACAATACTCTCAGGGAGTTGGGCAGAGAAATCAAACAGACTGGTAATGCAGGAAACAAAAACCTGTTTGCAAAGCACATTGTTTTGTAAAATGTTTGCACTAACATGGAAGAGATGAGAGAGGAATTATTCCAAGCCTCTTATTGATAGATGAAGAACTCAAGGTTTCCGGTTACCATGGATTACTGGAGGGCAGCTGGGCCTAGAAGCGTCTCTTCCCCTCTATTTTTACCGTGGACAACTGCAGCACATCCTACCTCCTGGCTTGGGCTATTATATCACTATGCCACGCACAAACCCAGCAAATGCCCTTTGCAGACCACTCATAAAATCTGTGCTGAAGTAAGTCCAGATGCTGAACTTACTGATGGAGAAAGAGAGAGAAGGTATTGGAACTAGAGGCTGGAAAGGGAAGTGTAGATGCTCTTGGCAGCTTTGCTTCTGCTCCACTTTGTACTTTAGCACATATAACAGCATTCTGTCGTTCCACAGCCTTCTAACCAGTCTGCACTTTGAGGTGAGAACTGGTCTATAGTAGACAGTCAAGTCCAACTGGCTGGGGTGCTGAATGGAGGACACAGTGGTATTAATAAAAAAAGGGAGTGTGTGTGTGTCCGTCCATCTGTCTGTCTGTCTGCCTGTCTGTCTGTCTACCTACCTACCTACCTACCTACCTACCTACCTACCTACCTACCTACCTACACACCTACCTACCTACCTACCTACCTACCTACCTACCTACTTCTATAGATAGTATATAGCATGGGGAACATCTACCTGCTTGGAGACAAGAAGTGGAAAGTGATAGCGAGGTAAAAAAGAACACGGGTCTGTCATGCTCTGTGGCCTGTTGAGAGATGCTTTAACACAAAAGAGGAGAGGACATATTTCTGATCTCTACTTGGTAAATGAGTGGAAGACTATCAGATAAAAGAATCTGGAGCAGTCATACTGCAGAAACTGGGCAGTGACATTTCAGAAAGGGGCCTGTGAGGGCTCTACCATGTGCACGGAGTAGCAGAGGAAGAAGACGGGGAAGAGAAACAGCGGAAGGTGCTCAGGAGGACTTCTGCTGCCATTTCCTTTCCCAGGGAGTGAACTTCTGGTTAGCGTCCAAGTGCTTAACTCCGGTGCCACCAGGGCTCTGTATATTGCTTCCCAGTGAGAAGCAGGAAAACAACTATGTTGGGGAGTGGGTGGGAATCTAAGAAAGAAAATATTTTATTTCATAATTGGTATTCTTCTAAGGTATCATTTGGATGGCATTCTCACTGCTGCTGAGCTGGAACCAATGCATAGATGGCCATCCACTGGGTTTCTGAAGCTGTAAAATCACATGATAGGAGATTGCCCATCTTTAACTCCCTCAGACTCGATGGTGGACTTGAACTTCCAGAGATGTGTGGCCTTTAGCAGTGCAAACGGTCATGTGATGTTTCAATTAAGTGTCTCTTTCAAACAAATTTTCCAAAGCCAAAACCAAACTTAATACCACAGAGTCTGTTCTAGCTCATAGTGACCCTACAGGACTGTCACGTAAGCAAACCAAACCAAGCTGTAGCCACCAAGCTGATTCCCATTCATAACAACCCCAGAGGACAGAGCAGACCTGGCCCACAGGGCATCCAAGGGCTGTACGCATTTAAGGGAATAGCTCATCTTTCTCCCGTGGTTAAATGCTTAACCCCTGTACCACCAGGACTTCACTCATTGGCATATAACCCATGCTCAGTTGATTCTGACTTATAAAGACCCTGCAAGACACAGGTGACCTGCCCATACAGTTTCAGAGGCTAAAGATCTATTTTGGAAGCATACTGCCTCATCTTTTTTTCCCCACAAAATGCCTTTTGGATTTAAATTGCTAACCTTTCAGTTGGGAGGCAAATTCTTAAGAAGAAATGAAAAATCAAGCAAATGCCTTTAATTTTTACAATCACTGAGACACAGAGTCTTTAGTATAGTCAAAGCAAGATCACTGCTCTGTATATATGTTTTAGGCAAAAAGTATTTGGCTTAAAATACACTACTATTCCCTTTTGCAGAATCAAAGGTGTGACAAATAAGCACTTTGAGGGTTAAACCTCAAATGGGAGACAAATTCTTGAAACACTTCACCATCAGGGCTCTTTCACCATCACACTAAAACCAAAGATAAAACCCACTGCTTGAATAGACTTGCTTCATAGTGTCCTGGAATCACATTTCTAAGGCTAGAAATCTTTATGGGCAGAGACTGTGCATCTCTCTCTTGCAGTCGATTTGAACCACTGACCTTTTGGTTAGTACTGCAACATGTAATGTAGTACTACGCCACCAGATCTCCTTTCACTGGTATACAATACATTTGTAATAATACCGGAACTGTATGAATGAACAGGCTAAGAAAATAGGTTCTAAGGTTCAGTCAGTCAAACAGCAGAGGGAGCATCATTCTTCACTTAAACGGGTTAAATATACTTCAGTCATTTAACATGATAGAAACAGTCATTATAATTGAGCAATGTCACCAGATCGATATTTCTTGCTAAGGAATAAATGACTTCAACTTACGCTGACATTTATTTTCCAGAACCAATTTCACTTCCCCCTGACATTCACAAATTAGCAAGAGGTGGTTACACTGAGAAGTCACTGCGTCTTCTTTCCCAAAGGGCAACCATGCCAAAACCAAAACCAAAGTCAAACTCAATGCTTTCCAGTCCATGTCAAGCCATGGCAACCCTCCGTCAGGTTCCTAAGGATGTACATTTTAACAGGAGCCCTACTTCATCCCCTCAGAGTGGCTGGCGGGTTCACACAGCTGACCTGTTTAGCAGCTCCAAAGAAAGGCTCCTTAGCAACTAAACAGACATGGTGAAAATTAGGGCACTTGCAGTTTAGTTCACAGAATTTAAAAAGCTGGTTCATACGGGTTTAACGTTGTCTTAATATCGTTCAAACTGTTATTTCAGAAAGCAAAACCAAACCCACTGCTGTTGAGTCATTCTTACTCATGGTGTCATTTACTGGGCTTTCAAGGTTGTAAATCTTTACAAGAGGAAATTGCCTATCTTTCTCCTGAGGGGTAAACAGCTGGGAATTTGAACTGGTGACCTTCTGGTTAGTAGCCTGGCCCCATACATTGTGCACAATACCATCAGTGCTCCTTTAAACTGCTATTAGATTTGTAGAATCCAGCCTGTTTTGGGTTCCTCTACCCAATGTACACAAAAGGATGTTAAACAACTGCTGATTTCACACAGGCAGTAGTGGTCTTTCAGTGGAAGAATTCTACTATATACTTGGATGGATGTGGAAGAGATATGTGTGGTCTCCTCCTAAAAAGACTTTTAGCTCTGGAAACATACTGTTGGGCCTTTGTGAGTTGGCACAGACTGGACAGCGGAGATAATATCGTAAATCATGTGGCACAGTGTTCCACTGCTAACTGCAAGGTCTCTGGTTCCAACCCACTAGTTCTTTCCAACTTCACAGGGGAAAGCAGCAGCATCTACTTTTAGAGTCTTAGAAATCCTATGAGGCAGTTACTCTGCCTTATAGGATCACTATAGGTTAGACCTGATCTGATGGGTTTTGTTTTTATGGTTATTCTAAGCCGACCAGAGAACCAAACAAAATCTGTTGTAGCCAAATGCTGAACGATCCTGCATTCAGGAGGGAGAACTTGAAATGACCCTTGAAGGATTAATAAGATTTAACCAGGTGGATGCCTATAGAAGGGAGCTCTGGGAGCCTGGTAGGAAGTTGTGCTGCATTCCCAGAGCACATAGTTTGAGACTCAAATCCACCATCTGCTTCGTGGAAGAAGGAAAGGCACTCTCCTCTTCATGCAGTTTACAGCCTTTGAAAACCCGCTGGAGGGTCAACTTTGAGTCAGTTCTGACTTGATGGCCATGACAGAATTAGGTGAAAGGCAACAATAGTCCGATGTAGTAATATTTTGGATATAATGATTCAACTAGTGCTCTATTTAAACCTGGATAAAGTAGCTTTCTAACAGGCTGTTCCATGCTTTACGTAGAGTTATTCCACAAAAAGTTCAAGTACACAATAATTAGCTTTACTAAATAATTCTGGAAGAAATCTGTATTTGTTATCATTCCAAAGAAAGGTGACCCAACAGAGTACAGAAATTATTGAGCAATATCATTAAAGTAAAATGCAAATAAGATTCTGCCAAAATTATTCAAAAATTACTGAAGCAGCACTGCCAGAAGTGCAGGCTGGGTTTAGAAGAATCCACGGTACTAGGGATATTACAGATAATGTCATATGGATCTTGGTTGAAAACAGGGAGTACCAGAGGAATGTCTATATGTTTCATTGACTATACAAAGGTATCTGACTGTGTGGATCAAAACATATTGTGGCTGACTGAGAAGAATGTGAATCACAGAACACTTGATTATGCTTATGTGAAACCTATACTTGCACCAGGAGGCAGTCGTCAGAACAGAGCAAGGACACGGTGCAAGGTTTAAAATCGGGAAAGGTGTACACCAGAGATGTATTCCGTCTCCATACCTTTTCAATCTATATGTAGAAGAGATTATCAGGGAAGAATGAAGAGGAATGTGGCATCAGGATTGGAGGAAGATTCATCAACAACCTGTTTTGCAGATGACACAACCCTGCTTGCTGAAATTGAGGAGGACCTGAGGTGCTTGCTGTAGAAGATCAAGAATTGCAGAATTCAGTATGGACTGAAGCGCAACATCAAGAAAACAAAGACTCTCACCACTGGGAAAATTGGCAGGATCATGATGGATGGTGAAGAGATCGAGACTGTTAACAACTTTCATTTGCTTGGATCCACAATTAACACTCTTGGTATCAGCAGCCAGGAAATCAAGAGACAAATTGCATTGGGAAAGTCATGCTATAAGGGACCTGTCTAGAGTACTGAAGAGCAAAGACGTCATTCTGGAGACTAAAGTGCACCTGACTCAGGCCCAGTCTTCACAACTGTTTGCTATGCATCAGAGAGCAGGACAATGACTAGGAATAACAAAGAGAATTGATGCCTTTGAGCTATGGTGGGGGAGAAGAGTGTTGAATATACCATGTGCTGGTAGGAGAACAAACATGTTCTTCCTAGAGAGGATGAAGCCAGGCTGCTCCTTGGAGTCAAGGATTCTGAAGCTTTGTCTGACATACTTTAGGCATGTTGCAAGGAGGGACCAGACCTTGGAGAGGGACATCATGATTAGAAGGGATGAAGAAAGAAAGGGAGACCCTCGATTAGATGGATTGATAGTGACTGGAATAATGAGGGTAGGTGTGTTGGAGACAGTAATGTTGGTGCAGGATAAAGCAGGTTTCAGGGCTGTTGTACATAGGGTCTCTGAATTGCAAGCGACTCTCGATGGCACATAACCATCACAAATTAGTCTTTATTTTCTAAAGCTTTTACCATTAGTTTCTGCTAAAGTGTTAACCTCTAATGAACTATAAGGGAACTCTGGTATGCTGATGATATGAAGCTGCTCTGTCAACACAAAAGTAAGTGGTTCGAATCCTCCAGGTGCTTCCATGGGAAAAGGATGAGCAACCTCCTCCTGTGCAATTTAGAACTTCTTAAAACTGGAAAGGGGTCAGTTATGAGTTGGTTCTTAATCAACAGCACATACAACAACAATGAACTACAAATAAATCTAAAACAGCACGTACATTTAGATCAAAGGCAACTTCTTTGGAACTCAGTCTTTTATCAGAAGCCCTGGAGGCACAGCTTCTAACTAAACAGTCAACTGTCACAGTCCTCAGGAGTAAGACCGGCAATTTCTTCTGTAAGACTGCAGCCTTGGGAACACTATGGAGCAGTTCTATTCTGTTCTGCAGAAGCAGAAATAGACACCAGGACACACAACAACAGCTATCTACAAAGCAGAGCCTCACTTGACTGAGATTGGCCAGGGCTGTCAAACAAATCTAAATGATGCTTGCTGTTATTAGCAATAGTTGTGCTCTGGAAGAAAATTATTTATGTGATGCATGTTGTTGTTATTACTGTGTTGCCTGTGACCCACGGTGACCCCAATGTACAGCAGCCCTGAATCCTTCCCTGTCCTGAGGTAGTCTCACTGACTCTGACACACCAACCTCCACTAACTCAGTCACTGTATCAGTCTGTCTCATCTGGGGTCTCCCTCTCTTGCGCTGTTCCTGCATGATGTCCTTCTCCAAAGACTTGTCCCTCCTAGCCCTGTGCTCAAAGTACATAAGGCGGAGCTACAAAATCCTTGCCTCCAAGGATAGACTTGATTTCACCCTCTCCAAGACAGACCTATTTGATTTTTAGAGTTCCATGTGATGCATAATCAATAACAATACTCCTACATTTCAGTTCTTAATGCTTCTAGGATATGGCTACCACTATCTGTATTACTATTGCTACACTGCTGTTCTTATGTACCGTTGAGTTGGAACTGACCCATAGTTGACCCTCAAGCCTGTTTTCAGAGGCAGCAAATCACAAGGGAGGAGACTGTCCATGCTCTTCTCACAAAGCAGCTGGTGGATTCAAAACACATGCCTTTGGGTTCGCAGAGTAACTCCTTATCACCAAGTTACCAAAACTTATTGTTGTTGCTATGTGCTGCTGAGTCAGAACCGACTGATAACTGACCCTCCTGTGGGTTTTAAGAGGCAGTAAATTGCACAGGGAGCATTGAGGCTCAATGTCAAGAAGACAAAGATTCTCACCACTGGACCAACTGGCAGCATCAGGATGGATGCTGAAGAGATTGAGATTGTACACAGCTTTAGTTTGCTTGGCTCCATAGTCAACAGTCTTGGTACCAGCAGCCAGGAAATTAAAAGGCGCATTGCCATGGGAAAGTCTGCTGTTAGGGACCTCTCCAAAGTGCTGAAGAGCAGTGGTGTCTCTCTGAAGACTAAGGTGCATCTGATACAGGCCATGGTCTTTGCAATCACTTGTTATGCATCAGAGAGTTGGACAATGATCAAGAAGGATAGAAGGAGAATTGATGCCTTTGAGCTGTGGTTCTGGAGAAGAGTATTGAGAATACCATGGACTGCTAGGAAAACAAACAGATTTGTCCTGGAGAGGGTTAAACCAGGTGGCTCCTTGGAGGCAAGGATTCTGAGGCTCCGTCTAACTTACTTTGGACATGTTGTGAGGAGAGACCGGTCCTTAGAGAGGGACATCATGCTTGGGAGGGTGGAGGGACGGCGCAGTAGAGGAAGGCCCCCTATGAGGTGGATTGATTCAGTGACTGGGATAATTGGGATGGGAGTGTCAGAGACAGTGCGATTGGCACAGGACAGAGCGGAGTTTAGGGCTGTTGTACATAGGGTCGCTATGAGTCGCAGGCGACTCGACGGCACATAACAACAACAACAACAACAAATTGCACAGGAGACCGCCCAACTTTCTCCCAGAGAGCCGCTAGTAGATTTGAACCATGTGCCTCCGTGATGGGAGCACAGCTCCTTACTACTAGGTCACCAGAGTTCATTACTTGAATGTTAATATTGAATTAAATGAAGGATAGAGAGGGGACATCATGTTTGGCAGAGTGGAGAGGCGGCGAAAGAGAGGAAGACCATCGATGAGATGGATCGATTTTGTGACTGGAGTGGTGGGAAAAAGTGCGTTTGGGATGGCTAGGTTGGCACAGGATAGAACGGGGTTTAGAGCTCTTGTACATAGGGTCGCTGTGAGTCACAAGCAACTCAATGGCACATAACAACAACAACATTTATAGGTGGTGCTTAATGAAAGGCCCTGATAATGAAATCACTGCTGAGGCCTGGCGAACACTTCTGTACAGTTCTGATAATGTCATCTTGGTATTTTCTAAGAAGACAAGCATGACCTATGGCCTTCAACCAGACCCTTCTGATCATTTTCTCAAAGCTTTGATGGCTGTAACTAGTCAAAGAAATTGGAGAGGAGGATGAACAGGACCAGGTGAGTGTGGAGATGGGAGGTAAGATTCACTGAGCACAGAACACTCACTGAAAGTTGACTGGGCAGGGATTTGCATCCCATCCACAGCATGCATGCTGCCTAGAGGGGGGAAGGAAGGAGATCTGAATTCCAGTTGTCTTAAAGACTTGCTCTGCTGTATCTCATCTGCTTCACTGCCTGAGTATCCCAAAGGGAAGTCTTTACTCACTGCATCAATCGATGGCTAGGCATGACACAGTTTTCTCTCCTGGGGTTAAGTTGGTCGTCTTGTCTGTCATCAAGTTCCTGGGTAAGGCAAACAGTAATGCATTTGCATGCTGGCCAGCAAGCTGAAACTACCAGAGGCACCCAAAGGAAAGGTCTGGAAATCTACTTCCAAAAATTTAGCCACTGAAAGCCCAATGGAATAAAATTCCTCTATGACACACATCTCAATGTGACTGGCATCTTTACCAGCTGTCAAGCTTCTTCAGGTTAAACTGTATTTTTTTAATTGATTTCCCTATCTCCTAGTGAATTTAACAAACAATACTGATTTGGTACACAGGCTGCAAGAATGCTGCTGGATCTTGCATGTATATTCTGAGATTTTAACCATCTGATTAAATAAATCTGAAAATGAACGCAGATTATTCCATTGTTGTTGTTGTGTACTGCAGAGTCGGACATGACCCATAGCTGACCCTTAGGCGAGGTTTTCAGAGGCAGTTAATTGCATGGGAGGAGCCTGCTGATGCTCCGGTGCAGGGCTGGTGGCCTCAAATTGCCTGCCTTTGGGACTGCAGTGCAGTTCCTTGCCACTAGGCCACCAGAGCTCACTGACTATACCACAGTAGACTAGAAACTCTGACAGTATAAGAAAACTTTCCAAAAGGTTCTGTTCTTACTGCATATGTTCCTAGGTAGACTATCCAGACCTTACAACTAAAAGCTCAAGAGTAAGAAACTTCCTTGAAATAAATCTGGTCTCAGCTATGAGAGAGTATGAAGATTAACATACTGCCTTAGGCAGCCTCCTGGGCTTCCTTATCTCCTAAGGGTTGACTATTATACTTCAATTCTCTCTACTTGATCTCAAGCCCATTAAAACATTATAACTAGACTGTGCACACCCCTTTCCACCCACAGAACTATTTGGTTTATGCTACTTTCTCATTTTTAAAAACAAAACAACAACAAAAATCCCACCAAGTACTGAAATCAAATCCAAATACCCATCCAATTTCACCTCTGGCAACAACCTCAGTCTCTCAGAAATTTTATTTCCAGGCCCCCTCCTCCCTTGAGGGACAACAGGACATTAAGAGGCTCCATGTCACAAACTTGAGTACCTCTCAAGGCACTAATTAGTCTCCTAAGACTCCTTCACCCACATCCAGAGAAATGTGAAGGTTGTGCACAATCCAAACCCAATCAACACTACTAAAATAAAAGCCCTTTACTTAGAAAGCTTAATCTTGCATTTCTGCCTTTTTTTCCACCCCACACAGTAGTAAATCTCCAAATTCCCCAAAGGTCATAAGTCTGGCAATGGAACAATGGCATCGAATGGAGCACGAATGCCCGTGATGAGAGCTGGCTCTGCCGTGGGGGCTGCTGGTCCTCTCGGGAGCCTCAGGCGTCATCAAAGTGGATGAACCCTGGTCACAGTGGGAAATCTAGTCTCTATGGATGTGGTGGAAGGCAGGGCACCTGCAGCACAGCTGCTCAGAGCTTCTGCTCCAGACATTCTGGCATCATGGTGCTGTCCCTGTGAGTGTTGCTAGTGAAGGCTACGCCCTGAAGTTTCCTACTATGAAAAGATAAGGATTCTGATTATCCCCAAGAGGAAAGGAGCCATTCCAGCCCTACCTAATCCATCCTGGAAATGAAGGATGGGGAAAGGGAATGGGGAAGGCTGAAGACTCCTGAAATATGCCTATCATGATGATGTGTGAATTTTATATTCAATCCTCATACATGTCTACAAAGTAAAAATGACAACCATCCCTCCCTCCCATTTAAAGTCTGAAGGAACTTCTTCAAAATCATCTAAACCAAAACCAAACTACTGCCATCAAGTTGATTCTCTTCTGATGCAGAGAACAGCACTGTTCCACAGGGAGGAACATTTCAGAGACAAATTACCAGGCCTTCCTTCTGAAGTACCTCTGGGTAGGATCAAACTGGAAGTAATAGAACGCATATTGGGTTTGCCTCTCAAGGGCTTGTGAAATGTCCCAGGCTCAAATCCACAGTCAAGGAGTCAATATGACAGAGTGGAAATGTCCCATAATATTTCCAAGGCTCTAAATCTGGACAGAAACATAACTTTCTCATCTTTCTGCCATAGTTAGGTCCAACAGTATTTTTGCTAGAGGATTAGTGCTTTCACCGTAGAGTCACCAGAATCCTTCACAACTCCCTAAGCCCACTGCCATGGATCGAGTTGATTCTGATTCAAAGCAAACTCCACTGGTCTCCAAGGCTGTAAGTCTCTGAGAGAGGAGGCTTTCCCACAAAAAGGGAGTGGTAGCGACATGTTACCCTCTGTACTAAGCAGGAGTTATTATGACCCATGCAGCCATCATACGTCATTGGGTCATCTCTGATCTACAGTGACACTCGGGAGAACAGAACAGAACGCAAGCTGGACCTGCACCCATCCTCACCATCTGCTGTGTTAACCCACTGTGGCAGGCAGGGTGTCTATTTAATTGGAAATTTTCCTCTTTTTTTGCTAACCTTCCATTTTTCCAAGCATGATGTCCTTCTCCAAGGACTGGATCTTCCTAATCACGTGCCCAGTGTATATGAGAGGAAGTCTTAATATCCTTGCTTCTAAGGAGCACTCTGGCTGTACCTCCTCTGAGACACATCTATTTGTGCTTTTGGAAGCTCCACCTAGTATCTGATAAATGAATGCTTCCAACAAGGGTTGTCTGCTTATGATATTAATATTCTTTCCATATGCCATACTGCCTTCCAAAGGAAAAACTGGTTTTTCATGACATTAGGTCATTTGTTCACTGTACATTTTACACTCTTCATTTTACAGAGATATCAAAAAGGATGCTTTCAACTTAGCATTTTCATACTGACCTGCACCCAACTTTCCACCAAACCCTCCTCTTCTGGCAGCTCCTATCTGTCACAAATATCAGGAATGGAAGTCTATCTAGCTGGGACACAGTCTACAACAAGGGTCTGATGAACCAAGACATGAATCGGTGACTGAGAAAAAAGACTGAATGAATGAATGAAAGTGAAACTGACAAGCCCTTTCTGGAATGAATCAGAAATCTTGGGTCTCATTAAAGCAGTGCCTCGTATCAGTATTTTTGATCCATGTGTTATGACACTGTGGTGTCTTGTGAGAAGGCCTGTGTATGATGTGGTGGCCTGGGCTTCTTCACTCACACGCTGTCCAACTAACACTGTGCCGACTGAAACAGCCACTGAGCTGAATCTGAAGCCAAAATTCCCCTTGGAAGGGCCAAGTATGGGGGAAGAGATATCAAAAAAGATGCTCATTGGATTAGCTAGAGTTACTGTACATTCCTATAAAGGTCTGCAAAAGCGAAACACATTCTCAACATCAGGAAGATAGTGAATAATGTGACAAACGTAACTCATGTCACTGAATTATAGACATGAGAAATGTTGAGATAGTGATATGTTTTATATATATATATATCTACCACAATAAAAATTAGTTTTAAAAAGTCAGGTTAAGAAAGACAAGGGAAGTGTAGAAAGTGCCATAGCCAGAAGAAGGAAATATGAACATCAAATGCAGCGAGGTATTTGGATGAAATCTCAATTTATAGCAATGAAAGAAAATTAAAAATTCAAACACTATTCTACCTGGATTTTACAAATGAAATATTTACTGTGTATAACACATTCTCATTGAAAATCCCCCAATGCTTTTTCCGAGGCTGGAGGAGGCTTGGAACTGCCAGAGGCAGCCTTTGGCTTAGCAGTCCCCCTCCCTGGGGACTATGCCACCAGAGCTCTGTCTTAAAAGAGAATTACAAGTTTGTAGAGGAAAAGCAAACCTCTTTCTGCAGTTTAAGGAGTTAATGAAAATGTAATAGTAGACACAGATCAATGGTGATCAATTCTATAAAATACAGTACATAGAAATGATTGTACGAAACAGTGTGAATAAAGGACCATGTGAAATTCAATGTACATGAATAAAAAAATGTATACAAATCAATAAACATTTTTCATAAATGTGCCCAGGTTGTAGTTAGAGTCTTAGAGACATTCAAATTGGCCCTTAGGTTTCTAAAGAACAGATCATCTCTCACTCAGTTATCACTTACACTAAGTGTCAGACACTTGATACGGAGAAATGGAATTCTACTCTTCTCCATGTCTCACTGCAGAGGAATCCTGGTCAATTCCTCAGTACTGCGTGCACCAGATGAGCCAGCATCTAACCATCTGACCTCACAGATGATAAGGTCACAGTAAGCACTGTCTGTGTTAAAACTAATGCAGTCCATTCTCTCATGGCCTCTGTGATCACTAAGCCGAGATCTCTACTCAGAATTCACTTTAAGCTATTATCAAGGAGCTAAGCAGAAAGCACTAAACCCCAGCATGTGATACGCTGACCTAAAAGGTAACTGAATGTCCAGATTCAGGTACTAGTTAGTTTCTAGTACTTGAAACTTTTACTTATTGCTTCATCGGCTCATGAACCACAAACAGATATAAAAAGATGCTCACTATTCCAGGCCACTTTACATCGACTACCTTGTATTTGGTTAAGGGAGCTTTGGTGGCCTTGTGGGTAGGGAGTTGCACTGCAAACCCAAAGGTAGGTGTTTTGAATCCACCAGCTGTTGTGGAGGAGAAAGATGGGAAACATTCTTCCAGGCAATTCAGAGCTACTGAAAACTTGCTGTAGGGTCAGTTACGAGCCATTTCCCACTTGATGGCGATGAGTTGAGCTGAACGTTATTTTTTCAAGGAGGACTTGTGTCACGGTGGGTTAAGCACTGGGTTGTCCACCTGAAACTCAGTAGATCAAACCTATCAGCTGCTCTGTGGTAAAAAGATGAGGCCGACTGAGGCTACCTCCTTGGGAACCCTGGCACACCTCTACTTTGTACTATATTTGTTCTTCTGTGCCTGCTTATTTTACTTGGAATAATGTTTTGCAGGTTGTTCCACATTGTAGCATGTATGTATTAAGGGCTTCATTCTTTTTTATGGCTGAATATAATTCCATCATCTGTGTATACCATACTTTATTCATTCATCTATCCAACCATCCATTAATGAACACCTGGATTATTTCCATTTGGATATTGTGACTAGTGTTTTATAAACCAAATCAAAGCTAAAACCACTGCCATTCAGTAGATTTTGATTCATGACAAACTCCAGCTGGGTTTCTGAGGCTGAATCTTTAATTTAAATTTATATTTATCTAAATCTTTATGGGAGGAGATTGCTCTGGAATGTACCCAATTACCACAGGTTAGAATCAACCTGGCAGCCATGGTTGGGCTTTTGCTTTTTCAGTTTATGAAGACTAGCTACCACCCGATACCAGAGAGCTCTTGTAGCCTAGTGGCAGGCAGCTGCACTGCCAACACAAAGACATGTAGTTTGAATCTACCAGCTACTCTGAGGTAGAAAGATGGACAATCACCTCCCATGCCATTTACTGTCTCTGAAAACCCCCTGGCAGGTCAGCTTGAGTCTGTTCTGACTGGACAGCACATAACAACAACAATCATTAAGGAAAAAAATCCATGACTAAGAAGACCAATTATAAATTACCAGCATCCAGACTTAAAGCATACAGCCACAGCCTCTAATAGTACACTGTGCACTGCGGGCTGAACTGAAATCCACGCAAGTGAAAGTATGTATTCAGCAGAGCAACACATCAAACTGTGCACATGATGGAACAGCACACCAGCAATCATCACCAATTCAAGGGAAATCAGTCTCAGCCACAATAGTTTTAAAAAGTGTACACTTTTTAACAATTTGCAGACTCCATTATAGAAAGCCAGGATTAGCAGTAAGATTATTAGCAACTGGCTGAGGACGTTTAAATTTTTTACTTGTTACAAGGACAGACAGATCTGAAGTGGGATCCCCCCCCCCTTTCTTGTGTCTGCAATATCATTCTCTATTTATCCACTTGCCATATTTTAACACTTCCTTTAAGACGTGCCTCAAAAGTCAGCTCTCAGAAGGTCTGCATATTTAACTGCCAGAGCTCTTGCTGTTAAAAACTAGGTGAATGAATGAACGGACAACTGAAGTTGGGGAGGATGCTGAGGTGCTAAATGGGAGAGGTTGTCAAATTACCTTGGGGTAGCACAAAGTAGAGAAGAGGTCACTTCCATAGTTTAAACAAGTCAGCACATCATTGGAGTTGAAAATGTTCCAGCAAAAGAATTGGTGAATAATTCTTCCCAGTCAACTGTTTATGTTTAGAAGATACAATTTCTCAAATTAGGCTCACTATAAAAGTAGGTATTACTTACTCCCCAGTGACGGTTTCCCTCTCTAAACAATAAATTGCTGGTTCTCTGCACAAGAGTTCTTGTATTTTTGGGAGCCTGCCACCTGAGCAGTACCTCTTTCCTTAGGCACCTTCATTCTCAGTAAAGTATCCTTTAGAAGTGTTTGACCTTTGGTATGAAACGGGAAATGTAGAAATTTATATATTTGTTGTTGTTGTGTACCATCGGGTCAGAACAGATCCTCCAGCGGGTTTTCAGAGGCAATAAATCACACAGGAGGAGACTGCCCATCTTTCTCCTGCAGAGCAGCTGGTGGATCTGAACCACGTATCTTTGCATTGGCAGTGCAAGTCCTTACTTAAAACATAAGAGCTCTTACATTGTGAGCAAGAGCTAGTGGGAAGAAGCTGGCTGCAATCCCAAAGGCACATGTTTCGAATCCACCAGCTGCTCCACAGGGAACAACCTCCTCCTTTGAGATTTACTATCTCTGAAAACCCACTGTCATGTCAACTATGGCTTGGTTCCGACTCGAAGTCCCTTCATACGACATGAAGCCACCAGAGCTCCCAGGAGGACTTGCTATGGTGACTATCAAATCAAGAAGAAGCAGAAAAGCATCCATTATTCCTGAGATTTGGACAGTTTCACCATGCAATACTTGGAATAAAAAAAAAAATCACTGTAAGCTTCTATGGTAATAATATTTGTACAAATGATGTTATTAATTTCTATTTGTTTCTTTGATATAAAGCACTAGCTTGACATGGAAATCAGTCTTGGTCCAGGATTTGGCCTAGGTATTCATAGGTATTTCAAGGACCCTGATGGCATAGTGCATAATAACACTGATCTGCTAACTGGATGTTTGGCAGTTCAAATCTACCAGCTCCTCTGCAGGAGACAGATAAGAAGTCTCCTCCTAAAATGATTTACAGCCTCCAAAACCTAGCAGAGAGCCACCGTGAATCAGAATTGACTCAATGCCAGTGTGTTTCTTGTGGCAGAGTGATTAAGAACTCAGATGCTAGCCATCAATTTGGCAGCTGAACTCAATAGTTGCTCCAAGCAAGAGTGACATATCCAGGTTCTGTAAAGATTTACAGCCACGGCAAAGTGCGGTTCCGCTGTGACCTAGAGGGAGCTGTGGTGACCTCATGACCAAGAGTTGTGCTGCTATGAGTTGGTTCTGATTCTATGGCACATAACAACAACAACAACAACAACAACAACAACAACAACACTATGTCCTATAGGGTCTCTATGAATTGGAATTGTTTCATGTTTTAGCAAAAAAGAGCACGCTGTATGTCATTATGTGGGAACTTCATGTTTTTCTTTATTTAGGTGGCTCACTAGTGATATCCCCACAGCTGCTTCACCATTTACCCATTCATTGATGGTCCTCTAGTTCCTCTCAAACTCATTGCTGGTAAGTTGGAACCCACTCATAGTGGAACCTCCAGCAAGTTTCTCAGGCTGGAAACCACACAGGAGGAGACTGTGCTCCTTTGTCCCCAGGAGCCACTGGTGGATTCAAACTATGAGAAAAGCCTGGCCTTTGGCCTATGGACTACATTCCCAGAGCTCTTTTGTTATAGCTGTTATGTATAATCGATCAGGATTGACTTAGAGTTGACCCCCCAGCATGTTTTCAGAGGCTGTGAATCCATGAGAGAAGATGGCCCATCTTTCTTCTGAGGAGCAGCTGGTGGATTCAAACTGCTTGCCTTTGGGTTGGCAGTGCAACTAAGTTAGCAGTAAGCCACCAGAGCTTCCTGAGAGCTCCTAGCTTCTATCTAACAATGTAAGCACACTTCTAAGCCCATTTTCCTTTTCTGTAGAATGAGGAGAATAACAGGGTCTGTGTTTCGCAAATGCTATGGACTTGTATTTGACGAATATAAATATTTTAGCACAGTGATTGGCACATAATAAATGCCTGATGAAAGCTATCTATTATAATCACTATTGTCATTATTAATGGCCAAGCCTTAGCTTATGTTCTCTATTATTATCATCTATTCATTTGCCTAGTAATTATTCAATTTTAAAAATATTTAAGACAAATGATTTATAATGTCCAGAGGGCCGTTTCCTTGGAATTTTTTTTAAAGGAAAAGAATATTCTTCCTCTCTGGGTGGGTGTTGTGGATAGAGGAGCTGGCCACCACCATGCTGCTCTCAGGGAGCGAGGGGAGAGGCTCACACGGGACCACATTCTGTTGTGTCTGTGAGAGAAGTCAGCAGAAGAGGCAAACAAGGTGTAAGAGGTGGAGTCCTGAGGGCAAGAACCCAGGGGAACAAAGCAGCTGTGTGGGGAGCAGCTGCCCAGTCAGCCAGGAGGTCCTTGGAGTGTGAGAGGGAGGGCTGAGAGACAGAAAGACCTGGGGCCCCATGCAAAGGAATCTTGGACTTCTCTGCAATCACTTGGGAACTTCTTCCTAACTGCTTCCACTCCTAGTGGGCAGCAGTGAGAGTGAGGAGACAGAAGAGTAATAGCTCACCTTGTTATCAAGGTGATAACCTCCACCACAGTCGTGATGGAGATGGCCCCCATTCAAGGGCATTTGGTTTTGGTACAGAGAGATATAAGACCAAGGATGACATGTACATACATATATACACCCCCCACATCTCTGCCCAACAAGATGTTGTTTAGTACTGTCAAGTCGGAACTGACATAAAACTGACCCTCCAGTGGGTTTTCAGAGGCATCTAACTGCACAGGAGGAAACTGTTCATCTTTTTTCCTGAATAGCAGGTAGTGGATCCAAACTGTGTGCCTTTGGGTTGGCAGCACAACTCTTTACCACTAAGCTACTAGAGCCCAACAAGATATACCAGAAAAATTCAAACCAGTTGTTGAGCCAACTCAGACTCATGGTGACCTCAGCCTCTGCAGCACAGAACTGCACTCCAAAGAGTTTTCAATCGCTGTAATCTTTGAAAACAGATTGTTAGGTCTTTATTATGAGGCACTTCTAAATGGATACAGACTGTTAACCTTCAGTAGTTACTAAAGGCTGCCTTGAAAGACACAGTCCACAGACAGTCCCTGTACCACACTAGTATACTCGGAAAATGACACAGAGTAATTCCTGAATACAAATTATGCAAATCCTCACAGAGCGATGTGAATCAAATGGAAATTATCACATCCCCACTGTATTCCGCATCGTGAACTGAAGTATTAGAACTGTATTTTTACTGTGGTTGGAAGCTGGCTAGCGAGAGGGTGAGTGGTGTGACTTATGTTCCCTCTGGGGAACACTAGTCAAACAAGCTCTCCTGTGAAACAGTCTCAGGATGCCAGCTTTTTAAATATTATTAACAAGCATTTTCAATCTATAACACTTAAGAGGTTGAGGGCAGGAGAAAAAGGTAATTCCAAACATGTCCATGATTTTTACTCAACACATTGCTGCAAATGACGGCAAATGTGTTTCTAAGCACGGTCGTCAATTTTAAAAGTGTGCGTCATCGTGTTAACATTAGCTTAGCTGTTAGATGACAGAGGCCACCAGAAAGACAAGCTGAGAAGTTACCCAGTTACATGAAGGCACACGCCCACAAATCATTTTGTTACTCTGCCCACACCAGATAATTGTCACCAAAACCATCCACACTTGGTCAGACCCTGAAGCTGGCTCTAAACTCTGCTGATGGAGTCAGTTTAACAAGAGGCTGCTTATCAAAATGAGAGAAAGTGAGAAAACAGACATGACTTTTGGGGAGCTTCATATCCCAAGTTGCCACCAGAGAGAATGACCCATAAAAGTAACTTCCAACCAGAACACCGTAATCTACATGATAAAATGTGCCTCTCTCGTGTGTATTTTAATTGACTATACAGGCTGCTAAGAGACAAACAACAAAAGCATGCAGCAGATCCATGTAATTTTCCATCATTTTGATCCAGCCGTGCCCTGACAACCGCCCGGTACGACCCTGATTTACATGTGCTGTCCGCACACTCACTGGCCAGAAGCTCCAGAAACACTCTGGCTGGGATCAGCACTTTCCTTTTAGATTCTCGCATGGAACCATAAGCTTCCCAGCTGGAATTCAGTCTAAGTGCATTAGGACAAGGGGCAGCTTTGTATTTATTCGCAGGGTTCCTCCAACTCAAGTTGCCAGGGCAGCGTAAGGTTTTTAAAAACAGTTGCTTGGAGCTTTTCTGTTTTCAGGGGTTTAGTTAACATGGTGTGAGAAGACACAAATTTGCACGCATCGAAGGGCGAGATTATTCAAAGTGGAACTCATCCCACGTATTGATCAGGAGAATCTTGTTATCAGTACTGAGTGACGGCACAAAAAAAGAAGATGGAAATAAAAGGGGCAGGGGTTTACTGCAGTGATAGTTGTATCTGCCTACCCACCCTCCACGAGTGAACAATAACTAGTGTGGCACTGGACAGGGTCAACTCCGACTCCCAGTCACCATCTATACAGGGCAGAACTGCCCTATAGGATGTAATCATCACAGGAGCCAACCTCCAAGTCTTTTCTCCCATAGCTCATAGGTTCCAACTACTGACCTTTCAGTAAGCAGCTGAATGCTTAACTGCTGTGCCACCAGCCTTCTCCTTCAATGACAAAAGATGTCATTTTAACTCGGAGACTAGAATATCAGAAACTATGCAAGCAGATGCTCACATATTTTAGCTTTCAGCTCTTCTTTTGCCTCTGAATGGCCATTCCCATCTCCCCCAAAGAATGTGAACACTTTAACGGACTGAATTGTGCAATGTATGCAATGACTTCATGTGGAAGTTATGTAATAATCTACAATGATCTGACAGATCAAGGGGTTGTCAAAGGGTTAAAGGTGGGATTGTTGTTGTTGTTGTTTAGTGCAGAAGAGTCATAGACAACTAATAGCGACCCTATGAACAAAAGTCCTGAATACTTATTTAACTTTCATTGTTTCTCTAAGTTCATAGAGTTTCCAGAGGCAAGCTATTTTGGAAGTGGATGCCGCTCCTGCTTCCAAGCTTGTTTTAATCGGGGAGCTCCACCAAACCCTGTCCACAATGGGTAACAATTATCACATTTGAAATATCAGTTTCAAAGTGCTTACCATTACAGCAACTTCGAGTTACCTCTGTAGAGCAAACTGACAGACTAGTGCTATGGTACTTAGAAGAATGTTTGACTGAAAACAACTAAAACCAGGCCAGAGGGCCTAAATGCCTTATTTAAATAAGAGGCCATATCCAATCATCTCACATCCAATTAATTGCAAGCAGCAGACCACACCCAAACCTCAACCAAAACAGAAAATACATCTTTGTAGAATCCAGCTGCTCCACTCATCTTCTAGAACCTTAACAGCAGTTCCAAACTGGCAACCAAATGTCTTTTTTAAATACAAGGCCAAAAACGGTGATATGCAACACCCTTAATCCCATCACAGCCCTGATTTGACATAATTGGAAGCATCCCTGGATGTATGGTCAGTCTGCATAACCTTCTATCTTAGGTGAGTTAAAAGGGGAGGAATTGAGTAGAGAAAGGAGGATTCAGTACACTTTGTGGCCAGCAGTGGTACTGGGGAGGACCACATACCGTGAGGTTTCTGAGACGTCAGGACAAGATCACACATCAAGAAAAAAATCAGTAGGAATGATGTGCATCTTTCAGCACCCAGGCCTATGCAAGGAAGCTCCTGAACGCAGGGGAAGGCTAAGCCCTACAGAGATTTCCAAGGTATGCTTGGCCGACGTATGCTGAGGGGTCCAGGGACCTTGAGCCAGAATCACACTGACAGAAAGCCTTCTCCTACAGCTCGGCTCTTGCATTCAGATTTCTAGCCCCCTTAACTGGAAGAAAAGAATTTGTTTGTTAGAGCATCCATGTGCACTATCTGCTACAGCAGCACCAGGCCTCTAAGGCAACTCTAAAAGATTAATACTGGTCATCTCCTGCTTTATAAGATTATGCAGAGATTCAAGGATGAGGCAAAGGCAAGTAGATGCAGAATGCCGCACATATGGTTGGGTAGGATGCATGCACATGCATGCACAAACTCAGCAAGTAGCATGAACGTGACCATTTATATACACGCACCGAGATGGGGGCATGAGAGTGTACAAATACTCAGCACATGTGTGTGGGATGTCAGTGAGGATGCAGAGACACGTGCACAGAGGAAGGAGTGCGACTCATTCACAGACAGCTAGGCACACACACACACGGGCCATGAGTCTGTCTGTACACATACATAGACACTCCTGTTGTGGCAACCACAACTGAAACCAAACAAAAATCAACTCTGGTTTAGTCACAAGCTGATGCTTTCCTATGGAAAGACACATGAAAAGAAAAGCAGTGAAGCCAAGAATGACTTTTAAGTCCATTCCACGGCATTTCATACATCTTTCTTCTAATGCCTGCACCTGCTGCAAAGGCAGCCCTTATATAGGATTGTAATCTTCTGCAGGACATAAGGGTTTGCTGTCTGCCTCTGTGTGCTGGAGAGGACAGTGAAATCCTCTTCCCAGTCATTCCGAGCTGGGACAGAGCCACCTGGGCTTGCAGCCAGTGGTGATCCCAGGGAGGGCCACACACCGGAGGTTTCTGAGAGAGCAGGCTGACTCCACTCACGGAGCGGACATTTGAGTCCCTCACTGACACACTGCAGATATTTTTGCCAACAGGGAGGCTTCTGTGAGCGAGAGGCCTGAGCAGCATGTGCTGTGAACCTGTGATGCTGGTAAGCACTGCTACACTTTCTTTTCTCACCTACCCTGGCATCCCAATAGCTCTCATTCTCTCTCATCTGATTATATCTACAACTCTTGCCTTAGATGAACAGAAGCACCTGAGACAATGGCACTGAATAATACAGACACATCTAGTTTCACTGCACTTCATTTCATATGTGCTTCAAAGACACTGTATTTTTCACAATGTGTAAATCTGTGCTGACCCTGCATCACGCGGGTCTATCAGCACTGTTTTCCCAACAGCAGTTGCTCACATGGAGTCCCTGGGTCACATTCTAGAAATTCCTCCATTACTTCAAACTTCTTCGTCATGTTCTTACATGCTGAACAGACTACCAACCAAAAACTCAGCCCACTGACACCGAGCCTATACCAGCTCTTAGCTAACCTCCATTGTGTTCTGAAGTCTTTAGGGGAGATAGGAGGTCTATCTTTACTGTGGACAGTGCTAAGAAGTCTGATATGTTATGCATTATGTTAACAGAAATATTTTTAAGTAGACTGTAGTACAATGTAAAAATAAATTTTATATCCACTGAGAAAGCAGAAGTTTTCTTGTTTCACTTCTAAAAAATATTTGCTTTATGCGGTGGTTTGGAACCAAACTACCCTATCTATGATGTATGTCTGTATTCCTGTCCTTGGACAGAAAATATCTACTGCTTTCAGAAAATGACTTAGAAGAGGAGGCTCTAAGTCCTTCCAAACCCCTCACTCAGTTGGTTCAGATTCATGGCCTTACCATGTGTGTCTGATTCAAATTGTGCTCACAGGTTTCCAGTAGCTGGATTTTTAGAACTACATAGCCAGACCTTTCTTCCATGTTGTCTATGGTTAGACTTGAACCTCTAACCTTCCTTTGAGCAGTTTAATGCCTGAACTATTTACATCATGCAAGAACTGAGTTTTGGCAGACCTGGTGATGCAGTGCCAATGAACCCTTCTGCTACCTGTTCAGGGAAGGCAACGTGAAGATACCTTGTCAGCCACCTGTCAACCAGTCATACAAGTGGAATCATCTCAAGAAGGCCCCACCTCACCTCTCATTATATAGACTTAGTGGGGAATTCTTCCTGCTTTTCCTTCCACACAGAACAGACACAGGGCAATTTGCTCACCAGGGGACGCTATTACTCACAGGAAGTGTTGCTCCTTTGATCCATACTATCTCTGTGGTTTCCACTTTTATGACCTAGGCCAAGTGAGACTAAGTTTAGTTCTTTCCTACTTCCACAAGTTGGCAGGGAACTGAGAAGTTTCAAAATCTGGAACTAAAATATTTTAAAATGTCCTATGGCCATAGTCTACTTCAACTGATTCTGGTAAGGGGTTTCTATGCAGGCACTATAAAATTCTTTCCCCCACCAAGTTATAGAAATAATATTTCATTTAGAATGCTAAATAATAGCGCGCGCATGCGCGCGTGTGTGTGTGTTTAAATTCTTATTTATTTAACTGAGGGAGCTCTGGTGCATAGTCTGGAGAGAGGTGCACGGCTAACACATAGGTGGTCCCTCTCTGGAAGTTCTAACCCACCAGAGACTCTGAGGAAGAAAGATAGGCAATCTCCTCCCTTGTGATTTACAGCCACAGAAGATTCCCTGAAGGGTCAGCTATGCATTAGTTCCCACTCAAGGGCAATGAGCTGAGTCCCCCATAGTCCTAAAGGTATAGGCAGTGTTGAGGAGAACAGTAAAATATATTTCTCACATTTGGTAAAAGTAAATCACAAGCCCAAATGAGAACATTTCAGATGTCAATGTATATTCCTAATTTTCCAAGGAAAAGGACAAACTGTTAACTCAGACATTTACATATTTATGGGGTAATTTTTAACAAGCGTGACTCAACAGTTAGTAATGTATCTAAGATAGACCATAATTTATACATTTAAACTCTGGCTGTGGTAAATATATACATGACATAAAATGTGTCATTTGGACCATTGTTAATGTGTAAATTCAGTTAAAATGAATTTTTAATGAAGGGACAACCAGTGAAGCCACGTTAGGAGAACTCACCAATTTCTTAACATTATTCCACTTGCTAGTTAGTCACAACTCTGAAAACTGGAGCAGTTCATTTGAATTGTTATCAATCAAGTGTGATTTCAAAAGTCCTGAATATTTGTATTTGTTACAGTTTCAATTTGCCCATCTTCACTGTCTTCTTTAGCAATGTCTCATTACCTCTGAGGTGGAGCTCTCATTTTTCAGAAGCAAAAGCTATAAATGAAAGTGTATCTTCTTTTCCCTCAGTGTATCTTGTTTCCTACACAAAGATCTCCTAAATAATTTCCATCCTCCTCTCAATCAATCAGCTTCCTGACCATTATAAATAAGGTAAGACCTGCCTGCAACAGTGTCAGGTGGCTCTAGTGTTTTAAAGGCAAGGAATCCATGCTCCCAATATCCTGAACATCAAAGGTTTGATGGTGTCCAATATGTGAGAATGCAAAAAGCAATGGTGCCTTCTGTTTATCTGGTATGCAGGAATTTAGATAGGAGGTTGTACCTACTTGTTGCCAGGGCATTGCTGGTGATTAATAACTGCTGAGGACTGGTGAGGAGGGAGGGAGACACAGGGTGGACAGGGCCTAACCTGGTGTACAATGTAGACCAGATGGTAACCTGTCTGTCGGCTTGCCATACCATGCTATGGCTACGATGCTGGACCCTATACCCCCTTGATTGTGCATACCAACATGTCTCAAGAGAACTTCCAGAGTAAGAGACTAAGAAGAGATGTGTGGTGATCTACTTCTATAGATCAGTCAAAGAAAAGCTTCTGGGTCATGACACAGGATGGTCTGATATTTAGGAAGGCACCCAAAACCCACAGCAGTGATGAGCCAGAGCCCACTGACAATCATGGGGAAAAAACAAGACCAGTTTTGTTCTGATGTACAAAGGGCCAGGAAGAGCTGGAGCCAATGTGATGGTAATGAACAACATGGGTTTTGATGGGGACACTGGGCCAGAAAGCAGCATCTTGATAAGTGGAGGAAACACTGACATTTCAAGGATTTCATTTTTCCTTGGATTTACAATCTACACCCATGGAAGCAATAGGTCAAGAAATTAAAAGAGGGTTAGGGTTAGGGGAGGAAAAACAGAGGGAAAAAAAATCAAAAGACATGCTGCTTTCAAAAGACTTTGCTAAAGTGTTAAAAAGTGAAGACGGTTGGAGAGAGGGGTTAAAGGAAATGGGAAAGATCCAGCAGGGCCCTGAAAAGATGGGGTAATGGTGGGCATAATTAAATTGGGATTAAGGTTTATAAGATACAATATATGGGAATAATTGTATGAAACATAATGTGAATGAAGGAAATTATGAAACACACTGTATACAAATTTTGTATGTAAATCAATATAAAATTATAAAAAAAGCAAAGATGTCATTTTGAGGCATAAGGTGTACCAGATCCAAGTCATGGTATTTTCAATCACCTTCTACAAATATGAAAGATTGAAAAAAAGAATGAAAAAGACTGAAAAAGTAACTGACACCTATGAATGAAATATCCAGAGACTAGGAGAAGAATGGACACATCTGTCTTGAAAGACACAGAGCCTGAAAGTATTAAGAAGCAAGGATGGGGAACTTCCCCTCTGTCCTTTGGACATACTTTAAGAAGTCAGGCTTGATCAGTGAAAATGACCAAGTTGAATGTGATGAATTGACAGAGTAGCTACCATAATGGGCTTAACCAGGGCAGTGATGATGAGGGTGACACGGGACCAGGCAGTGTTTGGTTCTGTGATATAGTTTTACTGTAAGTCAGAGCCACCCTGATGATACTTAATGAGGAACAACTTTTACCTTGTAGATACCAAAAAGTTCACGAGGTTTGCCTTTCTGCTCTCACCATACCACACCTGCTCACATCATCCAGGCTGCAAAGTTTAATAATCAAAAGTCACTAAGGGAAAAATGCCCAGGCTCTCTGTGCCCACCATCCCTTCCTAAACCACAATATCCAAGTGAAGACCTACAGCTTATTTACTTAGGAGAGGTGACCCTTTGCTCTTGAACAACAACAACAAAAAAGTGCATCTTATCAGCATGCAGCCAGTAGAATCAGACTTCGGAGAGAGGCTCAAGATGCTCACAGACTGATAGCAACCACTCTTTGTTGCAAGCATATGGGAGAAGACAGGACGGAGCGGATCAGAGGGAGACTCGATGGCATATTTGCCCACATTACTGTTACAGAGGCAGAACTTGGATAGAGTGCTAGGGAAGGCGTTCCTTTGCTATTTCTTTCTGCAAGAGGGTTCATTTGGAGGAAGTAGCAAACCTTTGGAAGACAGAAGGCAATACTGCCTTAAATTTATGAGTAATGCAGCATTTTGAGAGAAGGAAGTCAATTATGTCATTCATTCTGACAGAGCTTCTCAGCAAGAGGAGGAGCAGGTTGGAGCTGGGGACTTGTGGGAGGCACAGAGGAGGACAAATGAATGAAGTGAGCCCAGCCAGGCAAACGAAAACAAGAAGTTGTGAACCTGAACCTTATGGAGGAGCTGCTGGAAGCAACCCTCCAAAGGAGAACGATGACTGGACTCATTTTTTGAGGGTAGCAGACAACCCTTCTCCAAAGCAGATGGATCACAATTCTCTAAGCGGAGGCTGTGTTGTACATGTGCGAAATTATTTTAGCCAAAGAGTAAAAAGTGCCAAACCATGTATGTAAGCAGGAACCACCTGGCCTGTGGGTGGCAGGGGGTGGAGGGGTGAGGGTGGTAGGTGGGGAGAGGGGCTGGAAGGATGGAGGGACACTGGCAGCCACAGCTCCAGAAACACCAGGGCCATTAAACCACATGTCCCCATTTGTGCAGCGTCCCTGTCTGCTCCCATCTCCCTCTTGTGTCCTTCCTTTCCCTCACTGTTTAACTCTATCTCTACCTCCTAGATGTGACTTGTCTCTTGGAACTCTATAGTGACAATCTGGAAAATAAAATATGAGACAGGACTGAGATTAAGTGATCTGATACCATCAGTCAGTAAAGAACAAGTCAAGATAAGTCTCTCCATGCCTTCATCCAAAGCTCTTCTCCTGCAATAAAACCCATTCTCACGGGGTAGATTTTACTAGGGAAAAAAACATGGGTGGAGCCTTTATAGAGCATTACAGAAATGGAACTCTGTATGGCCCTGACTAGGGTGTGAGCCAGGCCTCTTTCCAGCAGAGATGTGGTGGCTGGCCATTCCTCACAAAGACTTTTCAACTCATCACTTGTGTGGAGTCAGGTCAAACTCAGAGTGATCCTATGTGTGCCAGGAGAACAAAGATTTCAATGGTTTACAGTTTGGAAGTAGATCACCGGGCCTTTATTTCATGTCACATACGGGTAGACTTGAACTTTGAACTTTCTGCTTACCTACCATTGACAATAATAATTTGCATCACCTGAGAACTCCTTGTTTATTTAGATTAAGGAGGCTCTGGTGGTCTGGTGGTAAGAAACTGCACTGCTATGCCAAAGGCATGTAGTTCGAATACACCAGCTGCTCTGTGGGAGAAGGATGGGCAATCTCCTCCTGTGTAATTAAATGCCTTTGAAAACCCACCAGAGGATCAGCTATGAAGTTGATTCTGACTCAAAAGCACATGGAAACAACAAAAGAAACTAGGGCTACTCACAACTATTGACAGTTTATGCTGGACAATTCCTGGCTGGCCGAATGGGGTCTCAGATCTAAGAAGCAGCCCTGGCCTCCACACACTAGATACTGGGAGTATGTCTTGAGTTATGGCCACTAACATTGTGTATGGACAGATACTCCTGGTGGGAAAAACTCAGAATCACTGAGATAAATGCTATCAAGGGTTAGCTGGTTCCAAGTGGGACAGAATGATATTACTTTTTAAATTTTTTTAATATTATTATACTAGTTTATTTAAAAAAATGATACTGCTTCTTGCATCACATTTAAATACACACAGAATATTGTAACAATGACTCACAAGAAAGGCTTTTCTTATTATAAGTTTTCCATTACTTTCATCTACCTGATTTGTTGTAAATGCTTCTAAAGTTTGATTAGAAAATCAAGGTCTCCCTTTCCAAAGGGACTTCACTCGCTTCTGGTATTTGAGTGTGATCCTACAAAGTTCACTGCAGCTTTCAGACAGGACACACTGTTCTTTTTTTCTTTTTGGCTTAATTTCTGCAAAATCATACAGCATATAAAAGCATGCCTTAGAATTGGGTTCTCCTGCTGTCTGCATCCAAAGGAGGAAGCAGATGCAGAAAGAGTACTGAAAATATAATCTGCAGAGTTTTGAAATGCCCTGATTCTTCTCAGAACTCAAGTCTCAATGACTGGCAGAGCGCGTGCATGTGCTGGTGCTGTCTGTGGTATTTGTCACCTGACTAAAATCAACGGAGTTTTTAAAATTAATAAATACTGTCTAACAGTAACATTCACGTTGACTGGTTTTTCCTTATTTGTGAAGAATAACTGTAGGAGCTTAAAAGCATAGAAAAGACCTAGTCACTTCTCTCTCTGGGATCTCCCTCCCCTCAAACAAAACCAAATTCACTGCCATCATGTCAATTCCTGCTCATAGCAACCTTATAGGGGAGCTGCCTACAGAGTCTCTGAGGCTGTAAATCTTCAGGAAAGCGGGCTGGAATAGGGTGCAATTGTGGGCAGAGGTCACAGAGTAGATGCTGGCCTCCCACGTGATGAGAGCTGAGTGGTGTCTGGGGAAAGGAGGGCTGCTAACTGAGCCGTAACTGTAGATGCTTCTCCTTCTAGGAAGCCAAGATGCATACTCTGGCCTCCTCCCTGACCTGCTCCATAAAGACATGTCACTCCTTTGCTCACTCGGTGCTGCTGAGTCAGCACTGACTCACAGCTGACCTGCCAGCAGGTTTTTGGAAGCTGTACGTTGGATTGCCCATCCTTCCTCCTGTGGAGCAGCTGGTGGATTTGAAGCACCAGGGCTGGTGTTTTTGGATTACCACATGTATTTCTTTTCTTTTTCTTTTTTTTTTTAATTGAGTAGAAAGAGCAAAAACACATAAAGAACGTCCCAGGGGAGGGACTGACAGGAGTTTTTTTTAAAAATAGAGCCCTTGCAGCATACAAATAACAGCACTGGAGTTTGTCTACTAATAATTGTTCTTTGTGCTTCCCCAGCTTTAATCTCATTTGAACCATAAAAAAATGGTGACAAAATTTCACTGCTCCCTTTCTTGACAAATGAAGAATGAGAGGTAAGGGAAGTGAAAGGCTTCCTTCCCTTTAAGATCATACTGTGAGAAAGGGGGGGATGACAGCCATGATGGACTAGGTTGTGAATGTGGGCCTCGAGATTCCCCACTTAAATATAATTGTGCCTTATGTGTGTCCCCCAAATGCATGTAGGAATAGTAGACTGTGGGTGTCACCCTATTTGGAAAGAGAGTTTTCATTGTTGTATTAGAAAACCCTTGGGTGGTACCGATTGTCACACTCAGGTGCTAAATGAAAGGTTAGAGGTTTCAGTGTCCCCAAGAAGAAAGACCTGGCAATCGACTGCCAAGAAATCAGTCCCTGCAAACTCCCTGGAGCACAGTTTTACAGGGGCCTGTGAGAAGTCAACCATGAGCAGGAACTGTATAAAAAGCAAGGTTCTGTATATACACTATCTCCAGACATGTTTTTCAAACAAGGGCTTTGCCTTTTACCACCAATAATTTGTCTTGTTGTATGTTGTTACTTAAGGCCGCTGATGGGATGGTTGGTAGGGTAAGGAGACCACACCAATGCACAGTGTGTCCTTATGTTGTAAAAGGGGAAGTGTAGACACAGAGATATATATACACACACAGAGGAACACAGATGCCATGTGAGGGTTCTCTAGGGAGAAAGGGGGCTCAAGGAATGCCCCAGGGCTACCAGCAAGGAAGGAATCAACACAGCCCAGACCTTATGTGAACTTTCAGACTTCAGAACTGTGAGAAAATGTACTTCTCCTCTGTACAGCCGCCCACTTGTGGTATTTCTGTTACAGCAGCACCAGGGAACCGAGATAATCATCTTTCAAGTACATGTGCCTGAAAAACTTGCCACTGAGGCAAAATCACAATGAGTTTCAAAATAAATACGCACCTTACTTTGCCCAGGGTGACATTATTTTTGTGGTGGGTGTTGAGACTTAGAACAGTTAAATGTTAGGGAGGAGAATAAACTACTGAAGCTTGATGGTGGGCTGTGAGTCTCCAGCCCGGCCTCTCGTCAGATGAGTGCTGGTGGGGTAATCTCGGGAGGGGTGTGAAGGGAGCATCTGCCACTTCCCACCACTGCATTGCTGTCCAGTCAATCCCAGCTCACGGCAACTCCATGCAGACCAGAACTGCTCCTGCAGTTTTCTAGGCTGCAATTATATACAAACAAATCACCAGGCCTTTCTCCCACTGCAATTCTGGGTGAAACAGAACTTCTTAACATTGCATTAATTCTCACTGCCTTCAAGGTGGAATCGACTCATAGCTGACCCTCTAGTGGGTTTCTGGAGGGCTTTAAATCACACAGAAGGAGACTGCCCATCTTTCTCTCTAGGAGCCGCTTAAACAGTCAAGACAGTCAGAGAGGTCACCTCCTGGGAGCACAACTGCCCACGGCCCACGCCACAGGGGAGTGAACAATATCTGCATCATCCAGGACCTATCTAGTCACTCCCCATGGGTACCAAGTGAATTCCGGCCCTACAGGAGAAGAACCACCACAGAGTTTCCAAGATTGTGAATCTTTGAAGAAGCAGAAGGCCATATCTTTCTGCTGGTGTGTTTGAACCACCAACCTTTTGATTCACAGTCAAGCACTTACCCCCTGAATACTAGCGTAACTTCCGATACTAGAGTACTTTCCACATCCTTCAGCAGCTACTGGGATAGAACTAAATAGTTTTTGTCTAACAACTTTCAAAATTGAAGGCAGGAAGGAGGAAAAGAAGAGAAAGAAGAAAAACTAAAAAGGAACACCCTAGTTATTACCAGCCCAGCCTGTCGCCCAGAAAGCTGACAGTTATTATGCGTAATTAGCACAAAGCAAGGTTCTGTATATACACTATCTCCAGACATGTTTTTCAAACAAGGGCTTTGCCTTTTACCACCAATAATTTGTCTTGTTGTATGTTGTTACTTACACAGATGTTCCATAATTTTTTGCATATGGTGCAGCCAAAGAAAGCTTTTTCTTTCTTCTTCCATTTTTGGGAAGAAGCAAATGCTCGTGTGAGAAAGAAAGGGGATGACTAGCTCTGCACAGTTCCAACAGCGAGGAGTGTGGCTGGGTGCATGTGTGAGTGAGTGTGTGTGTGTGTGGGTCCTATAGGATCACTAGGAATCCTGCACATCCAGGAGTCCTTGGATGGTTCAGGCAGTCTGTAAAGACCCACAGACATCTTAGAAGGAAGGTATGACAATTGTTTCTAAAAGGCCACTTCCTCAGACACTGTTGGGAGTGCAGTTTTGCCCTGCACAACGTGTGGTGTCTCTGAGGTAGAGTTGACAGTGGCTGAGTTCATGGTGTTTTCTAGGAGAACACGGGTTTATCAAAAGTCTCTCTGAAAAGGGCTTGAATATTTACGGGGGCGGGGGAGGGGAGGAAAGAGGTGGGAGAAATGCAAATACAGTTGATATTTCCCCCTTCTTCTTGGCAGTCTGTAAAAGTGACAATAGTAGAACCCTCTTATATTTCCATGACCTGCCTCTGTACAGTCCAGTACGCACATACGCACTATCAGAGAAGAACTCTAGGCTGTCTCTAGAAAGAAGGTCCCTCTGTGTGTGTGTGTGTGTGTGTGTGTGAGTGTGTGTGTGTGTGTGTGGAGGGAGTACATCTATCAGAAAAAGGGACATGGAATCCAAATATACTGAGATTTTACAACAGAGAAATACAACTGGCTGAAAAAAAAATGGAGGAGGAGGGTAGATTAAAAAAAGTATATATCTTCTCTTTTATTGCGATACCACCAATTGAGAGAACATTCTGTTGGGGGGAAAGTCTGCCAAGGACTTCTAATTCAGTTTGTTCCACTCATTTTATTTTTAAACTCGAGTGCAGAATTTTATTCCTGGAATGTTATAGGATTGGTGTGGGCAGAAATGGGCAAATTTACTTCAGAGGTGCTTTGTAACAACTTGGAAAAGATCCTCTAAAATTCTCCAAGTACATTTCAGGGGTGAATTTCATTTCCTTTTTCTTATTAAGAAAGCTACTTGATTATTCTTTTTTTTTAACCAAATAAAACTTGATTGTTATTTTGAAAATGACTTCAAAATAATGATATCCTCTACTAAGTATCTACTACATAAACCACAGAGTCAGCATTTGCACACTCTAATCTTCACAGTTACCTCCAACTCTAGTTGCTATCTAGTTTGTTCAACTCCTGGTGACCCCAGGTGTGTCAGAGTAGAGTTGTGTTCCACAAGATTGTCAGTGGCTGGGTTTCTAGATGCAGACTGCCAGGTCTTTCTTCTGCATTGCATCGGGGTGGACTTGAACCTCCAGCCTTGCCATTAGCACCTTAGCATGTTAATTATTTGCAACCCCACTGAACCCTCGCAACTCCTTTACTAATATTATTTAAGGGCAAGAATCTAAGGTACAGAGGGATGCTTAAGCTGAGTTCAAATTCAAGTCATTCCCTGTATCAGAATCCTAACTCTTTAGTCATTGTGTAGTTTTGATTCCTCGCCTCAGTGTCTGGCATGCCACACACTGCCAATCATTCATTCATTCAGTGCCTTTGAGTCTGACTCATAGCTGACTCTCCATTGGGTTTCTGAGGCTGTAAATCACACAGGAAGTGACTGCCCATCTTACTCCTGTGGAGCTCCCGGTGAATTTGAACCAGCAGAGAGGCACAGTCTCTGGGGAACAGTATACTCTCCTGTGGACGACGCCACCAGAGCTCCTCTCAAACTGTTAACATATATGAGTATTTATTGTAATGGCCTGCAGCCCTCTTGCCAATTTTTAATTTTAGAATGAATATTCTTTAAGTGACACAGCAATCGTTTGTCTATTTTCTATA
>NW_006399820.1:16207384-16217142 GCF_000299155.1 Elephantulus edwardii | reverse complement strand
CGTTTTTGGATAATCTTCAGTAAAATCTTGCTTGCATGTGAAATCAGTGAGATTGTTCTGTAGTTTCCACATTCTGTATGCCATAGTCGTGTCAAATACCATAATGGTTACCCATTACGTACAATGTTTGGAGGAGCTTTCAGATTCATTCACGTTGATAAACAGGAGTGTCATCCACTTCCTAAACTAGATGCCTCTAGAAATATCATAAACTCTAAAAAGGTACAGAAATTATGTTAGTTGTGGAACAGAGTTCGGTCTTTTGTGTAAAAGTTGTATTCGACTTGATAACACTTAATCACTGCTAAAAGAGAAAATTGCTGTTATATCTGGAGGAACATTCTTTCACTTTATACATCACTCTTTGCCAGTGTGCAATATGAAGTAACCTAGGTTTGCTGTGATGCTGAACCTTGCGCCATTTGGGTATCAAATACCATAATGATTTCCCAGTGTGGACAGTGTTTGGTGGAGCTCCCAGTTGTAAAACAAGTTTGGAAGCAGGAGTGACATCCACTTCCTAAACCACATGCCTCTGGAAAATCTATGAACTTGGAGAGACAACGATAATTATGGAAAGGCATTATAGGTCTTTTGTTCATAGAGTCACTATGAGTTGTGCTTGACTCGATGGCAATTAACAACAACTGTTTGTCACTAGGCTGGTATTTCTTTTAACAGGATGATGGCAAGAGCAGACTAAGTTCTTAGCCTGCTTTCTCTGGCCAAAGGAGGCTTACAGGATTCAAGACCAGCCTCTGGACAGGAGTTTTGGTGGTGGTGGTGGGTGAGGAAGGATCAAGGAAGAGAAGATACATGGATATTCTGAAAGGTCAAATGGCACTTGCCTACACACAAAATATCCCTGAACTTTCCTTGAGAACATTAAAGATTTACAAGCTGTCCCTCCCTCCCTCCACCTACAAAAGTATTTACTTTAAAAATCTATTTTCTCTGTCACTATTTATTGCTGCATTTTGCTCCGTGGTTCTGAGAAACCTCACAGAAAATCACAATGTTATACTTGTTAAATTGACCCTGCAGGGCCCTTCCACTAGTACATGCATCATCCCAAGAGGTAAAAAGGCAAGTCTGCCAGACTCATGCTGAGAATATCATCATGAAACCTACAAGGATATGCAAATCCTCCTGCTCCATAGCTCATTTGCATAGTTTTCCATTGGGTTGGTGCAACCGCTATACTCACCGTCAATTTCTTTTTCTTTCCTGAAGCTTATTAGTGGTATGTGATGTTTACAGCTTGAAGACCAAACAGATTTAATAGGTAAAACATTTAAACGATATAATTAAAAAGCATGTGCAGGAGAGAAAGGAGGCTCTGAAGGAGATCAAACAGCAGTTCTACTTGTGCTGTTAAAATATGCTTTCCAAGTTTGGAAGCTGCGGCCGCCTCACACATGTCTGTGCACGCATAAGCACCACCACAAAATTTGCTTAACCCATTTTTTTTGTCACAATCTAGAAAAAGCAGAAAGATTTGCTTATAAACTATGAAGGGCTTGAACCTAGTCACTGAGTACACATTTTACTCACAATGGACTCCGAATGGAAGCCTGCCAACGTCTGGGCTGAAAGTCAAACCTTCTGAATTTCTATGTACAGGCAGCCCCTGGGTTACAGACGCCTGACTCACAGATAGCTTGTCCTTTAATGTTATGTAAACTTGCAGATTGGGGCTCTTATGACGGGCCCAACTCCTACTCACAACTCTTCATCACCATCACCTTCACTAAACAACTTTAAAAAGCTTCAATTTCTTTCTTGCACTGTTAAAAAACCCCACCAAAGCCAAATCTTCTTATGGCTCTGACTCACAGTGACCTTCTTTCTACTGGGTTTCCGGGTCTGTAATTCTTTATGGAAGAAAAATACTCATCATTCTCTCACAGAGCACCAGATGGACTCGAACCGCCAACCTTTCAATTAGCACCTCAGTATGCTTTCTTGCACTAAACTCAAACTCACTACTACTGAGTTAGAAGCAACTCATAGCTGATCCACCAGTTGGTTTCTGAGGCTGTAAACTGCCTTTGAAGTAATGGCCCATCTTGACCCTGCAGAGCAGCTGATGGAACTTAACTATCAGAGAGGGTCAGGCTTGGGGTTAGCAGTGGAACTCATTACAGACTACGCCAGCAGAGCGCCTTTCTTGTACTAAAGGAAGGCTAAAAAAGAACTGTAGAAACCTGTTCTGACACACATGTTCAACATGTTCAACTACGTGTTCAAAATACACATACAACATAAAGACATTTAGGAGCCAGTCGTGTTTGTAACCCAGGGACCATTTATATTCCAATCTTTCAATGTCTATGTTTTCAAACTGCTTTAATTTATTTTCTCTCTCTCTTTCTCTCTCCAAAGGAGCTCTGGTGGCCTAGTGATAAGAATCTGCACTGCAATCCCAAAGGCACATAGTGTGAATCTGCCAGCTGCTTTGTGGGAGAGGGATGGGCAATCTCCTCCTGTGTGATTACTGCCTCTGAAAACACACCAAAGGGTCAGCTATGGGTCGGTTCTGACTTTATGGTACACAACAACAACAACAACAACAAAACATTGCACAGTTCAACTTTCACATATGGGATCAAAGTAAATAAAATAATAATATTCTGCTCTGTTGTAGTTGTTGTTGTTATGTGCCACTGAGTCGCTTGTGATTCATAGCGACCCTATGTACAACACCCTTAAACTCTGCTCTGTCCTGTGCCAATCGCACTGTCTCTGACACTTCCATCCCGATTAACCCAGTCAGTGAATCAATCCACCTCATAGAGGGCCTTCCCCTCCTGCGCTGTCCCTCCACCCTACCAAGCATGAAGGCCCTCTCCAAGAACCGGTCTCTCCTTACAACATGTCCAAAGTATTTTGTAGTTAGGTGCCATTAAATCACTTTCGACTCATACTGACCCCATCCCACAGAGTAGAAAAACCCCACATGGTTTTGGAGTCTGAAGTTCTTATGGGACCATATTGCTAGGTCTTTCTTGAGGGAGCTGGTGGGTGAGTTCTAACCCGTCAACTCTGAAGTCAACAGACGAGTGCCCGACCACTCTGTCCTCAGGGTTCCTGCAAATGCAAGGGTAGCAGTTCTACCCGACCACCTTTTTCTTGTATCCACAACACCCGTGCAATGAAGAGAGGAAGCATTCTGTGCCAAATTATTTTCCCTTTGTAAATCAGATTTAGGAGTTGAGGGAGAAAGGCAAGTATGGAGAAACAATTGAAAAGTCTATAAATATAAAATATTAATCACCTAGATAAGACAGGATTTCTCAGACACTTTATGGAATAAAGTGCAGCGTCTTTTGGATTTCATGTGACAGCTGTGCATAAAACCTACTGCTATTAGTCATTATTAGTTCAACAGCTCTGCCAAGAGGTTAGTGGATCCATACTTTCTGAGCAGATCTCGACTGGCAACTTCAACACAATCAGCCGACACCCCAAATTTCCCAGGGACTGTCCAGGTAAGCAGCTGTTTAATACTGACTTCTATTTCCTAGATGTTGAAGTTAAGGAAGAAAAGAAAAACCAAATACCCTTAGGAGATTATAGAAGTGGGTCACACCCAGGAACCCACCTACAGTGAGAAAGAACGATGTCTTTTCAGGTTAGGCATCTCCTTGCCATCTGGAGGCCAGGTGATAAACATGAGTGGAAAGGTTTAATACCTCTCAGACAAGACATATTTATACCTGGACGGAATGCAGCTGAGCAGCTCCTTGCTGTCACACATAATGCCTCCTGTTTTAATTTCCCTCACCTGTCGCACAGCGATGGGCTGTGGGATGAAAGAATTTGCCCTGCACTGCTGCAAAGAAAGAAAAACATTCAAAGAAGAGGCAGAAAAGGTGATGGTGGAGCCACAGTCTGCACACTGAGGTCCTGAAGCTTCTGCACCAACGGGCTATTTCTAGAGCTCAGGCAAACCACCAATTTGCTCAATGCCTCTATTTCCTCATTTGCTAAATGCAGGTTTAGTTAAGCCTTCAACTATTAGATGGAAGGTTAGCAGTTCGAATCCACCCAGAGCCACCATGGTAGACAGTCCTGGCAACTTGCTTTCAAAAGGTCACAGCCTCGCAAGTCCCCTGGCACGCAATACCACTCTGTCACAGTTCTGTGGTGTCCCCATAAATGGGAATCCACTTGAAGACGAACAGGAACAGCAAATAAGATCCACAAAACATCCTCCAGCCTCCAGAGGGCATTTGTGAAACAGAGATGCTTACAGGAAGCCCTGATCAAACACGGTTGCCAAGCTATTATCTCATAGCTTAATGTGCCCAAATCAGACTAAGACAAGTGAAACCCCAAATTAATTTGATACCATATGCTATGGGCTACATTTTACAAAGACCTTCAGAAATTGGCATTTGTAATATTTGTGGGTTCATTTTTTCCTCCACATACAGAAACATGTGCACATACCAAAACAGACCCAGGAAAATCTTCATTATCTGATGAAAGATTATCCAAGAGTCTGTTTTCTGTTGCCCACTCCCCCCCCCCTTCTCTGGCAACTCCTCCATGATCAAGGAAAAGTGACGACATGCAAATAGTCAGTCTCTTCTCTTTTTCATGGTGACTTCAGTTTTCTGTGATATTCCAGCCTCCATCCGCACGAATGCATGAGAACATGTATTTGTGCTCACTGGATGTCAACATTTCTGCATTATTGAGAAGTGAAATATTCATCCAGTTATCTTTTTTCACATTCTAAAACTTATTTTACCAAAATAAAATTATTTCTATAATGTATTTATATCACATATCTAGATTTGTTTACCTGTTTTTTCAGAGGATAATAAACACACATTAACTACTTTTTTTTAGATCAAGTCTTTATTATCAAGAACTATTTCCTCCCATGTGTTTTAAGGCCTCTGAAAACCTGTTCAAAGTTCAACAGTGAGTTGGTTCCAATTCAACAGTAATAAGTTTTTTCTATTTCTGGTAGCCTAGTCCGAGGGAATTGTGCTGTTAACCCAAGTGTAGCACCTCTCTGGCACTTTAAATTCATTAGTGGTTCTATGAGAGGAAGATGAGCAATCTCCTCTTGTGAAATTTATAGCCTGGAAAAGCCAACAGAGGGTCAGCTATGAGTCTGTTCTGATGTGACGGCAATGAGATTATATATATGATGGTGGTGGTGGTTCAGTGATGGAATTCTCTGTTTCTGTGTTCCCGGAGCCCCAAGTGTCATGAACCACACACAAAGCCACATCCATCTGTTGGTGGAGGTTTGCATGTAGCTGTTATGCTGAATAAGTTTCAGTGAGAATTCAGGTTAATAGAGATGAGGAAGAAAGGCATGGTCATCTACTTCTGAAAATTAGTTAATGAAAACCTTGTAGATCACAGTGGGCCAAACTACAAGTGATCAAAAAAATGGTGCAGGCTCAAAAGAATGGAAACAGAGTGTGTGTCCTAATTTGTGCATGGGGTCACCATGAGTCAGCGCTGACATGGTTTCAGCAGCAAACAACAATAGCCACATGGTGTGTAGTACACATAGTATTTGTCTTTTAGTTATTCTTAATTATTTCTTAATCTCAGCTGGTCATTTAAAATGTCCTTTTCTTATTTTAGAATAAATTATTTTTCTAAATTTTTATTATTTTTTTCTGTGTACCATCAAATCGGATCTGACTGGTACAGGAGGAGATTGCCCCTCCTTCTCCAGGAGAGCATCTTGTGGATTCGAACTGCATACATCTGGGATCGCAGTGCAGCATCTTTCTTGCCACTAGGCCACCAGAGTTCCCCTCAGAATTAAATAAATTCTTATGGGTTATCTACTACTATGCTGCTGAGGATCAAAGAGGAAAACAGGTATGTTTATTGCTTTCATAGAACATAGAGTAACTACATCTAGAAGAGAAAAGACACTTATGATATAATAATACAATTATGTTAAGATCATATATGAAAATAGTTCTCAACAAAAGATAGAGGATGACAGTAAGCAGGTAAGAGTGGTGTAAGAAGGCCAAGGATGTGGGGGTTTCCACAGCAAGGTCTTAGGATTGGACTGCGGTAGTAGAGATGATGAAAATAAAGGAGAAATGATGATTCAAGAGCTATTTACAAACTTGGACTTGATGACATGTTAGATGCTGAGAAAAAGAGGAGAGAAATGTGAACCAGGATAACTTCTAAGGTATCTCTTTGCAAAGTCAATGCTGCCAGTGGCCGAGATGGGGGAACCAAGTTTAGCTGACTGTAGAAGGTTAAGTCATCGGTTTTGAGGATGCTGTGTGAGGTATCTTTGAGCTATCCAAAAGGAACTGCTGTGTAGGTGGCTGGATATACTGGTCACAGGATTAGAGGGAGATGCCTGAGGACAGAGCTGCAGCATCTGAGGATCTGTTAGGACTCCATTGTGGATGTGATCACTGAGGGGAAAACACAACTTACACAGAGGTCTGGGTCACCGACTGACCTGCAAGGCATCTTAGTATTTATAGGTACAGAGATACATGCAGTGGGGAGCATCTGAAACACTGTGCTGAAGAGAGAGCCAGAAATATGAAAATTAGAACAGAACAGTGTTAAGCAAGCTGAGGAGAAAGTGCTTTTGAAATGCAAGAGTGAACAACATGGGTGTAACTGTGGAGAAATTAAGTCAAATGAGTGCAGTAATGCAGGCATTCCTGATGTCCTCAACTGAGGGAAGCCACAAAATGAAGCAGATGGAGGAAAGTTCCAGGGGTCTCCTAACAATGGGAGTAGGACCCAGTACTTGAGGGTGTGGGTGCTGGGGGGGGGGGCAAGACTGACATCCTGGCTCCTAAAACTTAGCTCCATGACCTACATGAAGCTCTTCACTTTCTGAGGGGCTAAGTCTTCTCAAGATTTGTTTTGAGATGAGCCACTTATTAGCAGAGTGCCTGTCACATAGTTACTGCTCAATGAATGCTAGCCTTTTCCTCATTACTAAGTCTTCCAACAAATGCAATCGATATTCATTGAGCATCTACCTGCCAGGCGCAGTAGGAGGTGCTGGGAAAAGACAATCACCATCAACAACACTATGATTTGCTCTCATGGAAAAGCAGAAATAAAAAGGCATACAACAGTGAATTTTGCATTCAATGGTGAAGCATATTAAGGAGAAAAATGAAAGAGACAAACAAGGGGGTTAAGGCATTGCATTATGACTGTGAAATGTTTTTTGAGAAAGGGCTCATAGAGATGGTACTAGGTCCAGCAGGAGCAAAAGCCTGAAGCAAGTGAGGGAGGGAGCAGTGGGGTGACTTGAGGAAGGGATGGAGGAAGAGAAGGCTGGAAGTCCCTGGGGAAACCTGGGGTCAGAGAATCGGATGTGGTGAGTGTGATGTTCTTTCGAGGATCTCTTTCTCTTTGAGGAGGGCCTCTGGCTCTTTCTGTGAATGAGCTGTAAGGCCATCAGACGGCTTGGAGCCGCAGTGTGAGGAGCAGAGCTGTGCTTTAACAAATTCACTCTGTTGACTGAACGTGAAGAGGATGGTAACATGAAGCAGAGTGAGGTTAATGAGATACTCCAGATGGGAAATGACGGTGGTCTGGAGCAGAGGGCTGGTGGCGAAGATGAGGAGATTCAGGAGAAACAGCAAAGATGTCAGAAGGGTGGAAGTGCCGTGTACTGAGGTGGGGAAGAATGAGGGGTGAGCACAGTGGGAGGGAATATCAAGAGGAGACCAAGGGAAGATCAAGAAGACCAAGCAGAGGTGTCTAAAAAGCAGTGAGTATCCAAATTGGGTATTCCTATTACAATTCAGCAGGGCAAATATTAGAAAAACATTCATGACGTAAAACAGCAGTACTTTTTAGGTAAGTGCACAACCAAGAAACTCTCAAAATAATGGAATGAAAAAAGAATGTGGTAGTTTTGCATAGATCTTGAGTGACATAAAAGGGCAGCAGTTCAATTAGTAAGAAGAAAGTTTAGGAGTTCAAATCCAGCCAGAGGCACTTGGAAGAAAACCTACAGGAAAGATCACAAGCACCAAAAACCCCTACAGAGCCCAGCTGTACCCTAACACAGACGGGGCCATCATGAGTCAGGGTGGACCCCACAGCAAACAGTGTGATCTCTGTGTGTGTGTACACGTGTACAAGTGATTACACACATAAGTTTCTTAAACTTGATAGATGGGAGGCACTCAGTCAATATGGAATGCGGGGTGGGAATGACTGTACGAAGCAGCAAGAAGCAAGGCAAGTTGCTATTTTGGAATCTCTCATATAAGATGAGAATCAAGTCGAACAGAGTCATTAATAGAATTTAATAAAGAAAGCTTCCAAAAGAGGAAACCCCAAAATTCCCCCTTCATGACTGAATTTCTCAGATTCTCAGTGAATCTAAAACTCCACAGGAAGCAGCACCCTTTGCCAAAAGGTGTTAAATGGAAGATACACTGTTAGAAGCATGTTTACTGATCCTGTCTTTCATGGCGTGCGATCCTCCAAGAATTTGAAAAGGATGAAATATAAAAAGTGTATGCTTCTCTCTCTCTCTCTCTCTCTCTCTCTCTCTCTCTCTCTCTGTCTCTGTGTGTGTGTGTACATCTAGCTATTAAAGTCCAATTTAAAATAAACCGTGACGGTGTGTGGCAATATGCAACTAGATTTTTGGTCATAAAAGGCCAGTTCTCAGGAACTGGAGACTGGGAATGGGGGCAATGGATGGGCATTAAGGGAAAAAGTAGCTTGTCCAAACCATCTGAATGCAGACTGGAATCACTTGGGGGCGTTTTAAAGATCTGGGTGTTAGGTGAATCAACTCTGACTCACAGTAGCCTCCTGTGATGGTGGAACCACCCCACATCTTTCCCAGGCTGTCATTTCTAAGAGAGCAGGCTGAGTTCACCACTGGTAGGTCTCACAGTATTTCCATGTCATCAGTGTCTATGATCAGCTGACTTTAAGTAAAGCAGATTAACCTCCATAATGTGGATGGGTCTCATCCAATGACTGGAAGTCCTGAAGAGGAAAAAAACCTGAGGTGTGCTGAGGAAGAAGGAATTGTCTCAAGATTGTAACAAAGACTTTCTGCCAGTCTTCCGCCTGACTTATGGATTTTGGATTTGCCAAGCTTTAAAATCTTATAAGCCAACTCCTCAAAAAAATGCCAGTCTCTTTCTCTCCCTCAATGTTCTTATGTGCCATCGAGTTGCTTGCGACTCATAGCGACCCTATGCACAACAGCCCTAAACTTCGTTCTGTTCTGTCCTGTGCCAATAGCACCGTCTCCGACACACCCATCCCGATTACCCCAACCACTGAATCAGTCCACCTCATAGGGGGCCTTCCCCTCCTGCGCTGTCCCTCCACCCTACCAAGCATGATGTCCCTCCCCAAGGACTTGTCCCTCCTTGCAACATGTCCAAAGTATGTCAGATGGAGCCTTAGAATCCTTGCCTCCAAGGACCAGCTCGGTTTGACCCTTTCCAGGATGAATCTGTTTGTTTCCTAGCAGTCCATGGTATTCTCAATACTCTTCTCCAGCATCACAGCTCAAAGGCATCAATTCTCCTTCTATCTTCCTTAGTCATTGTCCAACTCCCTGATGCATAACAAGTGATAGCAAAAACCATGGCCTGTATCAGATGTACCTTAGTCTCCAAAGAGACACCATTGCTCTTCAGTACTTTGGAGAGGTCCCTAACAGCAGACTTTCCCATGGCAATACGCCTTCTAATTTCATGGCTGCTGGTGCTGAGTGTGTTGACTATGGAGCCAAGCAAACT
>NW_006399820.1:16136654-16206005 GCF_000299155.1 Elephantulus edwardii | reverse complement strand
GCTCATTAGTGTTCATGGCCTCAAACCTGTTCCTGAGCTGGTTCTGAAATTCAGGTGGGATAGACCTAAAGTTATATTTTGGTCCCTCAATATGTATGTATATATGTGTATTATACACACACATATATTATAAACACATACATATGTATACATAATTATGTATACACACACACACACACGTGTGGTGTGTGTGTATTTACTTGCTGTTATGTACCATTGAATTATATCCAACTTAACATTCACCCTCAGGTGGGTTTTCTGAGTCAGTTAACAGCACAGGAGGAGACTACTTATCTCTCTCTCATAGAGCAGCTGGTGGCTTTGAACCACATACCTTTGGTTTGTCTGTGTAGCTCCTTGCCATTAGGCCATCGTGTGCACGTTGTGTGTACATGTGTGTGTTGGTCTTTTTTTTTAGCAGAACCCTAACTGAGCTCTCTTCCAGAACTGAACTCTACCAGAGGAGAAACTTGTGAGGGCAGAATCCAAGTTGAGCATGCCAGTGACAGGATCAAAGAGAAAGTCATCCACCCAGAACCCAAGCCCACTACTGTCTAGTCAGTTCTAACTCATAGCCTCCCTTCATTAGTTTTCTCAGGCTGTAAATCTTTTCAGGAAGAAATAGCTCTTCCTTCTCTGCCAGGGTGACTGGCATGCATGGTGATCTTTCTGTTAACAGTGCAGTGTCTAACACACACCACACCATCAGGTAAAAGGCCAAGGAGGGAGGCTGAGGAGACAGATCTGGGTAAGTCTGGGTTGTAATTTCATTATTCCATGGAAGCAACAGAAGGAGGAGCACTAGAGTCTAGAAGCTAGACAAGTTCTGGCTTTTCTCTCCATGCCCTAAAAAGACAGACATTCATTTCACTTAAACATGAGTAACAAAATAGGATTGTGGCTAAAAGCAGTGCACAGTTATTATGAGGGAAAAAGGAATGAAGACTGGAGACCACAGAGACATGCCCACAAAACAGGGAAACGTTAAATGGCTGCTTCAAAAGCAAAAAGAAACTGAGAAAATAAGGTATAAAGCTGCAGCACAAAGTAGAATTGTAAAAAAAAACTCAGCTAGGAGATGACTGGAGAGGAAGAAATATCTGTCTAGAGTGGCAATGGATGAAGAAGGAGAAAAAAGAGGCTGAAGTAATTGGAAAAAAATCATTTGAGAAATGAAGAGTAGTTGCATGAAAGAGGGAATATTTAAAACAGATAATGTCTATGGAGAACTGACCTGGAGGCACTGAGTGACTCACAGTAGCCTCACAAAACAGCAGAAGTACTCACAGGCCGCTCTTGGGCTGCAGACCTTTACAGGAGCCTCACCTTTCTCCTGAGGAGCATCTGGTGGGTTTGAACTGATGATTGTTCTGTTAACAGCTCAACACATAACCCACCTTAACACCAAAAGTAAGTGGAGAAAGAGAAGAGACTGAAGAGAAAGCTTCAGAAAGAAAACAAAGGCAAAGAAAAGCAAACATTAAAAAACATAAAAAAACCACCACATTCAAGGAACCCTCTCTGAGGGGGAAAAAAGTAACAGATAAGACAAATATTAAGAACTGTAATTCAAGCAACTGTCTGGAAACAGAAAAATATTTGAAGCTTTATACTAAAAGGAATCACCGTGCACCTGGGAAAATGAAACCAGAAATAGACTGGGGGGCGGGGAGGACACGGGACCAAATCAAACAAACAAAAGCATATAATCTAAGAAGCAGTGTTTCGAACAGAACAAGGAATCACTGTATGGCTTAAAATAATGGCTGTGCATTAGGGCTGCATCCTTTCTCCATCTCTATTCAAACTGTATGTTGAGTAAATAGTTTAAGAAGCTAAACTATATGAAGAAAAATATGGTATCAGTGTTCGAGAAAGACTTATCAAGGAGAAGACGCTCAACCAGGTGGACTGACACGGTGACTGTCACAATGGGCTCTAGTGTGTCAGGAAGTTTGAGGATGGCGCAGGATAGGACAAGGCTCAGATCTTTTGTTCAGAAGGTTGCTATGTGTAGTACTTGACAGCACCTAACAACAACAACAACAATGCAATTTGCAGATGATACAACCAGGCATGAAAAATGTGAAAAGGACCTGAAACATTTATTTTAGAAGATCTAAGATTACATATTTCAATATGGTGAGTATCTCAACATAGAGAAAATAAAGATCCTCAACACTAAACTGACAGGCAATATCATGATAGAGGGAGGGAAAAAAAACCAAACCTGAGTTTAGACAAAAATTTCATTTTACTTGAATCCACAATCAACACCAATGGAAGGAGCAGTCGAGAAATCAGAACACATGTTGAAATGGGAAAATCTTTTGTTAAAGAAAAGTCAGTCACTATGTGGAGTTGAAACCATATCACAGCTGACCTTCCAGTGAGTTTTCAAAGGCTGCAAACCTCAAAGGAGGAGACAGTCCATCTTGTTCCTTCAGAGCAGCTGGGAGATTCAAACTGCCTGCCTCTTGGTAGGCAGCACAACTGCTTACTCACTAGGCCACAGGCGATCCCTGATCTTCTGTCAAGGGCTTTTTTGAAGTGCTTAAGAGTAAGGATGAACATATAAAGAATAAGGTGCATCTGACCAGGGTCATGGTATTTTCAGTTGTTTCATATACATGTGAAAGTTGAACAGTGAATAAGAAAATCCAAAGAACTGACATATTTGAATTGTACTGCTGGTGAAGGATACCATGGCATATGTCACGGAATGTCAAAAGAACAAACAAATCAACCTTGGAGGAAGTGGAACCAAAGCGCTTCTTAAGAGGCAAGGACGGTGGGACTTTGTCTCACATGTTTTGGGTATGTTATCAGGAGTAGCTAGTCCCTAAAGAAGAACACCATACTCATAAAAGTAGAGCATCAGTCAGGAAGAAGACACTAAGAGATATGAATCACCACAGTAACATCCACAATAGGATTGAGCATGGTGGAGATTGTGAGGACGGCATATCATGGGTAGGGCATGGTTTCAATCTCTTGTTCATAGGGTCACTATCAGTGACAGCTGACTTGATGCCACCTACCAACACCAACAAGAAGTGACTATATCACATTGTAATGTACTGTCCAACTGCAGTGCAATGCACTAAAAGAATTAAAATTGGGGGGCGGGGGGAGGTTGTAACCTAAAACAAAACACCTTAAAGCAGTTTTCACTAAGTGTTTTGTTAGTTGGTCTGGTAGTTATTATTCTGAAATGATTGTGGGCTTAATGTGAGAAACAGTAAGAGTAAATTATATTGGTTTGATTGAGGACAATGATTTTCAGCATAAGAGAAAGCAAAACTGACTTAAGATCAATAAAGTTAAGTTAAAGCTTGTAACATCAAATTTGAATTGTAAGGTAACAGTCGTTTACTTTAAAGATATATACATGCAAAAAATATATACGTGCACACATAAATGCAATGATGGATGGATGGATGAAAAGACAGAGGAGAGGTGCAGAGATAAGTGTGTACACCTTGGACCCACACTATGGTCTTTGGATACTGTTTTTAACTAAAAGGGGTCAGATTTCCTTGGAGAAGAAAAAGAAAAGCTCTTATCAGGTTTGAGACATGAAATGTACCAGATGGGCCTGAAACATAGTGTTATCTGAAAAAGTAAGGATGCTGTTAAAAAAACACTCAGATTACTGAAAGGACACAACAGCCAAACACAGTAGCTCCCCAACAGGTAAAGATGAGACCACTGGAGCTTTAGAAGGATAGTAACAGTAATGGACTGACATCTACCAGCTCGGTTTAAATTCATGAGTTCCCAGTGATGCTTTTAAAAGAAAACAAAAAATAGTAATTTAGCAGGGCACTGTGAATCAATGTTCATTTTGAAACCTGGTAGATGAAGGGAAAGAAGGAAGCATTTATTTCCCATGTCATACAAAAAACAACCAACCACTGAGTAAACAAAAGCACCAGCAGGACAGTTTTTCTCTGTGAAGAGTGAATTTAGCTGAGAGGTAAATAAAGAAGAATACAATGAAGACTATCACTATCTCACAATCCTTAATAAATTTGTGAGTTTTGACAAGAGTATCATTTAAAAGGAGGGACTGTTTGCTGCCTTATGAATGAAGAGCACAATCTAATGAAGCATTCAGGCAGTGCACAAGAAGAAAAAGGAGTCTGATCACTGGTTGAGAATGTCTAAGCAACTCACAGGAAATACAGGAGACAGAGGAACACTCTTAATAGAAATGCACTCTTCAGAAACTCACTCCACTGGTGTTGAACCGGTTCGCAGCGACCCCCACAGGGTTTCCATGGCTGCAATCTTTCCGGAAGCAGACCTCCACATCATTCTGCAGTAAAGATACCACTGGGCTCCAATCCCTGAACTACTGGTTAGCAGAGAAATGCTTAATCAATGTGCCACCAGGGTGCTTTCATCACTGTACAGGTCAATAGACCAGATTTTTCAACAAAGAACACAACCATAAAAAAAGGTGGAGGTCCAAGCCATCCAACCTATGTTGTGCTTATGTGCCTTCGAGTCAGAACCAGCTCAAGCTGACCCTCCAGCAGGTATTCAGAAGTAGTTAACTGTACAGAAGAAGACTGCTCATCCTTCTCGCGTGGACCAGCTGGCGTTTTTGAACCACCTATCTTTGGGATTGCGCATCCAAACTCTAGAGACTGACAATCTCAAACTCACTGCCATTAAGTTGGAACCAGCTCACTGCTGAGCCCCCAATGAGTTTCTAAAGCTGTAAACCACACGGACGGAGACTGCCCATATTTCTCCCAAGGGTCCCATGGGGGATTCAAAGCACGAGGGAGGCACTGCGTTTGAGTTAGCAGAGACTTCAAACTCAACTAATTCAGTGTCGTCTAGTTGGAACCGACCCATAGCTGATCCTCCAGTGGCTTTCCAGAGGCTGTAAATCACATGGAGGAGACTCCTTATCTTTCTCCAAAGAAGAAGCTGGTACATCCAAACCCTTTGCCTTTGGATTGGCAGCACGACTCCTTCCCACTAGACCACCGGAGCTCCTTTGCAGAGACTTAGGAAACACAAATCTACCTATTTTATTTTAGCCTGATTTAAATAAGGTGCAAAACCCCAAATCATACCATAACAAATTAGTTAATAAGACCAATTGGCAATTGTGGACATGGCCTGGATATATGACAAGGAAAAGAATTATTGTTAGTATTTTGAACGGGTGGTGATGGTATTGTGGTTTTATATTTTAAAGGTTGTATGATGTTTGGAATTACTATCAGAACAACCTGAGCAGAGTTGGGCATATCAAACAACGTGATGGATGCTGAAGTGGGGTGATGGCCACAGGATCATTTCACTCTCCAGTTTCTGATATTGTTTACTGTTTTCTAGAACACAGAGTTTAATATTCTTTCAGAAACCACTGAAGTGATTGTTGTTGCGAGGTGTAATCGATTCTTACTCACGGTGGGCCTATGTGATAGAGTAGAAAGGACCCATTTAGCTTTTCCAGGCTGCAATTTTTATGGAGGCTGATTAAGTATTTATCTCACAGGGCAATGGGTGGGTTCAAATTGCTAACCTTCTGGTTAGCAGCTGCACAACTAACTGCTGTACTATTAGGACTCCTCCTGAATTCTGTAGTGCTTTCCAAACACAGTCTTACAAATGGGTCATTCGGAATACAGTTAAGTAAAGTTTAGGCTCTGCCTCAGTCTAAACTCAAGAAATCAAACTCACTGATATGGAACAGATTCGAATTCAATATCACCCATGGGGTTTTCTATACTGTAATTCTTTATGGGAGGAGACTGTCCATCTTTATGTATTTCATAGAGCAGCTGGTGGATTTGAACCACCAACTCCTTGGTTAGTAATCTACCTTGTAACCCACTATGCCAGTAGGGCTACGTCAGTTTACACAGGTACTTATTGAAATAAAGAGTCCACTCTTGCCCAGGTTTCTGAATCAGAATTCCTGTCAGTGAGGCCTAAGAAAATGACATTTTAACTAAATGGTGTAGGTGAAGTATCTGCAAATTACACTTTGCTTTACTATCTGTCTGAAAGAATTAAAATTCCAAATTCCAAATTATTTAATCCTATATATTTTTTTCTATGAAGAATAAGCACATAGAGACAAACCTTTCAGTGGATGATATCAGGGACTGAGAGAGGGAGCAGTTATTGCTCGGTGAGTAAAGAGTTTGTATTTATGGGGATGAGAAAGTTCTGCAAACAGATAAGGGTAATAACTGCACAGCATTATAATTATTGTAAATAATGTCGCTAAATAATACATTTAAAAATGGCAATGTTTTATTGTGATTAACTACAGATAGCAAAACATCTGCCATTGTAGTGATCCTGACAAGCACAGCTGAGCAACACTGATTATGCTTATCATGTTGATAAAATGGTAATTTTTGTTATAAATCTTCCACCACAGTAAAATGAAAGAGATTCAAAAACAAAACATCTTTGTTTTTCCTGCTAAAAAAAATTAATTCAATATATTCCTAATGCACAGCTTTTTCTTTCAATGAATTCACTGTTCTCGGTGTTATATGTGACAAAACAAGCAATTTTGTTTAGGACTGGACCATACTTTTAAACTTAGCTGAGTATCTGGAGTTAATAGAGAAACTGGCCTCATGTAACCTGAGTGAACCTACAGAGAAGCTTTTGATGGGAGGCAAGTTTAGAGAGACAAGACAATAAGCAAACTATTTTTTTATAAACCCCAAAAACCTGTGGTGCTGAGCTGAGCTAATGCACTAATTCAATAACTGTCACAAGAGTCGCAAGTGCATTTCTCCAAGAAGGTCCATAAAGGGACATATTTCTTTCTGCTGATGACAGTCATCATTAAAAGCCAGAAATCTGTTGAAGATTCCTTTTCCCCCATAAGCATGTCTACCAGAATGGTAAGACAATTTCATTCACTGTACACTTTCATTCACTGCCATCAAGTGAGAACTGACTCAGAGTTGACCCTCCAGTGGAGGTTTGGGAGGCTGTAACTTACACTGGAGGAGATTGTTCATTTTTCTCCCAGAAGCCTCTGGTGGATTAGAACTGTCAAAGTGACACCAACTTTGGGTCAGCAGTAAAATTCTCTAAGGATGAGACCTGCAGAACTCCCTATCAACAACATGGTGTGTTGTTATGTGCCCTTGAGTCAGACCCTCCAGTGGGTTTTCAGAGCCAGTAAATTGCATGGCAGGAGAATGCCCATCTTTCTCCCACCGAGCAGCTTGTGGATTCAAACCACCTGTCTTTGGGTTGGCAGCGTGATTCCTTAACCATTAAGCCACAAGAGCTCCCTATCGATAGCATGTTGTTGTGTGTTGCCGAGTCAGAATAGACCTATTGTTGCCCCTCCAGCAGGTTTTTTTAAAAGGGTCAGCTACCAATCACATATTGATAAAGGAAAGGAGGAGAAAAAGGGCTAGAACCAGCACTTAATAAGAACTGCCACAGTGCTAGTCACAGCCTGAGGGGGTTTATAGATTTATAATTATTATAGACTTATAATTTAATCTTTATTGAAAGATGCAGATCTTCTATAACTCATTGCCTTTGATAGGTTTTTTTTTTTGTTTTTTTTAAAACAAAACACAAAGATTCTATTAAGGTGCCTCAGAGCATCTGGATTTTGATTTTGAATGAAATTTCTCAATATTTCTATACACACCTGGGCACGGACCTTTTCTCCACTGCTGCACAGAAGCAGAGTACCACTAACTTCATGGTTAGGTCCCAGAGCTGGTGCCCCCAGCAGTGTATCTGGGGTTAGAGTTCTCTTTGTTCTTTTAGAGTGTAAATCAGGCCAAAATACATATTGACTCAAGCCTTTCAGAAGAAGCTAAAATGAATTTTTATTGTAAAGTTCTGGACCTCATCATGGCTTAGTAGTCCCTGTTGTTGTTGTTGTTAAGTGCTGTCAAGTCGCAGGAGACTCATAGCGACCCTATGAAGTAGAGTCCTCAACACTTGGGTGTCTTTCATCCTCTCCCCAGGTTCATAGGGTTTCCGGAGGCAAGCTATTATGGAAGTGGATGCCACTCCTCCTTCCAAGTAGTAGTCCCTACAGTATCTATTTTCAACTGTGTAGCCCATCTCTTATTTCCAGACCAGTGTCTTCCTTCCTTCTGTTCTACCATATAGGCCATGCTCTTTTTCATGGCAGACACATCCTCCTCCTAACCCTACTATTTCCACTCCAGGAAAATCACAGGAGGTAGGTGCCTCCTTCACTAAGGACTGTGCTCACATGATGGACACCTTGTGGGAAACAGTAACTGTCTTCCCTCTGCCACCCTGTCTCTTAGCTCATTTTCCATTTCCACTGGCACATACATAATGATGAACATAATCTCACACATTCTCTGTGCGTTTACTGTTTTGTCTTCCACACTAGAATGAAGCTTCTGGAAGGCAGGAACTTAAGTCTATCAACCTTTATGTGATTTACAGCCTCTGACAAGCTGCTGGAGGGCCAGGCAATGAGTGGGTGCTAACTCGACATTACAGCGTTCAAAGAGTAACTTTTTAAGTGATGAAATCCAAACTCAGAGATTTTCAAGGTAAGTAATTTCCTTTTGGAACTGAATAGGCAAGACGGGCTTCAGGCACATGGTTAACTTCTTCTTTTAAGGACATCAATGAGCATCTCATTTAATGTTGCATTTGAAGTCTTTTCTGCCTCTACGGTAAGATTTAAGCAAGCTGAGGAGGCTATCACTGGCTTCCTAAATTGCAGACTTAATGACTAAAAAAAAGCCAATTGTTTTTATATCATTAGTAATTTCAACTTTGAAACAAACAGTTCTACTTCTCTTTTTTTAATAAGCTTTTAGGTTAAATTTAAATGAAAAAAAATTCCAAATAGGACAAAGTAGTTTTTTTCTTAAATAAATACCCTGTTATATGTAACTCCTCATTTAAAGGAACAAGGATTTTTTTCCCAATACTGTCCAACATTAAAAATGATCTACAACAAGACAGAATAAATCGCAAGCTAAAGTTTGAGGATTCTGCAGCTATCAACCACAACTCTGATTTCAAATATCTATGTTGATTTCAATGCATCATTGTTTCATTCCTTTGATTTTACAAATCAGAACTATAACTTTTTAAATCAAATGCATATTATATGAACAATATTTTCCTTTATAAGTTTTATATGTTGAGATTTCACATAAGATTTTACTTGAAAAATGACTTGATTTTAAAGATAAGATTTAAGTGCCTCCAAACAGACAACAAATGAGATTTGAACATGTGGCCAATTATTGCTCTTGTCATCTAAATAAAGGAATTTTTTAAAACCAACTAGACAAAAACAATAGTTCGTGTAGAACCTTTGTCCCTGACATAACAAAGACTTGGATATGTATTAATGATCCATTTAATGTTCCCTTCTTTTTTCATATAACTGGGGCTAGGGAGTCAAAGACTGATGAATTTGATGATATAAGGAGTTATGCTTCCAAGCCAAAGAAATACAGTTAAAATCCACCAGCATCTCTGCAGGAGAAGATGGGTGATCTCCACTGGAAGGTCAGCTGAGTTGGTTCCAACGCCACTGAACATAACAACAATAAGAACTATGATGACTAATGACTTTGAGGTGACCCCCTGTCAGTCCTGACCTCTTTTTCTTATCTGCGGCATGAGATGACAATAACTACTTGAGTGCTAGATGCCTTCACATCTCAAAATAACATCTGAATGTCAGCAGCCCCATCATAAATGCTTTCTTTTTCCATCTTTCTCTTTGGTACCCTATAAAAAGGACTGGCCAGGCTCTCCCTCTATAAATGACACCCCAGCAGCAGGTGTCAGCTTAGTCTTGGGGATAGGCTTTGCAGGTGAGGGATGCAGCCAGCTCTAGCTGCTGGCCATGCTGGAGAGGACACTAGAAGAATCCATTGTGCACTCTCATCCTCTCCTCTGTGAGCCCTATGTCAGTCTTCTGTGAACTCATCTGATCCTAGACCCAAAGAAAAACATAAGGTGATAGACAAAGAGTAGTACAGCAGACTCTCCCCGCCCCCGGCCACCCTGGACCAAACGTGTGGAGAACACAGCGGCTGCTCCTTAATCATGCTCATGAATCACTTACTAACACCCTTCAAGAATTTTCCTTTTGTTTAAAGGGCAGTCAATCTAGTCTAAGCATTAAATGGGGGCACCTTCTCTGCACATTTAAAAGCAAGCATTTGCCACTTCAGCTGTACAAATTATATAGGATTGAAAATAGTATAGTTGAGAGGAATGTGGAGTTTGTAATTAAGAGTTTCTCTCAGCTTTGCACTTCTCTCCCTCCCTTAGCCAGGAAAATAGGAACAAATTGGATTTAAAAAATGGTTGTTTAAGAGGTTAGAAGGTTGCCATCCCCCTGAGTTCTATCTTTAGCTTTGCTTTCTTTGTTTCACTAAGATGCTGAGACTCTGTTTCCTTTACGTACAGAAGAAACGCTGAACAAATTCCAGGATTTGTGGCACAGGAATCTCTCTCCCTCTGCTCTCCTCTCTGAAGCCACCCTCTCATTCAAGGGGTCAAATGTCAAGCTACACTTAAAAGCCTCCTTTTCTCCACAACTTACAAGGTTGTGAGGTGGCTAATGAGCAAAACAGATGGTTACCATGGCCAGGAAGATTCTGCTGACAGCATTCAACTGCAGAAAACAGCTCAGAGCTCCATGGAAAAGAAACATGATGGGAGTTTCTTAAGGGCACGTGTTTTGTCTTTTTCTCCCAGTGCACAGACTGTTGCTCAGTAAATTGTTAGAAGATGAAATATTGTAGGCATTGTATAGATGATGCCCAAATTATAACCACATGGCAAAATCTCTAACTGCTAGTGGATATGTATGTGCCTCATGAGAACAGAAACCTCTACAGATTTTGCAGATAGCATAAACATAAGCTCGACTGGCAAACTAGGAAGATGTAGGGGTATCCACCTCACGTTCTCCACCATCTACTGTCAGTTTGTGAAGATTCAGAATTCTCGAACTGATGCTACTGGTACATCAAATGCTAGCATGGTCACCTAGGGCGACAGATTTCTGATGAGATTCCAGAGTAACACTAGGAAGAAAGGCCTGGTGATGACATCTGCAATTTGAACAATGACAACTTTACAGGTCACTACAGAATACTATTCTACATGGTGCTAAAAGGTGACCACCGTAGGTTAGAAGGCACAGACCATTACAATGGACTTGGCACCCAATGACTGTGGAGAACACACAAGACCGGCAGAGTTTGGTTCTGTTGTACACAAAGTCACCATGACTTGGAGCTGGCTTGATGGTAATTAGAAGAAACAGCACATTCCCAGTGCTCTCTGTTGGTCTCTTAAGAAAAAAGTAAATATTAAACCTAAAAAAAAAAAGGAAAAGAAAAGAATAGCAGGATGCCAGTTTCTTAAAACTCATTTGTGAATCAAAACCAGAGTAAACCCAGAAGCTGAGCATTCAAATGAAGAGTAAAAAAAGAAAAGGTACTGCTGAGTGATTTTTCCCTCTTATTGATTTGATATTTTAGACCTTTTTTCCTGTCAAATGGATGGAAAATGTATTTAAAGTATCAACATAAAGCTGTCTCTCCCTCACAGCCCTCTTGTTCTTATAGCACATTACTTATTCCCATTTCATTTCACCACCCAGACTTTTAGAAAAGCACGTTGACTTAGACTTATATTGTCTTATCTTTTGAAAAATGTCATGGATGATTATTCCACACATTACAACTCCACTATTCAGAACTTCAAGATGTAGAATTTAAAAACTGTGACTAGGGTTTAGCTTCAGGTACTTTCAGGTGGCTACAGGAAAAAAAAAAATCCAGCAACATTCTTAAATTTACTTTATCATTCTCATTTGTTTCCAAATAACATGCTAGTTATGATGAAAGTGATGGTGAGTTAGTTGTGAAAGCAAATCTAAATAAAACATTACTAAGCTTGATGTGTTAGTGAATGGAGTTAAGATTTTAAATTAGAAAATTAAGATAATCTGACTCCAAAGTCTGGGTTTGTCATATACCAGCTGTATGCCATACAAGTATTCCACTTTTCTGAGCATCAGTTTTGTCATTTATGAAACCAAGGTAATACTGCTCTGAGGGCTGTTAGATGACTGAAACTGGTCAAACGGTGATGTGCCATCTGCTAAACTACTAAATTGTAGGTTCAATTCCACCAAGATATGCCTCCAAAGAAAAGTATGATGATCTAATTCCGAACAATCAGGCACTGAAAACATTATTGAGTATAGAACCTTAGTGACATGAGGTCATGATGAGACTTACTGGCTGGATCTGCTTTAAAAAACTAGAAGGGTGGACTTTGGTGACATAGTCCATAGGGAGTGGTGCTGTTAACCAAAAGACAGTACCTCTCTGGTGATCTGAATTGTCATTCCTTGGGAGAAAGATAGGGAATCTTCTCCTAAGTGTTGGGTTGTTTTGTTTTTTTCTTAAAACATTTTTTAATGCCCTATTTTTTCATTCATTCATTTTTGCTTTATTTTTTATTAACATTTTTCTGGTTTGCATACAATAATTCATTTGCATTGTGTTTCATTTATGTACATTATGTTTTATACAATCATCCATTTACATACATTGTCTTTAAGCATTCATATACATTGTAGTTTAGATAATTACTACTGAATCATGCCCAATATCACTCCCATCTTTTAAAATATCCATTACATTGTCCTTACTCCTTGAACTCCCTCATATGCTCAAAATACTGTTATTCTAGTGATTTCCAGCCTTCCCTTCTTTCCACTGCATTCCTCTTTTCCTTTCCCCTTCTGCCCATTTATATATATTTTACTAGTAATCTCCCTTTTTACAATAATGATCTTGGGCACTATTTGTTCATATTAGACTGAGCTAGTTTCCCAAGTGTTTTATAAGCCTCCCAAAAACGTTCTAGAGGGTCACCTAAATTCCAGGAAAAGATACTTTTCAACTTTGCCAAAGAAGCCACTATCAAAGACTTACTAAGCACAAAGCAATCCTGAAAATTAGGAGAGACCCCACTGAGTAGGGCTACAGGAGATTTTCTCCTTCAGGTTTCTAATCTAATCAGACTTAGGAGCAGAGTAAAAGGACAACAAAGTGAATGGAAGTGAGCAGAGAAGACAAACAAGGTAGGAGGAAAGAACATACATACAATTGGTGAAGTCAATTAACTCATATCAACACACTGGTAAACTGGTAGCCCTAAGAACTTAAAGTTGTTTCTAGTATGCTGTTTGTTTTTGTAGTGGTTTATATATAATTATGGTGTCCTATATTCACCTTTTGGAGAAAATGTCAAAATGCCTTCCACAGTGGTTGTACCATTTTACAGTCCCATTAGCAGTGCATGAGAGTTCTACTCTCTCCACATCTTCCCCAACATTTCTTTGTTTCTTGTTAAATTTTGCTAGTGGTATTGGTGTTAGACAGTATCTTATTGCTGTTTTGATTTGCATCTCTTTGATTGCTAGCAATTTTTAACATTTCCTTGTGTGTTTGTTGGTCATATGAATATCCTCTTTAATGAAGTATTTTTATGTATTTTGTCTATTTTTAATTGAGTTATCAGTCATAAATTTTTGTAGGTATGTTTATTCACATGGAAAGATCTTTATAATACGATGCTAAAAGAGAAAATATTTGAAAAAGTCTGCCAAGTGAAATCCTATTTTTGTAATACTCTATCTTATTTATTTGTTTATGTTTGCCAGGGAGGGGGAAACACACCAAAATACTAACAGCCTTGAATAGCAGTCCTGCTTGTAATGGGTGATGATAGTGTAGCATTTTTATTTTTTGTCATTTATACTTGCTGAATTTAAATACAAATGGATGTAAACATCACTTGTAAAAGACTAACTAAAATCCCCCCTCTCTTTCCATTTCACAATTTAAGTTTCCAAAAATTTTCTCCCTATTAAAAGTAGGCTAATCTGTACTCCATACAAAAGCAAATGTGCCCCTCAGATCCATGTGTGGTGCAGCCTCTAGTTACATCAATTACTTCAACAGCCCTATCCCAATGCATGAGAAGGAAAGGAAGGGGAATTCCTAAGAGCTCAAGTCATAAAAAGCAATGGTAGAAACAGCAAAGGAAAACGTCCTGTGAGGAGAGGACCCCAAACCTTGCTAGACTCATTGTTGTTGAAAACATCCCAATTCATGGCAGCCCCAAGTGTTACAGAACAGAGCTGTCCCACAGAGCTCTTTTGACTGTCAATTTTATAGGCGTAGATTCCCAGGCATTTCTCCCACAAAGCCTCTGGGTGGATTTGAACCATCAGTATTTCAGTTAGTACCTGAAGCACCTGCTGCAGAGGGTCAAGGACTGCAGCCTACAATATGGATTGAGGCTCAATGTCAAGAAGACAAAGATTCTCACCACTGGACCAATTGGTAGCATCAGGATGGATGGTGAAGAGATTGAGATTGTACACAGCTTTAGTTTGCTTGGCTCCATAGCCAACAGTCTTGGCACCAGCAGCCAGGAAATTAAAAGGCGCATTGCCATGGGAAAGTCTGCTGTTAGGGACCTCTCCAAAGTACTGAAGAGCAATGGTGTCTCTCTGGAGACGAAGGTGCTTTGGATACAGGCCATGGTCTTCTCAATCACTTGTTATGCATCAGAGAGTTGGACAATGACCAAAGAGGATAGAAGGAGAATTGATGCCTTTGAGCTGTGGTGCTGGAGAAGAGTATTGAGAATACCATGGACTGCTAGGAAAACAAGCAGATTCGTCTTGGAAAGGGTTAAACCGGGTGGCTCCTTAGAGGCAAGGATTCTGAGGCTCCATCTAACATACTTTGGACATGTTGTGAGGAGAGACCGGTCCTTGGAGAAGGACATCATGCTTGGGACGGTGGAGGGACGGCGCAGAAGGGGAAAGCCATCTATGTTGATTCAGTGACTGGGATAATTGGGATGGGAGTGTCAGAGACAGTGCGATTGGCACAGGACAGAGCAGAGTTTAGGGCTGTTGTACATAGGCTCGCTATGAGTCACAAGCGACTCGACGGCACATAAAAACAACACCCAATATAAACTTGCTCCATTCAGGGACATTGGTGAGAAGGGCCCCTCACCCCAGCAAAAAAAAAAAAAACAAACCAAAAAACCAAAAAAACACCCCAAAACCAAAAGCAAACAACCCACCAAAAAAACCCAAACCAACCAAACCTACTGCTAGAGAGTCATTTGCAACTCTCCCAACTTTCCATCAAGTTCCCAAAAATTTAAGGAGACTGGCCCTCTTTCTTTAGTGGAGTAGCCAGTGCGTTTGAAATAACAACCTTTTGGTTAGCAGCTCAGCACATAATGCAGTATGCTAGCAGGGATCCTTTGGAGAGGAGGCAGAGACCTCTACATATGCCAAGAACTCTTTTCCTTGACTCTGGGGGAAGATGCTTCATTAGTCTATTTTAAAAATTGTGATCATGGAAAAAAATTCTAGAAAAAACTAACATTAAAATGCAGAAGATATGCAGAAACACCCCATGATGCAAATTATTTATGCAGATAATATAACAGCATGCCCAGGAATTAGCATGAATCATAGTTATGCTACAACTGAGCTATGTTCTCCATTGACAGGCTGAAAGATGTAAGGTCCAATCACCAATGCTGTAATGTGTATTCTGATGCAGTAAAACTGTTGCTTTTCACACAAATGAGGGAGTGCGAGAGGTTCTTGGGATGGGGTGATGTCGTATAGAAGAAAATGTATTCCCAGGCAGCAGTGTTTTTAAAGGCTGCTTACCCACCATCCTTCATATCCTAACAATTTCACCTTGAAATCTGTTGAGGAAGTGCCTTTCATCAAAAGCCATCTGTTTGTAACTCTCCCTTCCTATGAACATAAATTCACTCTGGCTATTTACTAACCTTCATCATTTAGGCATATTGCTAGAAGCATCCCAGCAGCTCTCGTTGCTACTGCATTAAAGCAGAAGCAGTAGGAAACTGAAGGAGAAGCCTGAAACAGTTAACTTTAAACTTTATTACCTGCTTACAACGCTGTCAAAAATCTTAGTGGAGAAAAAGCTGGAAGACTGCCCAACCATAGACTGATTGTCTGGTGATTTCATTACTCGGGCCTTTTCCGTTTCTATACAGCAGGGCATCATGCTCTTATTAACAGTGTATCTTTCATCCCAGTCAGCAGTGAATATTTTGCAGCTCTGTTTGCCTACAAAGCAGGGAATTAAAAGGTAATGGTAGGAACTCAGTGGCAATAAAAATAAAAACATGCAATGGTAATTTGTCTATTTTAGCCTCAGTAGTAACATCATGGACAATAATAAATTCCAAAGGCAGAGTCTGAAGTAATAATTCCATTTAGGGTATGGTTATTTTCTTAGAAAGGAGCAGTACTACTAAACTATTATTAAGAGTGGCTTCTGTTGTCAAAGAACCTACTGTGGGATTAATGAACAATTAGTAAAACCAGCAAATACGTACACGTTATCCTGGATAGCATGAAAAGCTGTTAGAATACAATCAGAAATCAACACAAAGCATATTACTCAATGGGGTCACTCCTTTCTAATGGGGTGACTGTTAACATAGTAAATTAATATTGCAGGCACATATAAAATGTTCATGTCAAATAACTGAAGTATTGAGATTTAAGGCAAAAAGAAAAAATATTTAATGCAGAAGATATAATTTTAATCATTCACTGATAGATAAGAGGACGGGCCAGTTAATGTCCCTTCTAGAAGGCAATAAAACAAACAAACCAAAAAGTATGCTGTACTAAAAACAAAATTGTATTCAATCTGTATTGTAAGAAAATATTTTGGGAAGTTGGACTATATGAAGCTGAATGGGGGATTAGGATTAGAGGAAAACACATCAACAATCTGCATTATGTGGATGGCATAACCTTGCTTGTAGAAAAAAAATAAGACTTGAAATATTTATTGAAGGGGATCAAAGACTACTACCTTCAATATGGGTTATACATCAAGATCAAGAAAGCAACAATCTTCATCACTGGAAAAATAGGCAACATGCTTATAGGTGGAGAAAAGATAGAAACTGTCACCAATTTCATTTTATCTGGATCAACACCAAGGGATGTAGCAGCCAAGAAATCAATAGATGTGTTGCACTGGCAAAATCTGCTCTCAAGGACCTCTCCAAAGTTCTAAAAGTGCATTAATGTCAATTTAAAGACTAAGGTATGCCTGATCCAAGCCATGCACACAATTGCTTTGTGTGTGCATCTGGAAGACTGAAGAAGAATTTATGCTTTTTAACTGTGTTATCAGAGAAGAGTACTAAATGGACTGCCCAAATAGCAAATGAATCTGTTTCACAGCAAGTGCAACTAAAGACAAAGGTGGTAAAAGTTCATCTCATACTTTGGGCATGTTGCCAGGAGGAGCAGTCCTTAGACAAAGGCATCACACTGGGAAAGATAAAGGATGTGTGAGACAGAGAAAGAGCCTCAACAAGATGGACTGACCCAATGACCACAATAATGGGCTTGGGCGGGTGTGTGTGTGTGTGTGTGTGTGCGCGCGCGCGTGCGCGCAGTGGGGGAGTGGGGGGTGGCAGATTGTGAGAAGGTAGAAGACAGGGCAAGGTTCCGATCCCTTGTTTATAGGATTGCTAAAAGACACAGTCTACTCAACAACATGTAACCGTAGAAGGTGGAGAAGGTAACTATGCGCAGCTCTAGTCTTACTTTTGGTAGAATATAAGCTTACTTAGAATGATGTTGCTGTACACAGAAATAAAAAAAAAAATTGGGGTAGATTTGAGAAATGTGCTCCCCTCCTCTGACCTGCATACTTGTACCTGAAACACCAGTTATTGTTGTTGTTCGGTGCTGTGGGGTCTGCACTGACTTGCAGCGATCCATCTGTCTCATCCTGTGCCAACTCCCCATTCTGCATTATGTTAATTGTCAATTCATCTCATTGAGAGTATTTGTTTTTGCTGACCTCTACCTTAGCAAGCATGATTTATTACCGTCCTTGTTGCTAAGGGGCACTCTGCCGGCGCTATAGTTTTGTGCATTTTTTGTTTTGTTTTTTTGTAAATCTTCTCAAGTGCGCTATTGTTTTGTGCATTTTTTTTTAAATCTTCTCAAGTGGTAAGGTACCTAAGTGGCACAGTTCACCAAAAGGTTGGTGGGTTGACTCTACTCAGCAACACTAGGGAAGCACCAGGTCAGCAATCTGCTTCCTTAAAGATCCCAGTTGAGAAACCCCCTGGACTCATTCTGCTCTGTAACACAGGGGATCTCCAAACTCACAGATGCACAACAAAAACAGTAACTGCTAAGACTGTAAAGTAAATGGAGTTAGTCTTTGGCCGCCCAATACCCCTACAATACAGGATTTTCAGGTTAATTTACATTAGTTTAGTGTCTGAACAGAATGGTAAATGATTAGTTTAAGGACAATGGTCTATTTGTGACATTTTATTGGATCAATATAGATTACTAAATCAATATAAACTACACAGGGATTGTGTCCTTAAGAATGTCTATTCTAGCACAAGGGAGCTTGGGTTTCCTACTGGGTAAGGAGTTGTGCAGCCAACCCAAAGGCAGGTGATTCAAATCCACCAGCTAGTTGTTCCCTGGGAGAAAGATGGTCAGTCTCCTCCTGCGCTATTGGCAGCCTCTGAAAATCTACTAAAGGGTCAGCTATGAGTCAGTTCAGACTCAAAGGCACCTAACAACAACAACAACATTCTAGCAGATGAGGCAAAAATAAAAAATAAGTCATTTAAACATAGTGTGATATTTGCAGTAATAATGAGACGAACACACAACTGCCATGAAGCTGAACATGAGACGTAGTGACACATGTGTCAGAGCAGAAATGTGCTCTGCAGGGTTTCCAATGGCTAATTTTATTTGGAAGAAGCCAGGCCTTTCTTTTGAGGTACCTCTGGGTGAACTAAAATTTCCTGTTAGCCATTTGCACACATTATTTTTCCAAGACTGTCACCTCTATTGAAGCAGATTGTCAGCTTTCTTCCATTGAGTGACTACTGAGTTCCAAATCCTGATGTCTCAGTTAGCTGAAAAGTGCTTAACCAGTGTGCCATCAGGTCTCTTTGCAGTAATCATAAATATTCTGCCATCAAGTGGGTCTCCAGATTCACAGCAACCCTCTATCATGTTTTTGAAACTGTAAATCATAATAGGAAGATACTGCTTCAATTTTCTCTTTAGGAGCAGCTGGTGGTTTCAAACTGTCGACCTTTTGGGTAGTAACCCAACACTTAGCCTACTACAGCGCCAGGCCCCTATTGTTGCTGTTATGTGCAGTGTAGTTGAGATCAACTCATAGCTGATTTTCCAGGCAGTTTTCAGACAGTTACTGCACAGGAGGACTTTTTCCAACAGGGCAGAAAGAAAACCTATTACCTGGGAAAACACATTTGGCAAAACCATCTCAGACAAGGGTTTCATATAAAAAGTCTACAGAATCCTCCAGGGCCTCTACAAGAAAAAGACTGACAACCCAATTACAAAATGAGCAAAAGACATGGAAAGACTTTTCATAAAGGAAGATATTTACACGGTCAACAGACAAGAAGAAATGCTCAAAATCACTGGCAATAAGGCAATAAGAGAAATGCAAATCAAAACCACAGTGAGATACTATCTCACACCAGTAGCAGTGGCAAAGTTGAACAGGACTGCAAGTAATAAATGTTGGAGAGGATACAAAGGGATGGGAATTCCCATACACTGTTGGTGGATTACAAATTGGTACAACCATTCTGGAAGGCAGTTCTCTTTGCTCAAAAAGCTGAACACAAAAATTCCATATGGCCCAGCTATTCCACTGCTGGGAATATACCCAGAACAAATTAGAACTGATACACAAATGGACATTTGTACACCAATGTTCATAGCAACGTTATTCACCATCACAAAAACATGGAAATAGCCCAAATGTTCTACCACCATGGAATGGATTGAGAAACTGTGGTACATTCACATGACTGTATATACAGACTCAGGAGCAATGATTTTGAAGATTACTACATAACTTGGGAGGGGGGGACCTGGAGAGCATGAAACTGAATGAATGAACTCACAAAGAAAAATACTGCATAAGACCATTATTGTAGAAATAGGAAACTAGTAGAAGGTGTATGAGGATTCAAGGAGGGGGGGGCGGAGGGGTGAGGATGGGTTGGGGGAAATCACAGAGTTGCATAATTTGGTAGATGGAGAGAGGGTGCTGGGTAAAGAAATGGGAATGATCTGGCAGAGATCTGGAAAGACAGGGTAATGGTGGGAATAGTTCAATGGTGATTAATTTTATAAAACAAAATGAATGGGAATGAGTGTACAAAAAACAATGTGAATGAAGAACAGTATGAAATATGATATACATGAACTTTGTAAGCAAACCAATATAAAAGAAAAAGAATAATATAAAAAACAACCAAAAATTTCACCAGATGACTGCACACCTATCTCCCATGCAGCAGCTGGTGGAATCAAACCGCATGCCTTTGGACACACTCCAGCCCCGAGGCCCACCCAGAGCAGGCCACCATAAACAGAGACTTATCTCAGTGGCATGAGACCTTTTCTCCAAATCTCCTTTCAAGGAGGGAAATCTGTCCCTTTGGGGATGTAACTTTCTGATAAATCTCTCATTACTGTTTTACCCTCATTTCTGTCTCCTTGTCTCTTTCTTCTCATTCCTGAGCTCTAATAAATAGTTTTGGCCAAACTTTAATGCTCCAGCCACTCAAGTCTGCTCTCCTAAGAAATACTAAAATTGTACACCATACTACCTTGGTACTTGGATAGCATTCTCTAGTCTCTTCCATTGGGTACAGTTCTGTCTGTACGAGAAGGGTAAAGTAGGGCACTGACTGCACAGTGACAATGTGAAGGTCATAATAAGTACGAGAGAGAGAGACTGTAAGTCTTATTAAGTCTTAATAAGTAAGACATTAGAGACCAGAGGGTCTTTAATGAAAAGTGACACATAAAGCTCACAATTAGGAAGTTCTGGTGGGTTAGAGGCAAAGACACTGGACTGCCAACCCACAGGTATATAATTCTAATCCACCAGCAGCTCTGCATAAGGGGGGCAATCTCTTCCCATGTGATTTATTGTCTCTGAAAACCCACTTGTAGATCCATTTTGAGTCGGTTCCAACTTGATGGTACATAATGACAACACAGCCAACAGCTAGAACTGTATACTCATATTAAAAAACCAGAAAGTCAACTGAATATGATATTACTGAGTTCTCTGTAGTTAGGCCCAACCACCTCCCAGAAGCCCTGCAGCTGAGCTGTCTCCCAGGCCCAATGGCATGTGTATGTGATGTGTACGTGTGACACACACAAATGGTAGACAGACACTCCACAAATAAAAGTTTGGACAAAGAAGAGAGAATGTCATGGATTGAATTGTGTCCCCCTAACTACACACTGGAAAAAAAATTTAAAATAAAAAGGCCACATTGACTTGTCTGAGGGAGATCAATGCAACCACTGAAGACTATGGTCCTTAGATAAGCTGCAAACCTGGAACTGAACCCACCCTAGGGAGAACTTTTCAGTGAAAAAGGTAGAAAATCCTATACAGGGACCGATAACATACATTAGGAATGAATTCCTGGGAGCAGTCAACCACAGGAGACCAAAAGGACAGTGTTTGTCCAGGCACAAAGTCCAGGAGGCAACAAGGGACAGGAAAGAAGGACAAATGGAAAGGAGGAACACAAGGAGGGAGTGGGCAGAGTGCTGTTATACTGAGGGATGGAACAAAATGGAAGATACATATGAAGTTCCACCTTATATACCTGTGAATGTGAGCTTGTTTGGAAATGGGGATTTTGAAGGTCACAGTGGAGTAGGATGAGTCCTAATCTTATAGAAATCTTTCTTTCTCATTGCTATCAAGTTGGGTTTGACACACAGCTGACCCTTAGTGGGTTTCCAAGGCTTTAAATTGCATGGAAGGAGCCTGCCCATGTTTCTCCTGTGGGGCAACTGGTGGATCTGAACTGCCAAAAGAATGTGGCCTTTAGTCAACAGTGCAACTTTCTATGAACTGCACCATCAGAGGAGTGACACCCTTACCAAAGGCGAGAAGAGACAGAGTGACAGTGAGAGAAGGAAGATGGTTACATGATGATGGAAGCAGAACTTCTATAGTAACATTTATAACCAAGAAAGCATCTCCAAAGGCCACCAGAATCTGAGAGAGAGACATGGAGTAGATTTTCCGTCAGAGTTCTAAGGAGAAACCAACAAGGGTGACACACGGATTCCAGAGTCCGGCCTCCAAAATGGGGAAAAAGCAGATTTCCATTTGTGGAAGCCAGTTTGCTGGACTTTGTTCCAGCAGCTCTAAGAAACTAAGAAAGCAACAATGAACTGAATCAGTGTAACCTTTCTGTAGTGCTATGAGTCACAGAATCCTATTATAGACATGACCTCATCAATCTTCATACCATCTGTCAGACCTCAGATAACACTAACTGTCCCCGTCCACATCAAGTGCGGCTTCTGGAAATGTCCCACTCTAAGACTTAACTTCCCTTTGAAAACTTCTAAAAATGAGAAATATCAGGTAATATGATTATAGAATTGGCTTTCATCATATATTAAGGTATATTAGCATGGTTGCATTGCTAATGTAATTAATGTAATTGCTTATATAATTTTAATAGAAAGCTCTAGAGCATAATATTACAAGTTGACAAAATGATGCAGTAAAACACAAGAGACAAACATACACATTTATATTCTTTCTAAAATAAAGGAAACTGCTCTCTGCTTTTCTATTTTAACAAGGAAGGGAGTTCTTGTGGCTAAGTGGCAAGAAAATGTGCTACCAACCCAAAGGTACATGACTGCTCCATGGTAGAAAGATGGGTAATCTCCTTCCGTGTGATTTACTGCCTCTGAAAATCTGCTGGGGGTGAGCTGTGAGTCAGTTCCAATTCAACAGTACTCATCATCATAATCAACAACAACATTCTAATGGGAGGGAGCTCTGGTGGTGTAAATGGTAAGGAGTTGCACTACCAACCCAAAGGCAAATAGTTCAAATCTGCTCGCTGCTCTGAAAGATTAAGATTAGCACTCCTCCTAGTCTCAGAAATCTCGTGGAGGGTCAGCTGTAAATTGCAACAGACTCCACAGCAGTCAGTGAGTGATATATTTTAGAGCAGAGTGAAGGTGTGTGTGTGTGTGGGGGGGGGAGGTAAGAGAAAACGCGTTATTTCTAGTAACATTTTATGTATGGAAGACCACGTGTGTTGGACATTTCTGCTGTCCCTTATAATGCTGATCTGCCTCCCTCACCTAGCACTTCCTCTATACTGTGTTGGAAGCCAGACAAACTAAACACAGCCAATCACTCCTCCCTTTCAGTCTTGAAATCAGTGAGTCAATGTTTATGCAGTGATCTGCTATTAAAACAAATAAGCAGAATTAGGACTCCCTGGCATGTCTTATTTTTATTTCCACGCCACATGACTACAAAGCTCATTAATCTTTAAATGATGAAGTCCCCTATCACACATTTCTTCACCAGTTTTCTACTGTAACTATTTAAATAAGACCCTCTGATAAATATTTCTAAAATGTACGCTTTCTTTCTCAGAAGCAAGCAAATGTGTTTAGACCCTGACTGAGCATTTTCAAACTCTCTCCTGTCTTAGAAAATGCATATGCTTGGGGAGAAAAGTGCAACAATGAATGCATGGAAATCCAAAGTCTCTGTAAATTTTCATTGAAATTAATAATAAAAATTTAAAAAAAGAAAAGGTGTATGCTGAAATACTAATTCCTGACCTCATGCAAGTGTCCTTGTTTAGAAATAGTCTTTGAAAAATGTGTCCCATTGAATTAGTAGTGCTACAATACAGCATTCACAGGAATGCAGTCACCAATCCCAGACATGCAAACTTACACTTCCAACCGAGCTGAATGTTGACATAACATTTCTATCAGCAAACACAGAATGAGGGCTAAGATGCTCAAGTAGCCACCTCACAAGTAGCTGGCTTTTAAGAGGCTGTTGAAATTCTTTAGCAGTTGCCATGAAGTGGACTGTGACTCACAGTGACCCCTGTGTGTCAAGGTAGAGAACTCTGTGTCACAGACTTTCAATAGCTCACTTTCAGGAGCTCACCAGGCCTTTCCTTTGAGGTGCCTGTGAGATGCGGTGCTGGAGAAAAGCACTGACAATCCCACGTTCTGGCAAAAAAACCAAACAGATATATCCTGGAAAAAATACAGCCAGAGTGCTCCCTGGAAGCAAGAAAGGTGAAGCTGCCTCATGTATACTGGCATGTTGTTAGGAGAGGCTATTCCTTGGAAAAGGGCCATCATGCTCAGAAAGGTAGAGGGTCAGTGAGGGAGAAGATGACCTTCAATACGATGGACTCACATGATGACTGCAGCAATGGGATTAAATATGTCAGAGATGATGAGGATGGCACAGAATAGGACAGAACTCAGATCTGTAGTTTATAGGGTCACTATGTAGTATGCAACATGATAGCATCTAATAACCACCACTGGTGAAAAAAATCTCCACCTTTTTGGTGGAAAATGGAGAATGTCAGCCATTTGCACCACCTAGGGACCTAATCACTGTGGACTGACACAGTCCCTACAACAACGGGTTTGATCATTAAAGAGATAACAGGGGAGGATAGTGCAGAACAGAGCAAGGTTTAGATCTGTTGTTCTCTAGGCCATTAAGACTTGGAGTAGACTTCATGGCACCAAATAATAATAACAGGTAGCCAGAACTCTAAGCAGAGAAAATACTGACAAGTCTGCCAAACACCAGTAGGAGGAAGAGAGACATGGCATGCAAGTTTCTCCAGAATTCTCTGAAGGAATCAACATGGCTGGCACCCTAATTCGGACCTCCTGAACTTTTAGACAGTAAGCTTGTGCTTTTAAAAGTCATGCAGTTCATGAGACTTTGTTTATAGCAGCTCTAGGAACTTGGGACAAATATCTAGACTCTTCTGCCCCAAAGAAGAACAGAAACAAAATACGGCATATTATTTTATCTGTTGTACTGCACATTCAAGAAGCCCTGGTGGTTGTTGTTATGTGCTGTCAAGTTGATCATGACTCACAGTGACCCAATGCACAATAGTACTGAACCCCGCTCAACAGTGGGCCAATCTCACTGTCTCAGACACACCTACCCTCACTACCCCAGTTATTGTTTCAATCCATCTCATCTGGAGTCTTTCTCTTCTATACTGTCTGTCCACCCTTCCAAGCATGATGTCCTTCTCCAGGGACTGGTTCCTCCTGCCAATATGCCACAAAAAATGTGAGATGGAGTCTCAAAATCTTTGTCCTGGTGGTATCGTGTTAGGCAGCTAACCAAAAAGTTGGTGGTTCAAATCCACAGCCACTGTGTAAAGATGTACAGCTTTGGAAACTAGACAAAGTCCCTGTGAATGAGAGTCATTTCGATGGTGGTGAGTGGGTGGGCCACGTAAATTCATGCTCTCTCTTCATTTCTCTCTACATGTTGAAAAGTTAAAATTTCCAACATTTGGGTTAAAACCCAGAGGACTTAAATACACCTTCTTTGTCTCACCTGACATCATGCAGTTCCACTGACACTTCAGTGGCCCCACTAGTGGAAACCACAAACTCTCTCTCTTGAATTTACAGAAATGTAACCATCATTTCTATTTTAGTACTCTTAAAAAGTCATACTTTTCAAAAAGTATTTCACTAAGGCAGGTCTTAAATGTCACAGCTGAGCACAGGCCCCACTGCAAGAGAAGAGTGATTAGAAAGTCCAAGAACATGCTGTCTATCATGGGGTTACAGTGAAGCCTGCTGGAAAGAAAAGTCATCATGTTACAGTCCCATCTAGAAGGAGAAAATCTTTTCAGAGGGGTCTTTCAATAAGCCCCTCAGTAAGCAAAACAAAGAGGACTTGTAGCATTTACTGAAGATCACTATGTATTGTACCTCAACACCAACAATACACAAAATCCCTTATAACTGGACCAAAAGGCAACATCGGATAATTGAGAACAGACTGATGCTATCAGGGACTTCCTTTTATTTGGATCAACACCACCACCCATGGTAGCAGCAAAGGCTTCTCTGTCAAAGACTACATTGTTAATACTTTAGAGTTGTAGGTCCTATGTGTTCTGTGGCAACTGTTCAACTCTACCAGTACTAGGTGGTAGCACAAGAGCACGCAGAGGCAATACATGCACAATCAGGCACAGCTGTGTTCTAATAAAATTTTATTTACAAAAAAAAAAAAGTTACATCAGGCAACTCTGCTGACAAGAACAAGGATGCTGCTTTAGGGACTGCCTGATCCAAGCCATGGTATTTTCAATTGCTTTATATGCAAGTGAAAATAATACGATGAATAAGTAAGACAGAAGAAGGACTAATGCCTTCATATTGTGGTGTGGTGATGAGTACACCACAAACTGCCTAAGAACAAACAAATTTGTCTTGGAGGACGTTCAACCAGAGTGCTCCTTGAGAGGCAAGGAAGGTGCAACTTCGTTTTATATACTTTGGGGAACCTGCCATAAAAGGCCAATCCTTGGTAAAAACCATCATGCAGGGAAAAGCATAGCATTTGTGAAAGACTGGAAGACCCTCAACAGGCTGGAATGACCCAGTGACTGAGAGAATGGGCTTGAACATGGCAGAGATCGGGATAATGGTACAGGAGAGGGTCAAGTGTCAGCCTGTTCACAGGGTGGTGATGAGTACAGTGCACTTGAGAGCACCTAACAACAACAATACACTGAGTAGCAGTGAAAAGCATCTGAAGAGAATGATGGATTAACACTGCCAATAAGATCACCCTCTTGCAATTTGTGAGCTTTCCCATCATATTTCACACAGGCAATGGACACTACTCAATGTCTTCTCTCATAGACATTTATGCGCCTTCACCGTCTTTTCTGATCACACAGTGTAGAAAGCACATCTCAACTATGCTGACCTTAGAAGTATTTCTTTCAGTAACCAAACATTGAACTATTGTATGTGTGTGTCACGAGGGCTCCTTATATAAAGACAAACAAAGAATAGCCATCACAAAAAACCCATTGTCATCAAACAGATTCTGACTGATGGTGACTGTAATCCCCCATCAGGTTTCCACAGGCAGAAGCTGTCTCATTGTTCCCCCTCAGAGAAGCTGGTGGATTCGAACAGCTGACCTTTTGGTTGATAGTCCAACACTTAATCAACTTTGCTACTAGGACTTCTTGTTCAGAGTTTCATTCGTATTAACAACTTTTCTCTTTTTATAGATGAGATTATCACATCTTCTGAACTGAATGGGCCTTTCAGTTTGACTGATACTAAAAATTTCACCTAAAATCCCAAAAGCCCTTATGAAAAAACCGTTGACACTTTCACCATTGTGATGACTCCAGACTTCAAAGAAGCAAAAGGTCTTAACCACCCACAACTAATATTACTCTCAATGAGTGACAAAACCCCAAAGCCAGTTGAGCTCATGTGCAGATTTTCAATGGCTGATATTTTAGAATTAAATTAAAGTCTCCCATATAACACTGAGAGCTAATGACAGTTCATTTCACAGGGAAAATAAATGTCTCTGCCACAAAGAAAGAGACTGGGAAATTGTAATCTTTTCATATTGATTTCAGCAATATATTTTCACTTACCAACATGAACAATATCATAGCTGCCACAGTCACAAGTGGTCAATGAGAGTCTAGAAACTCAAAAAACTTTATCTCACATATCGATCTCAATCACCTTTCAGGTGGACCACTTGCCTCAGTTGCCACTAAGATGCTAGGTAATTCCGAGCTACACCATGAGCTTGGTGAGGGGTGAGGTGACCATCATGGAGGATAAAATCAATGTCCTCATTACGGCAGCCGGTGTCAACATTGTACCTTTCTGGCCTGGCCTGTCTGCAAAGGCCTTGGCAAATGTCCACACTGGGAGCCTCATCTGCAATGTGGGTGCTGGTGGACCTGCCCCAGTGGCCTGGACTGCACTGAGTGGAGGACCTGCCTCCTCCACTGCTGCAGCTCCGGCTGTGGAAAAGAAAGTGGAGGCGAGGAAAGAAGAATCTGAAGAGTCTGATGATGACATGGGATTTGGTCTTTTTGACTAAACTCCTTTTGTAAGATGCTCAATAAAAAAATATCCTGAACTCTTTAAAAAAAATCACCTTTCAGGTTAGGTATTTTTAGAGAAGGAAAAAAACCCTTAAAACCACCACCACTCAGAGAAGTCGGGCAACCTTCTCAGGAGTACACAGATAATGAGAGGCAGATCTGGGATATGAATCCAGGTATTATCTGAATAACCTATTCTTTGGACCAATACCTTCAAATACATGTTATTAAGTTGCAGTAATAGCTATCTTTCCTTGACATACAAGAACACTAAGACACACAAAAATAGAATAACTCGACCATTGTTTTAGTTCTTAGGATTATGGATACAATAAATTATTGCTAGCTGGAAGACTTAAGAAAGATGAGAAATATCCCTCTGTCAAGGTTTACAGCCTCAGATACACCATGGAGGGTTGCTGTAAGTAGGAATCCAATCTATGGCAGTAGACTTGGCCTTTGGGTGGATGGGTTCAACAACAGATATTAATTCTGCCACAGTTCTGGAGGCTAGAAGTCTGAAGGCAGGATGTGAGCAGGTCTATGTTCTTTGTGAAGGTTCTAAAGAAAGAATCCTTCCTTGCTTCTCTCCTAGCTTCTTCTGGTTGCTGGTAATCCTTGGCTCATTGATCCATCACTCTTAAATTTCTGCTTCAGCCCTCATGCACGTCTGCCTATTTTGATATCTTCGCAAAGCCTTAAAAGAGAATCCGTCACCGGATTTAAGGTACACTTCAATTCCACCTGGCCTCATCTTGACTAATATGTCTGCAATGACTCTATTAATTAATATTCTGAGGTTCTGAGAAGAACAAAAACTTTAGGGGACACTTTGGGCAAGTTCTCAGGAGGGTATAAGTTCCTCAAGAAGGAATTCTTTCTCGCTAAAGCAGAAAGTTAGTGAAAAAGAAAAAGATCTTCAAAAAGATAGACAGAGTACGAGCAACAGTGGGGACAACAGTGGGCTCAAATGATCTTGAGGACAATGTAGGACCCAAGAGTGTTTTGTTCTATTGTCCACGAAGTTACTGTGGCTTGGAACCAGCTGGACAACGCTGAGTTGCATTTAACCCAGTGTACGTATGGCCTCAAAGGCTTAGCAGTGGGAAGAGAAGCCAAGTGTCTGTCCTTGGCTTGGTGCTTCTCCGACTGGGCTGAGCCCAAGGCACCTTCTCCTTACATTTCACTATACTGACTACTGTCAAGGCAATTCCCACTCACATCCACCCTATGAGACAGAGATGAACTGTCCCATAGAATTCTCTAAGGCTGTAAATCTTTATGGATTCTGATGACCAAATCTCTCACCCACAGAATAACTGATGGCTTAGAACCTCTGACTTTTTAATTAACTGCCCAATGTTTACCCCTGGCACCACAAGGGCTATCTGCTCTCTCTTTATTAATTGATACTTTGCTTTTTTTTTTTTTTACCTAACCCGGCCATTATTAACAAACTCAGAAGACAGAGATGAATTATCTTCAAGACGTGCCTCCAATTACCAAACATCTAGAGAGGCTGTGAAAAGAAAGGAGGAAGGAAGTTCACAAAATCCTAACTGAGATGTCACATCGCTTCATTGATTTTCTTACAAAATAATACACAAAAACAACCATGAATCCAAGAGAAAGACTTAACTCTTTCAGCTTCCATACCATTCACATTAGGCTTATTTATTATCCATGCATTGGTATCTATTATTCATGTCAATATAACAGCTTGTCTTCACTACCTGTGCACCATGAAGAATGACAAGTCCTTCACCTAGCACCGAATTAAGAGTTATATAATGATCTTTTTTAAAAACCCTCTACAATATCAAGGTGCAACTCACAAGTTTCTTGTTCTAGAAGTGCACAGTATCTTCTATAATTTAAATCACAGAAACAACTGAAATAATGACCTACCTGGGCACTGTTAAAGGGAGGGGGGAAGGATGTACTTTAAGAACAAAAATAATATGCCATTAAATGCAAATCACTGCTTTGGACTATTCTTGCCTACACTCCAGAATGTTTTTCCTTAATTCCAGTCCCAGATCTTCAGCATCTATCCTTACTCCAGGTGTACGAGAGGGGTTAGTACTGCTGAACATACAAAATGTGCTAGAGATATTTGGCAAAAGCCCAACCAGCCTCCTCACCGTGAACACAAAGTTACATGCAGTTCCATACCATTAGCTCAGCTTAAGGATGGTTCCTTCGATGGAGCAAGTAATACGAGGTCACAGAATGCATCAATCTTTGTAAGGACAAAATGGAAGGTAATAGCAAACATCTCATGTTGTCTCTAGCATTAAAGTGTCCTGAGAACATCTCTCCCAGTGAGTTCACCTGTTCTCCTCAATGCCTGACAGGTTGACCCACCTTAAGTCCTATTCTTTGAGAAATATTCCCTGACAGCTCCATGCTAACACAGATAGACGTCTTCCTAGGAATTCAGTGTTAGCACAACTCAATGTCTGGTGACCTCCACAGGGAAGGTGACTAAAGAATAAAGCTCCAAGATATCCAATGTAAATTACTGCCCAATTTAAGACTTAATCGAGGCAAGATCAGCTAGTAAGGAGAATTATAGTACAATCCTTAGGATTTCTGTGTTCTACATCAGAACATAGATTTCTGATCTACATAAGAAAAGGAAAGTCATTGTGTGCCATTCAACTTGACCTAAAGGGAGGAGGAGAGCAAATACACAGCAGAGGGCATCGTGAACTGTGTTCCTTGTCCATGTGGACACCTGGGTGAGTGCCCAGAGGCAGGTAAGAAGGATCCAGTTACACCGGACTCTTTTCAGGACAGATGTGTCAACAGGAACAGGGGCCAAGATAGACTATAGTTGGGTTCCCCATCACCCTCCTACTTATGGCCTTCTACTGCTCCCCCTGAGCATCTACCCATGCTCCAACCTCTGGATGCCAGAGCTAATAAACCACTAGAACACCAACCCAACTGACAAGAAATGCTGATACCATCAGCAATTCTGGGCTCGCCTACCATTTGCCCAACAGACCCTGCCTTCTGCCTGGACTACCCATCAATTAGTCTGCTCTTCTCCATAGGCCGCTATCTGGAACAGAAGATCATGTGGTCTAAGGTTCTTAGTAGGTGACACTCCCGTGATGCAGGCATCCTTTCCCTGGCACCCTGCCCAGATGAAGGAAATGGAAAATCCTCTTGCAGTCAGGGCACTGCCAATGCCTCAGTCGCCCTCTTGGGGGCATCCTCTCCCACTGCTATGCGTTCTCTGCCTTTTTGAGGGAAGTGCCAGCCAGCAGGTTGCTAGGCCAACTGGCGTTACTGCTGGGGCACAGAAACAGATCACCAGTGGGGCAGACTGGATTACCAACTCCAATGAGGGCAAAAAGAGACTGACTTGCAGCCAATCTGCCCAGTGAAGAGGAGTCACAAACTAACATTACCCATATTACCCATGGAGAGCTTGTACTTCTACACACTATCTTTTATGCTTGTGCTTGTGCTTGTGCTTGATGCAGATTGACAGAGAAGGGGTGACAAACTAGCCTGGCATCAGAGGTTAAATGATCATTCTGAATTCTGTGAGCAGGTAGGTATACTGTTACCAGCTGGAATTTATCTCCTGAAAGTGGGAGAAGGAGGTTGGTCTTCAGCAGATGTATGAGAGCCAGAAATGAGTGAAACAGCTGAGGGTGCCAAAAAGGAGGAAATAAAAATCTGTTTGTGTAAGCAATAGCTGTCCCTTTTTTAAACAATAGTGTCCTGATCGTATATGCTCTTTTTTTCTTAGAGAACAAAGAAGAAAGGGCCAAGGAGAGTGGAAAACTAGGGCTTGCCAGGGCAGAAGAAGAGAACAATTTTTGTGCCCAGTTCTCTTTGTTCTGTAGGCTAAGTTTTACAATGCTCATAACGGGTAGCAACTCGTAGGAGCTCCAGGCATAAAGACTGCCTATCCACGTCTTGGATTTTAGCCCTAGAGAAATTACAGTTTTTCAAGGCTGTGCAAGCTACAAAGGCTGGAGGGAATAAAGGAAAATGAAATGAAGAGTAACTTAATAGAAACTTTGGAAAGTTACTTTAACAAGAGAGCTTTCATTTCTAGAGACTTGAAGTAAGGTGCCTATGAGGGTGGCCAACACACAGACTGGGACATGTTACACAGCCCCACAAGCTCAGTAGGGATCCCAAGCACCTAATTCTACCAGCATAGTTGGCAAATTGCATCCATTTGTCAGGTATTGAAGGCTGGAAGGGATATTGTCACAGGGAGCTATGTGATCAAAGTGCTGATAAAGAAGTGGGTATTAGAAATGGAAGATGTCCACAGAGCTTGTTGACAAGAATGTGCCTACATTTTTGAAATACGAGTTTAGAGAAATGCTTATACAATTCAGATTTCTATTTGGGAAAAGAGGGCCTTTCAGAATCACAATCAACTGACTGGCAGTTGGATTTTTTTTTTCTTGTGGGTGGAAGGAGTAGCTTAAGTAAGTTAGGGAGCTGTGATGGCAAAATATTTAAATGTTGGGCTGCTAATTAAAAACGTCAGCAGTTTGAATCCTCCAACTGCTCTGTAGGAGAGGGGAAAAAAGTGCGCTGTTTTCTCCTAAAAAGTTTTACTGTTTTGAAAACGGGATCGGAGGGTCTGTCTCCATGAGTCAGAACTGAACCAACAACTGCGGGTTTGGGGTTTTGAGTATGTTTCTTCACAGTCATAAGCATAAGTAGGGGCATAAAAGGACTCTGAAAAAATTCATTCCCTCTAATACAGATTGTAAGTGGATAATTTTACTATTTTTCATAAAAATATTTTATTGCTGAAAAAGTCTTTCTCCGAATCATGTAACATACTTATTCAGATGTACTCAAAAAGTTAATAAAATCCACAGAATTTATGGAAAGTGCACTGATTCTTTCAGTGGAAGGCTCTACTTGGCAATAATTAATCACAAAGCTGCGGCTGGATATTCAGCACGAAGATGAGCTGGGGGCAATGATTAGATGATTTTCTGGTAACAATGACATGGTAGCCTACCAAAAATGACAAAGTAGGGAGAATTAAAAGAGCCAAATTATATTTCCATTTGTCTTTTTCAGAGTGACAAGAAATGAGTAAGGACCAGCAGATTCTGTCTGTCTGTGGAAAAAAAGAAATGTCCTTTAGTTTCTGTGGGTGCCACAACTTTCCTGTATGCAAAGTAAAGGAGAAACAGCCATCTTTTAGTATAATAATGAAAATAAAGGAAGGCATGATATACTTGGTGAGCAATAATGTCACTATGTCACAACCCAGGGCATGAAGCAAATCAGTCACTCAAACCCAAAACTCAATCCACTACCACCAAGTAAGAACCAACTCATAGCTGACCTTCTAGCGGGTTTCTGAGGCTGTAAATTGCATGCAAGGAGACAGTCTATCTTTCTCCTAAGGGGCCACTGGTGGGTGCAAACTCAGAGATGTTAGGGAGGCGGTTGAGCATATGGAGATGATGACGCAAAGTGGAAGAGTGTGTGAGGAAGTTGTTCTGACATCAACACTCCCAAGGAGCAGCTCCTGTAAAGATTTTGTCAAACGCTCCGCCTCAGACAAAAGACAGGGACAACAGCAGATAGGAATAAAGATCATTATTCATAAGAAGAGATCACAGAAATTTTGGGAAAGGAATAAAAAAAGGAACAAAATAGAAAAACTTGAAGCTATCCAAGAATGTCTAAATGACAGAATGGATGATGTCAATGCCTCACTTCTTACATACCATGTGTGTCTGTGACAAGCAGGAGCTGAAAAAGAAGGGAGACTATATCCTCTTTTACCAATAGTAGACAGTCCCTGGGTGGTGCAAACAGAGAAGCTCAGTAGCTAATCAAAACCTGGGGATGCCTCTGAAGAAAGGTCTGGAAATCCACTTCTGAAAAATCAGCCACTGATGAAGCTGAGCCCAGTTCACACAAAGAGTCACCATGAGTCATCGTTGATGTGGCTCCACGACAGCTAAGCCTGCTTTCCATCGCTAACAGTAAGCTCTCCTCTTGTCTCCTGACATCCTCATTGATGCCAGTTTCTCTGCATCAGTGCTGTAGAAGTTGGTACTGCAAATCGAAAATCTAAAAGGTGCAAACTGACAGACACAGAGGGAAATTCCTAAACCACTCTTATTAGACTATGCATGTGTGTGTGTGTATATGTAATTCTCTTCCTCTGGAGACAAGAAATTCAGCTCCCATTTTTTGAGACTGACAAAGACAGCATAATGCTGTTTAAATAGGCAGAGGGGTGTTTATTTTTATCTATTTCTTCTCATGTTTAACTCTTGCACACAGATAAGTTATTCTGGAATGGGAGCCTATAGCATGCAAAATCCACAGCACCTTGATTCTCAATGTCCTTCAAAGCAACAAAAGAAACTATCTCCCTAACAAGCTTTGGTGATTTGTCCCTTTCACTCTGTTCTCACTCATGGGATCCTAAGCATTTTAGAGTAGAGCTGTGCCTCACAGGGTTTATACAGTGACTAATCCTAGAGAAGGAGACTGTCATCTCTTTTATCCAAGGTACTTCTGGGTAGATTTAAGATGATTTGATCAGCCAACCTTTATGACAGCAGTCAATTTAAGGATGTGCACTAGCTAAGCACTCTTACAAAGACATTACTTCAAAAGCCAAACCCATGCCCTTGATTTAATTCCAACTCATAGAGACCCCAGAGGATGGAGGAGAACAGCCCCTAAGAGGGTTTACAAGGCTGTAAATCTTTATGGAAGCAGACTCTCTCATGGTTCTCCCAAGGAGATGGACATAATTTACTCTTCCTCCTTTCCAAGACTAAGCATCATTTCAAAATAACAAAAAATATATAAATGATGCTATTAAGTTAAACAGAAACTCTACAGAGATTCAATACTTGAAGTCCCATTACCCATTTGGGAATAAATGTGATCAGAAGTGGTGATGCAATGATGTGATTTTAAGAGACAAAGCCACTGCCTTGTACAAGATGCCAGGGCAGGTGGCTCAGGACAACTGACAGAGCAAACCAGTCAAACAGAAAAGGCGAGGAAACAGCACCACAGATTTTTCTTGAAGTGTCAGAAAATCCCCAAATTCTGTTGTTATTTTTGTGAAGTTTCTCTTTAAAAATGGGTTCCTGTCCCTCATTTACTTAAATGCATCATAGAAATGAAGCATCTACTTCCGTAGAAAAGAAAACGGACTAGTCTCTTCAAGCCCTTGAATTGCTCTCAGTTTGGAGCAGATCTCAAGGGGACTGGTTTTATATTACTTTCCCAAATGGCTTGGGCCCACACATGAGAAATCTAGGCATGTTTACTACATTCCCAGACAGACTTTGAACAAACATACAAACACTCACTGGCTTTCCACTATGTGTTAAGCACTATTTTAAGCCTAGAAGGTTCATCAGGGAATAATAATATTTTTTTTATTCCTGCTATTACAGAGCTTATAGTCTTAACTGAAAAGATAGATGGCTTAACCAATAAGCATGTCAGGTGTGCAGGAAAACAGCGACAGTTTAATAGGAGCCCCAGGTTTGATCCCCAGTCATTGCTCTTCATTCATAGCGCCAGTCCATCTGTCTATGGGTGCATGTTGCTATGGTGCTAAATGGGCTTGAATGTTCTGATGATGCTGATTAGGTTTCAGGAGAGCTAAGACTAAGCAAGACTAAGAAGAAAGACCTGGTGATCTACTTCTGAAAAATCAGACAATGAAAATCATATAAATTATGACAGAGAATAGGGCCATGGGGTCATTGCGAGTCGAGTGCTCACTCTAAGTAGATACCAATAAAGTGGTTAGAGCTATGGAGAGCGATAAGGGTAGGGCCATTGTATGATGCCATCTTGGAGAAATTCTACTCTTCAAATCAGAGCAGCTTCAGAAATAAAAGACAATTATTTTCTTGTTTATATACAATATTTGACAGTGAAGGTATATGATTTTACAAAAGTCAAGTTCTAAAGAGGCTCATGTTTCATTTTTAAAAGACCAGCAAGTGTGTAGCCTACATTTAAATAGCTAAAACTGTATTTTCAGAAAGCTCTAAATGGATACCTTTGCACTGTCATACGGCTTCCTGGAAGAGCTTGCAGAAAGGGTATCACAGTGGAGACAGACATCGTAATTCTCTGTTTACCATAAGACAAGCCTTGGCATTTTAAAAAGTCTTGCTGAATCAGACAGGAAGCCAGACAGGGCAAATGGAGGATCCAACTGGCCTCACTCAAGGCGAATAATTCCTGCAACATGAGATGCTCAACTTTCTCTGGTTACACTTCCTAAAATGCCCCAAGGTTTTAGGTTGTACAATTAACTGCTGCACTAGGTCCAACCCCTAGTCTCCTGACTCTGAGATCAACTTCCCTTGTCACTCCTTCCTTCTACAAGAGAATAGTGCTCCAGTGGCAGCCCACAGAGCTTTCTAGAGAAAAATCCTATGTGGAAAGAGAGGGCAGGTTTGAAAGGTGGTGAACAGGGGTAAGAAAGGAGTAATACGAGTAACATAGAGGAGTGAGTGTGGACCATCACCTGTGAGGACAGCTGAGGATGAAAACCACTACCTCCACTAGATGGACAGCATGATTGTTACTCAATATTCAATATGGTGCACTCAGACCCTGTCTACATGCAAATACACTTTCTTTGAGAAATGCCTATCTTCTCTCTTATAATGGCACCACATAGCTCCCGGCTCAGAGCACTCATCAATGATACTAAAATAAGGGAGAAAACACGAACTCAGCATCAGAAAAAGGTACCAAGATGATGAAAGAGTTCTAGCTACAAATCTTACTAAGCGAGCTGGGAAATCTCCCTTCCCAAGCAAATGCTGTATAGAAGCAAAAGTTCTCGGCACTAAAAAAGTCCCCTAGAATTTAGAATTTTCTCCGACCTTAGACTCATTCAGATTTACTCACAGATTTAGAAATTAATAAGTCTATCACACGGCATCTTAAAGTTTATACTTAAGAAATTCTTTGAAAACCACTCTGAATGTCTGAGGTTTGACAGGTTATCACAGAAAGAGCTTAAAGCAACAGTTTAAATGGAGGGAGAAAAAAAGGAAAAAAAAAAGCAAACCCACCAGATTTGAAACAAAGGTTATCTTGACCAGAGTGAGTTCATTTAAATATAACCTAAAACTTTTCCCATAAGGCAAGGCGCTTGTCTTCTAGAATAAAAATGCTTTGGAAAAAAGTAAATTCTAAAAAGCCACTCTAACAGGAAAAGAAATTCTATGAAGCACACTGCTGCTGTAACATAAACTCTAACGATGTCCAGAGTTAGTCCTTGACAGTGACAAAAACTTATTTTATAGTAAGAGATATTTTAAAGTACGTTTCACTGTCCCATTAAACGGCTCTCAAATTAAAACACTGATAAATCAACAGACTGTATGTTATTACTCATGGTTTTCTCATGGGTCTGAACTGACCAGATTGTTTTTAAATCACAGGTAGGTTTCATGGTGGAGGTTTAACAACTCACCTGAGGTTGCAACTGTACTTAACAGCAAGAGCATGACTAGAACAGAGGTGACTGGATTTAAGACCTTGTACCTTCTCCTAGAACCATGTGATCAGATGTGCAGACTCAAGGGAACCAGAACAGCCTGCCTCCTATTGTCCAGTTCCTTTACACTATTGTTGTTTAACCTCTGACTCTCCAGCAGATTTTTAGAGCAGTAAATCAAACAGGAAGAGACTGCTCATCTTTCTCCTGAAGAGCATCTGGTAGAAGCTCATGGATTTGAACCACGTGCCTTTCGGTTGCCAGTGCAACTCCTTATCACTAAGCCACTAGAGCTCAGTTACTATAATGTCCTGGGAAAATTTGAGCTTAATAAGTATATTTTAATACTGCTGACCAGACAGAAACACATAAATAACCAAATTTTAATATAAATATTTTAAAAATAATGAAGTAAAAAAATAGTGGAAATTTTCTTTACAATACTTCTGATACATGCATACATAAATACATGCATGAATGCATACACGTGCATGTACACGTACACACACACACACACACACACACACACACACACGTGTGCTCTGGCAGCCTAATCCACAGGAAGTTGTGCTGTTAATCCCATGCTTAGCCTCTTGTGAGGTTCAAATCCACCAGAAAAAGATGGGCAGCCTTTCCCCTTAGGATTTACAGCCTTGGAAACTCTATGCAGGCTTGGCTAAGAATCAGTTCCAACTAGACAGTAACTACTCTTGAGTAAAACTAGAGAAAAATATGGATAATCAATACCTGGAAACACTTCTGTCTAAACTAAGAAATTAAAAACTTAATATAAATATACATATTTGTGGTTCTTGTTGTTATATGACTTTGATTCAAAATTAACTCATAGCTGACCCTCCAGCAAAGGTTGCAAATCTGCGTCATGGGCTATGTGTTGCATGGGAGGACACTGGCCATCCTCTCCTGAGGAGAAGCTGGTGGATTCAAACTGCCTGACTTTGGGCTCTCAGCCTAACTGCTTTTCCATCAGGCCACCAGAACACCCTATAAAAATAAATGTATGTGTGTGTGTGTACACACACACACACACACACATTTATATATACATACACACGCATACACATATACAAATATGTAAGACAGAGACAGACAAAAATAACCCCTAAATACTTTAAGTAGGCCTTTCATTCTCTCACACTGGAGAGGGATTATATCCCCTTGCTCAGGGCCTTCTTACACCATTGTGTGTTTCCTGGGACCGTATTCTTTACGGGGGTAAAACCCTTCTAAATTCTTTTTGGAACCCTGCAGCGATGAAGCCGAGTTTCCAGAAAGCACTCTAGCTGAAAAATCCCTCACACAGTTTCAACAGCAAACACATTTCCTGAATCCTGCAGCGTGTTGTCTTTTCAACAACTCAAAACTTCCCCTAAAGGTGGTAAGAAAGTGACAAGCAGGGATTACTTACTACTCAACTCAAAATCCCAACCTGCTACCTGATCATAAATGTAGGTCCATTCTGAGAAACACCTCAACTAACGTGCCTATGACAGGTTTTTAAAGTCAGAAATAATGTAATTTCAATGAAACCAATGGAAAGTAAAAAAGCACAATAAAAATAATATCATAAAATCACAGTAAGATAACTACTCATCATACTAAGAGTTAGAAATAACAAAAAAAAATATTGCTAGGTAGAGATCCTTGTTGAGCTTAAGCTTACAGAATTTTTACCAGCTGAAAACTCACCTAAAGGTACTATGAGGGACAGCCCAGTTCAAAAAAGGCTGCTCTAAAGTGAAAATGATTTAACTGCAACAATCCAAATGGCATTCCAACAATGGACGTGTCACTGAATCCTACTCTTTCATTCCAGAAGCGGCTAATGAACCTTGCTCTATAGCAGGTGTGAGACAGGCAGGTTCACGGCAAAGGAAAACAGAACCTCTCCCCTAAAAAAAGGAATTAATTGGATGATCACCTAGAGCTAGTGCAGATACCCCTTCACCACCCTGGCTGCCTCACAGCCAGTGAGTGGTGGAGCCTTCTAAGGCAAGTTACTGCGGGAACCTTTCTCACCCGGTGGGAACTTACAGCATTCACTGTGAAGGGTTCACAGGGCGACCCGCCTGTCCTTCACCATGGAGACCTTCCACACAGCGCCGGAGTGTTCCTGGACTCAGAGGCAGGTCTTCTTTTCACAGAGAAATGAGAAACACCTAGAATACAGACGACAGAAAGGAAAGAAAAAAGGTAAATGCATACAATCACACCTTATCTCAACAGGCAAACTTTCACAAATAATGAGGCTAATTTACAATTCACTATAGCCCATTCTCTAGTACTCTTTTATAAATAATAGTAGTAATAGTAGTAATAGTAGTAGTAGTAGTAGTAGTAGTAGCAGCAGCAGCAGCAATAATAATAATAATAATAATAATAAAACAACCATCAATCTCTTTCATTTTCTTTCCCACGACTTCAAGGCTAAAACCAATTCTAAGATACTTTCTGTACAATCCCAGTTGAGTGAGATGCACTTTAGTCACCCAGCCTCAAAAGAAGCTACAAAAATTTTATTCTATAAGTAATGGGGACCAGGTGGTCACCTTTTGCCACTTTTATAACTTACTACATTGCTGGGAAGATCAATAATATCACTTTTGCAAAGCACTTACAGTTTCTGAGAAGAAAGGTATTATGTAAATGTTAAAGCATTGTTAGTGGTCACAAGCAGGTTACTGTGCCCCGAGCCACACAAAAGCCAGCTTTGGGCCAGCACTGAAAATCAATCAATTATCCCCAAGCACTTACATGGTGGCAGGGTCCTTCCTGATAACCCACTAAATAAGGTAAGCATGGACTCGCTGTGCTTGCTAATTTGTAGCGAATAAATTTCTCATTTTTTTCACCACATCAAAGATTCTGCTTCGAGGTGTGTCTTGCAGGTATCTCTCTCCCAATACCAGAGCACATTCCTGCAGATCCAAAGTCTCTTCTCAAATGCACAACCTTTTACAGGAACACAGTCCCAGTAAGCAAGGCTGGCACAGGGTAACGTGTGCTTACTGCTAATCTGTGGGGATTAGTTTTACAAGGAACGAAGGGGAGAAAAAGGTTCACTACAGATGAGTAAATGAACATAAATCAGTCTGTGACTGAAGAGGTTCCTGGGTAATTCTCTGCTGCCTGAAGTACAGGGGAGAAGAGGGATGGAGATGAAGACAGACACTCTGGGGTCTCTGGATAAAAGAACATCAAAGCATGGAGGGAGGCAGCTAAAACGAAAAGATCCAGAAGTCATGTTTCTCAGTCATGATAACCCAAGCAAACAAAAAGTTAATGTCAACACAAAAACCTACGTAGAGGAGTATTTAGAGCAATTTCATTTACCAAAAACTGGAAGTCAATCAAGATAACTTTAAATAAATGAATGGATAAATACAATCTGGTTCATCCATACAGATGTATGATGTACATAACATCAACTGATGTACAATTTTAACAGAGCAGGCAGTAACAATGCAGTTGTAAGAAGAAACGAAGCTATCAAGCAGCACAAAGAAAAAAAGGAACTTCAAATGCAAGTGAAAGAAGCCAGTTTGAAAGGTTTATATATTGCTTGATTAGAACTTTATGACATTGTGGGATGAAGAGGAACAAGAGTCACAGGGAGGAACCAGGAAGAGTGCTGTTACAAAATGGGGCTGTAAGTAATTCCATAAACCACAATTTGTATGAATGACTGAATAGAAAATCAACTGCCCTCAAAGCTGTAACTCAAAGAATTTTTAGTAATTCCATCCATATGGCATTATGGAGGCAGCAAAAGCCTACATATACTGCATTAGTCTAGTGGTCACCAGGGGCTTAGCATGTGGGCAGAGTGGGATGACTAGGTGGAGCAGAGGGGATTTTTAGGGCAGAAAAACTATATGAGACTGTAATGGAGGAAATAGGACATTATCTTTGTGTTAAAATTCACAGTGCAAATCCCATGAATGAACTTTGGTTCATAATAATGTATTGATAATGGGATCAGTAGTAAAATTTGTACCACGATGTTACAGCAAAATATTAATATTAGGAAATGTCAGTGTGAGAGGCAGAGGGTATTTGAGTACACTCTGTACTTTCTGACTAGTATTTCTTTAAACATTAGATTGCTCTGAAACATTATGAGAGAGAGGAAGGGAAGGAGGGAGGAAGAGGAGAAGGGTGAGCAGGAGAGGTGTGTGTAGCAGCTCTGAGATGCAGCACGTACCTCAGGGCTCCAGTACTGCCGGTTTGCAAGGCTGTGAAATTTTCCACTTGGCTAATTGCCATTTCCACCCACCAGGGATAACACTTTTACACACAGAAGCGGCACACTGAGACTCTGCTGGAAAAGGACTAGGATGATTCTGTTTGTTTCTTGCTTTTAAAGAAAAGACCTATTCACAACTTAATCATTAATATTTCCACAACCTGAAGGTCTTAATGCCTAATGTCCCTCAAACCTTAACCCCTTTACAATAGAGCCAGAAATGGTTTTTCTTGAGCCAATATCATCAAGTGATTTTTGCTTGTGTACTCTTGAGAAGTACACTTAAGGTACAAGAACTTACATTACTGGCTTTGCAGACTATGAAAAGAACAGACTGTATGTGCTGAACTCAAACCCTGTTTGCTTCTCAAATCAAACAAGTGTCAATCTTTACTTTTTTCCCTTTCAAAATAACATGTAGTCCTTGAACAAAGCCGGGAAATGAAGTATTTACTACCTTTGTGTATAATATTCTTTTTAATGAGGGAGGAAAGTCTTCTCATATCAAAAAGCAAAAACCAAGTATTAAGAAAACTCAGATTTGGAATTGGTAAAACACTGCGAGGAGTAACTCAAAGTCAAGAATAAGGAAAAAACAAATAAACACCAAACAAAAACACCAGAGAAAAAAAATGGAACAGAGTTATCTGCTACTAGAATAATTATTGTTACATACCACCGAGTTGGAACCAACTCATAGCTGAATTCTCCAGCACTTTTTTCAGAGGCTGTAAATCTCATGGCAGGAGACTGCCTAGCTCTCTTTTTCACAGACCAGATGGTAGATTCAAACTGTGTGCCTCTGGGTTGCGAGTATAGCTTCTCACCACTAGGCCACCACAGCTTTCTAATAGTACATTTAGCCATCACATTTTAGAATGAATATCGTTTAAAAAGTGCTTTCTCATTCATGAACTTACTCATTCAAACCTATTCTTTTTTACTTGGTGTTCACCAATGTCCATGTGAACTTATGTTCAACTACGACGTATAAAGGTGAACAACAGAGACAAGGACCCAACCCTTAAGCAGCCAACTGTCTCAAAAAGATGTATTAAATAATCACAGTATAAATACTGTGCTGGTTACAAAGGCGATTTGTTCCTAACTGTGCTTTTAAGAAACTGTCAGGGTTTCAAACCAGTTCTGCCAGGTTCAGTCAGGGCCAAGGAAATATCACAGTAACAGACCAAAGTATTTAAAGGTACAGTGAACCATAAAGATAGCTTGAATAGGACAAAAAAAAATACAGGTCATTGCTTTAACAGAAACTCAATCTTTCTTTTAGAGATGAAGGACAGCTTAAGTGTTGCACAGCCACCAAATCTTCTGCCCTTGTATTTTGAGCTTTTGAAGCATTACTGCCCTCCTCAAATATGGCTCCATCCCACTCAAAGATGGCGGCTGACCACTTTGAATGTGTGCTCTTCTTCTGTAGCCCTGCCCCGTGGTTCAGGCTCCTGCACTGGTCTCCTTAAAGGGCTCCTTACACCACTCCTGAATCCTCCATTCCAAGACTTCTATCCATAATTTTTCCCGTCCCAGATAGTGTGCACCAAATCTTGGTAAAACTTCAGGTTTCTTCGTGAGCCATGACAGAATTAGTTTAAAGGGCAATTAAGAGCTGTGTGTAATTAACACATTCAAAACCTGGGGCTTGATTTATTAGTTTATGTATACATGTGTAAGTATACATGTATGTATCATAAAGATATTATACTCTGTATATTTTCATCTTTTACATTAATAGAGTGTGTGTGTGTGTGTGTGTGTGTGTGTGTGTCTGGACAGAGGAGGGGGTAGAAAGGAAGTGTGACCTTAGTGTGAAAATGCTGAAGCACTCTACTGCTAACTGAAAGGGTATTGCTACCAACCCACCAGCTACTTCATTAAGCACATAAAAATTCCAGTCTAGGAAATTGTATCTCACTTATCAACATAGTTAGGCCACAAAACCCAGGCCATTATGCAAAAATCTTCATGATACAAAAATGATCACACTGGATCACAATCCACTGAGAATCATGGTGGTAAAGAACCTCTCCCATCACAACCAACATGACTCTTTAACTCTTGCCTTGCACCTCAGCATCTGCTGTCATCGTTGACATGTGCCCTCAAGTCAGAAGCAACTCAGAGCTGACCCTCTGGAAGGAGGAGGAGACTGCTTGTATTTCTCCTTTGGAGTAGCTGGTGGATTCAAAACCTTTGCCTTTTAGTTGGCATGCACCAGGCTGCCTGCAGTCCATTAGCAGTTGTTAATACCAGAAACATGTTGCTAATACACAAAATAGATAAAATGTGTCCAGTACTGGTTGTAAACACAAAATGTTGAGTACTGAGATAGTTAATAAATGATGAGCAGGTTTGTAATCGTGGACATGTGTTTAAAATTTGCCAGATATTATTAAGCAAAAATAAATAGTGTGAATTATGAGTACTTAATTTAGAAAAGCTTAGAAATATTTTTTTAAAAAAATTAAAAGAAGGGAAAGATGAGAAAATCGCTAACCAGATATTGTCTCTAGGTCACAGGGAACAGTGCTGTATTGTCTGATGTGATCTGGAGATTTACAACTAGCTTCTCAGATTCCGTCTTTTATTGAGGAAGGAACATTTTAACTGGTTCCCCTGGTTCAACAAATGAGCAACAAAACTGTTCACAAAACCTTGAAATAAAAATGACTCTTCCTCTGACTGCTGGGCTATCAGAACAACAAACACTAGTAATTTCTATAAAGGAATCGCATGTGATACAGGCATTGTATTTGATGTGACAGGAAAGGAAAACTGGTTTTCTAATGCATCAGGTGGCACTCCCATCTTAACAGTGAAATGAAAGGAAGTTTTCATTGAAGCCTGCACTTCAGAGCTGGAGTCAAGAAAATCCTCCAAAATAAAGGCTAAGAGCAGAGCAGATTATATGTAAATGTCTGTAAAAAAAAAACAACCAACATACAAACACACACAAAATCCCTATTTTGACACCTCAGAGCAGGTTCCAAATTTGCTGGCATGGGCCTGTCTATCAGGGTATTTTTATTCTGTTTTCTGAGCTACCACTTTATGTGTTTATGCCTGTCTTGAAGTGTGCCCTGGTCCTATCACAAACTGCAACATGGATGAGCCTTAAAATCATTCTCTTCAGTGAAGCAAGTCAGCCATACAGGAACAGACATTCATTCTATCTTTCCAGTGATGTGAAATATTTAGGACAGACAAGAGTATAGACACTATCCGTGATTAGCAAGGGTAGGAAGGTAGGGCAGAAAGGGGAACTCAATAATTAGAAGACACTGAAATTCTTTCTGCTAAGGGTGATGGAAATTTTTGGAAATGAGTACTAATGGTGAATATATCTAATATCACCGACTTAATTACTGTGTTGAAATGACAAATGATTTGTTATGTATCTTCTACCACAGCTACCTGGGCCAACAAGCAACATCATTATAGATGAAGAAAAGTTTTACACTGTCAACGACTTCATCTCACTTGGATCCACAATCAATGGCCCTGACACCAATAGTCAAAAAATCAAAAGATATATTGCTTTGGGAAAGTCTGCTGTCAGGGACCTCTCCAAATTAGTGAATGATGTCAGTTTCAAGGCTAAGATGGTGCCCAATTCAGGTCATGGTCTTTTCAATCACTTCCTTTGTATCCAAGAGCTGGACAATGAATATGGATGACAGAAGACTTGATGATACCATTGAGCTGTGGTGCAAAAGAGAACTGAATTATCTCATGGACTGCCAAAAACAGAAGGGTGCTCCTTAGAGGCAAAGATAGAGAAGCTTCTACATACTTTGGGCATGTTTCTAGAAGGGGCTATTCCTTGGAAAGAGACATCATGCTAGGAAAGATGGAAGATCAGTGAAAGACAGGAAGACCTCCAACGTGATGGATTGACTGTAGCAATGGGTTCAACTATGTTACAGAAGATGAGGATGGTGCAGGATAGAAGTTTCAGATATGTTGTTCACAGGGTCCCTATGAGCTATAATTTACTTTTACTCGACAGCATATAATGACAGCAACAATAAACAACAACAAAACACTTTTGGAAACCTTCTCTGTTGGTTCTTGGTCTTCACTACTATTCCTGGTCTAGCTGAACAGCATAATGTTAAGAAATACAGGCCCATGGCTGCTATGTTCATTTCAAGTATGTTCTTGTTCCCTGCTGTCACAGAGCTGGTCTGTGGTCTGTTTAACTCTTCCACTAAGAAAAAACCCAGTTATTTTCTTTTTCTGTTTTACTAAAAGAAGTCATCCTAACACAAGCTCATTCATGTTACCCCATAAATGGGGTCAATCTGAAAGTTTGTCTGACACACACGCACAAAAATAAAATGGCCATTTGTTCATTATTCTAAGAGTCACAGGATATCATGTAATTTTTCATATTTGCAAAAGTACCAATCAAGCTCTATATTCAAAGTCTTAGAAAAGAAATTTTTTACTTAGTCTCAGAGGTTTTGGCAAATTTAGCAAATTCCGAGGAGCCCCTGGGAGATGAAAACAGTTCACCCAGTAAGAAGATTGGAGGTTCAAGTCCATCAGAGGCACCCTGCAAGAAAGGCTTGGCAATTTAGAGAGGAAAACCCACCATAAACACCCTACAGAGCACAGTTCTGATCTGACACACATCAGGTATCCAGGAGTCAAAAGGTAATTTGACAATAACTGCTATTTCTGTATTAATTCTTTCTTTCCTATTTTTAAAAGGCAAACTTGGAATAAAGAGCGACAGAAAGACAAGCCAACTTGTGTAACACTCTGAGGCTATACTGACAGTTTCCTGTATCCCAAGACAAAAGTGACAAGATGCCAATTTTCCCTTTCCCTGTCTGCCCGCAGCACTTACAGTCTGCACCATGTATTTTGACCTAAGGTTGTTTTTATTTTTTTCAATTCAGCACTTTGCTATACTACTGTCTTTTTATTCTCTACTGGATTTATTTGAGCTTTGATGGCTCAAGAAGTTTATAAGCTCTTTGATGGAAGAGGCTCTGCCAATCCATTGCTTTTATAAGCCCCTAATAGTTTCCTGAAGGGAGTTCTGATGGCATGGTCTGTAGAATGTTGAACTAAGCCAAAAGCTGTACACTCTATTGGCAGTTCAAATCCACCAGTGGTTCCTTGGGAGAGAGAGAGACGATTTCCTCCCTTGCAATTTATAGCCTTGGAAATCTGCTGGAAGGTCAGCTATGAGTTAAGAACTGATGGTAAAGAGAGGGATCAGAGTGAAGAAGGAGCACAGGTGAGGCAGTGCATTATTTTTAACAGTCAGACTGTGAACCTAAAGCTTGGCAGTTTGACTCCATCAGCTGCCCCACAGGAGAAAGATGAGGCAATCTTTTGTGAAGATTTACAACCTCTGAAACCCGAAGAAAGGTTGTCTTGAAGAAGAATCATCTTGATGGCAATATTGGTGTTTTTGTTTTAAAAAATCTAGTGACTAGAATTGGAGGGAAGGAGTGGGCAGGAAGAAAAGTGCAACAATGAATGAATGAAAATCTAAAATCTCTGTAAACTTTCCTTAAAATTAATTAAAAAAACAACAACAGAAAACCAAACTAGTCACTAGAAGGACAGTTCACACAGAGTTGCACTGCTGGCCCGAAGACAGCCACTCTCATGGCTGAAAACCACCAGCTTCCTGGGAGAAATGTGAGCAATCTCCTTCTGATCAATTTGCAGCCTCAGAACCCAATGGGAAGTCAGCTCTGACAAGGTATTGACTCAGCAGCAATGAGTGAGAAGGATCCCTGGTGGTCCAGTGGTTTAGCACTTATCTCTGAGCCTAATGAGTGGTAGCTGGAACCCACTACCTGCTCCTCAAGCCTTGAAAAACCAAACTCTACCAGAGAGTCGCTACAATTCAGAACAGACCACAATGGGGATGCAGCAAGCAGCTGTGAAGGGATTCAAGAAGCTAAGAATATTCCAGGCCAACAGGCAGCAATAGACCAGAGGCATCACGTCTAGAGCAGCAAGGAAGTGAATTCTGTCCAAACCATGTTATACTGTCGTGGTTACGTGCCTCCGAATCAGAACCCGACTCACAGCTGACGCTCCGTCAGGGTTCCAGAGGCTGTAAGTCACATGGGAGGAGACTAGCCATCTTTCTCCTTAGCACTAGACCACTAGAGATCTATTCAAGAACCACAGAAGCTTGGGAGAGGGCCACAAGCTCCAAAAAGGGCCAAGCAGAGTCTGGTCAACACCTTGATTTGAACCTTATGAAACCCTGAGCAGAGAAGCAAGCTAAACTATGCCTGGACTTCTAACTTTAAAAAAGAAAAGTCCTATTTATTTAAGTTACAACGTTTGTGGCAATTTGGTTTAAAGAAATGGAACCTGATACATTATGTGATACAATGAGTTCCATTTTATGCTTAAATCTGTTTGGGTTTTAGAGATGCTTCTACAGCCAGAACCATTCAAGACCCTTGAATTCTCTGAAACCAGTGTTAAGAAATGAAAGGCAATGCAAACCTGTTAAGTTCCAATGTTTTCTTGTTCTTGTGGTCACAGATCTGGTCCAGCTTCATTTTTCCCCTAAGGAAAACCAGCCATTCAATGTTTCTTGCCTACTAGTCTGAGGTGTGCTTCACACCATTCTGAAAAAGGAGCCCTGGTAGCACAGCACATTCATGTTTGATATTAACCCAGTGGTCAGAGGTTTGAGTCTGATGACTACCAGCTGAAGGGTAGTCTCTCCCTGTCAAGATTTTCAGCCTTGGAAACAAAATGGAGGGTCACCACGAGTCAGAATAAACTTGATGGCAATAGGCTTGGTGTTGGCTTTTAAATAAGTATCACTCTGACAGCTTTTGTTCTTAGTTTTTCTTTTTTGTCTTGGTTCGCCTATCCCTAAAGTATGTAATACTCAAAGCTATTTCTCTAGCTTGCTTCTCTTCCTACAATAAATTCTTTTCACTGACTACAGCTCTTAAGCCTTTATTTGAGTCCTAGTAGTTCTCTTAACCATCTTCCAGATACACACAGTTAGTTCCTGAAGTAAAGACACTTCCAAGTTGCCATGACCTACATTTACAATTGTGCATCTTTTCTGTTGTGCAGTCCATAATTAGTAACGTGTACTGTTCGACCGTGATGCAGTTAGTCTCTGAATTAAAACACATTCAAGGTGCCATGAGCTACATTTACAATTGTCCATTTTTTCTTTTGTTGTACATCTGATCATTAGTAATATGCCCTACTTGACAGTGAGGCTGCAGATAATTTACTAATGTTATCATTCTAAAATGTTCACTTCACTCCAGAAAGACAAAGACTGAATTTATAAAGATAATGATAATGAAAAATCAATACAAATAACATCATTGGGGGTGGGGAGAGGTATTTGACTCATATCAGAACCTGCTTAAGACAAAGTTGTTGGAAGGAGTCCAGTGGTGTATACAGTATGAATAAATTATGTCTGTTTTACAATTTCTCATTTTGTTTTTCAAGCCAAGTCCTTCTCTTTCACTTCCTAGGGTAGCTTTCCCCCCTCACTTTAATTGGAGGATTTAAGCTCTTGCTACGGAAGCTCAAAGAACAAAGCCTTCAATGTGAATTAGATATCAGTATCAAGAAAACAAAAATCCTCATCACAGGACCAACAGGCAAAGGCTGAAGCTGTCCACAATTTCATTTTGTGTGAAGTTACAATCAACACAATAGTGACAAGAGTCAAGAAATAATAATAATTTTAAAAAATGTGTTGCATTGGGAAAATGCTGTCAAGGACCTCTCCAAAGTGCTAAAGAGCAATTATGACAATTCAAAGACTAAGATGCACCTGTTTCAGGCTATTGGCTCTTCAATTGTGTCTTAAAGTTGGATAGGGGATAAAAATGGCAGGGAAAGAATCAATGCTTTGAATTGTGGCACTGAAGAAAAATACTGAACATCCCATGGACTGCCAATAGAACAAACAGGCTTGTTTGGGAGGAGGTACAACAAGGGTATGCCTTAGAGATACGGGTGATGCGACTTCATCTACTTTGGACATGTTGTCAAGGGGGCTAGTCCTTGAAAGGAAACATCATGCTGTGAGAGGTAGAGAGTCAGAGAAAGAGAGGAGGACCCTCAGGTAGAGGGACTGACACAGTGACCGTAACCAATGGGCTTAAGTATGATGGAGACTGAGCGGTTGGCACAGGATAGGACAAGGTTCACATCTGCTGTTCACAGGATTGCCACGAGTCAAACCTGGCTCCACAGCACCTAGCAACACCACCACCATCAAATCTGCACCAGTGCTGTTCACACAGCTGCCACATTGGTTCAAATTTCTCCCTCTCGCAGCAGTCTTCGAAATGGTCTCCTTGCCTTCAGTATTTTCCTTCCAACCGTTTGACTCATCTCCCCTGGATCAAACTTCCCAAAGTCGAGATTATGTAACACAACTTCCTGATGCCACATCTTCAAGTTCCTACAGCTTACTGTCAGAGTTCCAACTTCATCTGATGTGTAAGACCTTTCACAATATGGCCCTACCACGACTTCCAACTCCATCTCCTACTTCTCCCCTCACACAGCCGCCAAACAGAGCTGCTCTCTCTGCATCACCGAGAGCTCACATTGTCAACCCTCGTGAGAGGGGCCAGGCAACACCTTCCCAAACAAGCTCCAGCTCTATTTTTTCTTTGAGTTTTTCCTTCATCTCCCCCTGCTGCAACTTTTTCAATCAGGACTTATTTTATATGCGAACTCCCACTTGATGTATGTCATTTTATTCCTTATCCTAAAATAGGCCTGGTTTCCCCAGGCAGACGGTAGTAAAAGACAAGTGTTTGTCTCCGTCTTCTTTTTGTAAGCCTTACAAATGGCAACCCTTTAATGAATACTTGTTGACTAACTGATCGAGAACGTGACATTTTACTTTCCCTCTGCCCTGTCCTCAATTCTCCTTTCTCTGTGGTTATCAAGTGAATTCCCTTAAGGGAGCCTTGAAGAAAAAGTATTATATAAGCTAGTAAGGAAACAGCTCAGCCTATCAATGAAATGTTCCGCAAGAGCCTTTTTTCCCCAACTCAGGAGTAAGCAGGTGTCCTCTATTTTCCTTCTGAGGAACAAAGAGCAGCTGCCTGGGCTGCTGGGAATGGGTTGCTGCTGATGACAGACTTCAGAGAGCCTTCCTCTGGTGAGCCCACTCAATCCAGTAGCTTCCAGGGCCTGTCTCCACCCTCAGCACAAAAGGAGGATAAGTGTCAGTCCCATAGGGCCAAAAATCTCACCTTTCCCCAGAGAGACATCCTCTGCACAGAACTTTTCTTAGAGTGAAAGTGTCCAGTCATATCTCAAGAGGAGCCTCGTGTCAGGGAACAGAGGCCTGAAAGTGAGGTAGGGAGGAAAGAGCTTTGACACTGGAATAAAAGCCAAGGTGAAGGTGTGCTGTGGGATGGGATTTCTCCACCTCATCACGCAGTCCTGTTACATCAACATTTGATCAGTGTGTGACTGAGCCTTTACAATGCGTCTTCAAACTGGTATATCCTTTTTTTAAATTTTTAAAAAATTTTATTAATTTTAATGAACGTTTACAGAGACTTTGGATTTCCATTCATTCATTGTTGCACTTTTCTCCCTGATACCAGCACACATTTAGGTTAATTTCTACTGCTAGTAATCAGCTTGTGTTCAGGGAATACAATCTAAAATTGATAACTGCCTAAAGAAAATATGATCAGAGAAACAAAAACACTGAAAGTAACATTATGATAAAATTTTTAACCCTGTAATTAATGCTGATCCATGCCAGTGGTTCCTGTTAGGTAGTTCCAGGACGGGTTGTGATAGTACAACTCATAGTTACCAAAAAACCCAGCCCTCCAAACCCCCTCTCCAGAAAGCTGATATGATAGATGCAAAGTATATACAAAAGCTCATAATACCCAACAAGTGCTATTTTATGATAGACAGTAACACAATATTATTGTTATTACTGTATTATAGTAAAGGTATTTTAGAATGTTTGCATGTAAGTAGTTTTTTTGGGGTATAACTTCTTTTCGCTCATTCGCGTTTATGGCCTCAAACCTGTTCCTGAGATGGTTCTGAAATTCAGGTGGGAAAAACTCAAAGCCATATTTTGGTTCCCATGGATTTGGTTTAATTTTCCTCAGCTTCAGCTTGGACTTGCATTGAGTAGTTGGTGGTCCATTCTACAATCAGCTTCTGGCCTAGTTTTCACAGCTGATACTGAACTTCTCCAGTGGTTCTTTCCACGGATGTAATCAATCTGATTCCTATGCATACCATCCTTGGAGAAGGACATCATGCTTGGGAGGGTGGAGGGCAGGCAAAGGAGGGGAAGGCTGTCTAGAAGGTGGACTGAATCGGTGACTGGGGTAATCGGGATGCGAATGTTAGAGACAGTGAGTTTGGCAGAGGACAGAGCAGAGTTTAGGGCTGTTGTACATAGGGTCGCTATGAGTCGCAAGCCACTTGACAGCACATAACAAGAACAACTACAACATCTTTAAAAAATCATTTTTGGCTTACTGGCAAGAAGCTGCACTGCAATCGCAGAGCTTCATGGTTCAAATCCACAAAATGCTCTGCTAGAGAAGGAGGGACAATCTCCTCCTGTACCAGTCAGACCAGACCTGATTTGATGGTACACACACACACACACACACACACACTCTTAATAAAGAAAATGTTTAAAAAATCATTTTGTATTGGTTTGCTTACGAAGTTCATATACACTGTGTTTCACACTATCCTTCACTCACACTGCATTTTATAGTATAATCCTCATTCATTATGTTTTATAAAATTAATCACCATTGAACCATGACCACTATTACTCTGTCTTTCTAGATGCCCACTGGATCTTTGCATTGATTTTCTTTAATGCACAGAAAGATACACCATATATTAACATAAATATTTATTTTCAAGATGTTTCTTACTATTAAGATTTATTTGCAAATTCTGATTTAAAGACAAAATTAGAAATGGAATTAACCTGGAGCCTGCCTGTATTAGTACAGATTACCCCAAAAAGGGGACTTTTTTCCACATGGCTATAGACCCTGCAGCTGTTTGCATTTCTATGCACATTACATCTCCTTTCTGCTGTAGAGAAAAAAAAATTGCTGTAAAATATAATTATGTGGTCAAAGAAAGGCATGCCTGCATATTAACAATAGAAAAAAAATCTAAATTAACTATACATATACACATAAATTCATACATTTTGTTTTTAGCTGCACTCAAGTAAACCCTTGACTCAGGACAACTCCAAGCACAATGGAATAAAATGTTCTCTGGCTCCGTGCTCTCTTGATTGTTTGGAATCTAGAATATTGTTTTCATGGGCTGATTTCTAGAATTATATTGCTAGTACTTTCTCGTTGTTGCTGTGTACTGCTGAGTTGGAACTGATTTATAATTGTCCCTCTGGCGGGTTTTCATAGGCAGTTAATTGCATGGGAGGAGACTGCCCATCCTTCTCCCGTGGAGTAGCTGGTGGATCTGAACCAAGTTCCTTTGGAATTGCAGCACACTTCTTGTCACTAGGCCACCAGAGCGACCTAGTATGTCTCAATCTGAAGCTGTGCTGAAACCTGTTCGGCCTCATAGCAAAGCTATCCTGATGGTGAATGGTGACTGTACCTGAGTTGCACTGACTGGAAATCAAATTAAGGTCTCCCGTGTGGAATAACACCACTGAATTGTCCTGTAAATACACACACAGAGACAGAAAGAGAGAGGAGGGGAGATACACACACACACATACACACACACCCAAAGAGCGAGAGAGAAATGATGTTTCAATCTCATGGGCACTGCCACAGAACTTCCTGTGGGACTTCAGCATCCCCTGGGGACCAGAGTGTTAAACAAATAAGGTCAGGAATAAATGATCACGGAGGAGCACATACTATCTAGGTCTGTAAATAATCATTTACTAAAAAAGTAATTTGATGACCCTTTTGGATGGATGGAGAGAGAGAGAGAGAGAGAGAGAGAGATCAATAGATAGATAGAGATACACACACAAACAGTTTGAATTCACAGTTGCTTCCTGGGAGAAAGATGGGAAGCCTCCTCCCTAGTGATTTAAGTCCTCTGAAAACTTGTTGAAGAGTCAGTTATGAGTTGGTTCCAACTGGACAACACTTAAAAACAACTAACAACATACATAAATTATTTTTTATTTATATATATATTTATTTATATAGTTGTTTGATGACTCTTCAGTGTGTATATATATGTATGTATACACACATATACATGCATGTATGTGTGTATACACACCAATTCATACCTGACTCTCCAGCAAGTTTTCACTGGACATAAATCACAAGAGAGGAGGCTGTCCATCTTTCTCCCAGGGAGCAACTGGTGGTTTCAAACTGCATGCCTTTGGGTTAGCAGTGCAACTCTGTACCACTTGGCCACCAGAACATTCCAGGAGTTTAATAAACACTTATTTCCTGTTGATACCTGTAGAACCTCTCGAGTGTATGCACCTGAGAGTGAGCAAGAGTGAGTGCACGAGCGTTCTGTTGACATAGTTTACAGGAAGCTGGGCTGCCAACTCAAAGGAGTTCATACCGACCAGCAGCTCTGAGAGGGAAAGGTAGACAATTTCCTTCCATGCTGCTTACAATCTTTAAAACCATGCTAACTGACAAATATTTTATTTATATACAACAAAAACCCAAACAAGTCATTGCTGTCAAACTGGAATAGCTAGTGAATGTGAACCACCTTTGAGTTCAATGCACAACTCCTTACCCACTAAAGGGTGTGTGTGTGTGTGTGACACACATACATACATGCTGCTGCTGTTGTGTGCCATTGCATTGTAACTGACCCATAGCTGACCCTCCAGTGGGTTTTCAGAGGCCATTTAATCCAAAGGAGGAGACCGCTCCTCCTCCTCAGCAGAGAAGCTGTTGGATTCAAACCACACAGTTTTGGGATTGCAGCATAGTTTCTTACCACTTAACTGACATTACATATGTATCTGTATGTATGTATGTAAGTAAGTATCTATCTATCTATCGATCGTACAAGCAGTTAGCCTATCAGAATATCAACTGGTGCATTCTCATTCATTCTCCTCTCTCTCTCTCTCTCTCTCTCGCTTTTCTTCCCCTCCTTCTTCCCAATCAATCTCCTCTCCAAATCTATATAATTATAGACCTTCAACAAGAGGGAATAACAAAGTGACTGTAACTTTGAGATCAAACGTATCAAAGATATGTCAGAGATGGTGAGGATGACACAGGATAGGGCAAGATTCAGATCTCACAGGGTTGCATGAGTTGCAGTGGATTCCTCAACACATAGAATATATGTTATATATTCATACAGAGCAGAATATATGTAATCTGCACTGCAGAGTTATCAAATGGCTTCTTGAGGAAATTGTTACTCACAGACCTAGATGACATTTGCTCTTCCTTGACCATTTATTCCTGACCTTATTTGTTTAACACTCTGGCCCCCTGGGGATTGCTGAAACCCCACAGGAGGTCCCGTGGCAGGGTCCACGAGACAGATACATCTTGGTCTTGATTGAGGACCCAGAAAGCACAGTCACTTTGGGTTCCACATCCTCTTTCAGCTGCCATGAGTCATCACACACCTTCTCTTTGGAGGAGAGATTTATTCATGCCTGCTTGAAAAAGGCCAGTGTTTCAGCTGGGTGCTGCAGAACCGCTTAGTAAAACTGAAGAAAAGAGAGACATGTGCTATTACAAAATTTTAAATCATGAACCATTAGGATTCATGATGAGTTAGTGTCTAGAGTCCTTAAGTCTCTATTTGGTTTGCATTTTGTTCTACAAATAATAACACTAGTAAAACAAAGTTAAGAAGATTTAAGGAAAGAATTTTCCTTTAATTCTCTCTTTTTGCTCTAACCTCAGCAGTTCTATGATGGAATCTTTAAGTGCTTTCTCTGGCTTCACTTCACAAAGTCCCAATTAAGAATCAAAGTAATTTGACAAGATAGAACCTGCACCTTCAGGTATTTTTGTACAAATACAAGGGACAGAATTCACTGAAGGTATTAAAAAACAGAATTCAGGAGGCTTCGATCCAAAGCCACAAGTTCCCTTTAATCTTCTTAAGACTGCTATGTAAAAACATTACTATGTAAAAGCGTACCTTCAGTCAGAACTTCAAAATCATGCTTGAAACGTCAACTGTACTCTCATTTATTGCTACATGACTAACACCCAGTTCCTGTGCTGCCAACCTGAAGTTATGAGGTTTGAATCCACCAGCTGCTCCACAGGAGAAAGATGGGTAATCTCCTGTTTGATTTATTGCTTCTGAAAACCCACTTGAGGATCAGCTATGGGTTGTTTTAACTTGACAGTACATTAACAACAACGAAACACAAAATCAACAATAGTTTCAGCTTTCCAACCACTGTCACGCTGTTTACATCACTGGCTTTTCTACAACTGTAATATTTACACTTACCTGTCTTCCTTTGTTCTGGTATTAAATGAAAAGCCAGACAGACGGCAAAATTTTGTATTTTAGCATTTCCCCCTTCCTTCAGCAATCATTCCAGGTTGCTACCTTCTTGGTGAAATATTGCAACTTTCTGATGCAATGAGAACAAAAGTGGCACAAGACAAAGGCACTATTAAGAACTCTTCTATTAAGAGAGGCTTATTAAAATTCATCTAACTTAAAACCAAGATTTCAGTGGTTTCAGCTGTAAATACTGAGTATCTGAAATGCACTTGCATTAAGTTTCAATGTAACCTGGTGAAGCTTCAGGTGAGGGAACTCTGCTGTAGATCACTTGGTGCCAGCTAAGCATAAAGAAACACAAAGAATTCATCCTTCCACAGCATGTGGTGTTGAGGATCTGATACAATATTGGGAGCTAAAGTCCATTGGATGGAAGGGTGAGGAGAGCAGAAAAGAGGGCGGTGGAGTGAGCACCTGTACTCTACCCCATCTGTGTCATTTACAAATATAGGAAATGATTAAAAAAATATATCTGTCAAGTGGACTGGGGCACATGGAGCCCCAGGTTCAAAAGGAGACCCCAGTTTATGGCATCCTTCTGTGTGGCAGAGAAGAGCTGTACTCCCAGAAGTTTTCAACAGCTAGTTTATTCCTGAATCAGACCATCAGGCTTTTCGTCCACACTGTCTCTAAGTGGGCTTGAACTGTTAACCTTTCAATGGTAACCTAGTACTAACTCACAATCCATTGACTGTCATTACACAAGGAACTAATCGTAATTGTTAAGACTCTTTAAGTGCAAAGTCAAAGTCATGTGTAGATTCAGAACTAACTCCCAGCTGACCCTCCAATGAGTTTTCTGAGGCTGAAAACTGCATGGAAGGAGATAGCCTATCTTTCTCCCTTGAAGCTAACAGAGAAGCACTATCATGTCTGAGCTAGTAGCGCAACTCCCTACAGACTGCAACAAGGAGCCCTGGTGGCAAAGTACATTCATCCATTGCATGTTAAGTTGCAAACTGAAAGGGTAGTGGTTTGAATCCATCACCCAGCCATCAGCTGTCATTCTGCAGAAGAAAGATGGGCAGTCTCTTCTAGTAAAGATGCCTGGGAAGCCTGGTGGAGGGTCGTAACGTATCAGAATCTACTAGAGCAATTGATTTGGTATTTCTGGGATTATTTTCTGAGCAAATAAGCCCAGCAAGCTGTAGCCAGTCTTCTGTTAAGACTTCTGAACCCAATTAAAATACCTGATTAATAACGCTGCATTAACAATTCCAAGAAACTTCTTTATATAATGAGCATTCGAAATGTTTCCTACATTTCTTCTAAAATAAATTATTTAAACTTCTTTTTAAAATGAGCAACATCTGCTTGTCACATGGCTTGAGAACACACAGTCTCAGGGAAGCACACACTCCTCCAATCCAAGGGGGGTGGGGAGACGTCTCCCTTCCTCCTCCATCTTCAGGTCTAGGGATTTACCCTAAAAATCACAGCTCAGGGGATTCTCGCACTTACAACTGCTAACATATCAGAAAAAGGAGAAAAATCTCTAGTGCCTTAATTGTTTCATCGAATATGCTCTCAAAAGTTCACTTTTGTTACCTTTTTCAGGCAAAATAAGAGGCCTTTTACAAAAATTCTATTGCTAAAACAATGGAATTCTCCTGGGAACGACTTCGTTATGGAAATGAAGTGACAGCTTCTTTTATCTAGCCAGGCAGAAAGTCTGCATTTATAAAAGACATTCAGAGCACTCAAGTACTGTGTGTGGGAGGACATAAAATGCTATTTTTAATTTCGATTTCAGCATGCCTCCCATACAGGTCTTTTGGTATAATTGTAATAATACTGATCTAAAAGGTGGTGGTGGGGGGGACTTTTCCATTGTTGCTGACCCCAGCAGAAAGTGAGGGTGGGGAAAGCAAAATTTAGAGTGATGAACACAGCAGCCTTCCGTTTCTGGACAGTTCTGTAGGCTTGCACAGCCATCTCCAAGTCTGTGAGCGCTGACTACCCATTAGCCAGAATTAGAAGCACTTAAGCCCCACTAGTAACAGCGGCAGACAATCTCACCCGAATTTACGTGTTAAGTGTGAGTTTTCACTCCACTGGGTTTACAGGGACCTATAGTGCTCCTTGGGTTAGTATTCTTCCTTAGAGAAGTACCGGCAGGAGGCAATGAGTACACCTGGGTGGCAAGGCCACGCAGAGCCCAGTTTCTAGTTTCAGTAGATAGAAGGTCTTCTGTTAAGCAAGAAGCACCTATTCTGACTGGGGTGAGATGATATCTCATAGTTGTTTTGATTTGCATCTCTCTTAGAGCTAGAGATTTTGAACATTTCTTCATGTGCTTGTTAGCCTTCTGAATGTCTTCTTCGGTGAAGTGTCTGTTCATATCTTGTGCCCATTTGGCAATTGGGTTGTTTACTTTTATTATGTTGTGGTGCTCGAGTATTCTATAAATTCTAGATATAAGTCCCTTATCAGACACGTCATTAGTAAATATTTTTTCTCAGTCTGTGGCTTTCCTTTTTACCCTATTGGAGAAGTTTTGGGATGTGTGCAGGGATTTGATTCTTAGGTCTCATTCATCAGAGCAGCAAACAACAAATGCTGGTGAGGTTGTGGAGAAACCGGAACCTTTATTCACTGTTGGTGAGAGTGCAGACTGATGAAACCACTACGGAAGGCAGTATAGTTCTTTCTCAAAGAATTGGAAATAAAAATATCATTTGAACCAGCAACTCCACTACTGGGAATATACCCTAAAGAAATTAGACCTGTCACCCAAACAGCCATATGCACATCCATGTTTATTGCTGCTTTGCTCACAAGAACAAAGAGTTGGAAACAACTTAAGTGGCCATCAACAAGTGAATGGCTAGAGAAGCTGTGGTATATTCACACAATGGAATACTATGCTGCATTGAAAAAATAAGGAACTCATGAAATATTATACAAAATGGGTGACCCTGGAGGACATTATGCTGAGAGAAATATCTCAGTAACAAAAGGAAAAATACTGCCTAATGCCATGGGACTGACATCGGGATTGGGGGGAAACTAAGAGAAGAGGGGAAAATAATGTACATTGCATTGAAACAGATGAAGGAGAGAACTTTTTAAAAGGAATATATGATTACGTATTATTTTCATGACAAGAGTCCAGAATAAGAGCTGCATAGTAAAGTGGACTGAAGGCGGGGAGGGGATTGTATAACAATGAATTATTTTTTTTCTTTTCAAAGAGAAAAGTGAACTGTGGGAGGGGTGGGCAGAGAGGAAAATGTGTAACAATGAATGGAAATCGAAAGTCTCTATAAACTTTCTAAAATAGCAATAAAAATAATTCAATTAAAAAGCAGCAGCAGCAAAGAAGCACCTGAGCTTCTTTTTGGACCAATGGAGATTTTTCCAAGGCAGTTGTGGAGGTGTGCAGAAGGAACAGCTTCTTTCATATCTTCTGCCATGTCTGCTCTGGCTATGTTGGAGAGCAAAGCCCAAAGGCAGATGTGACAGATGGAAGTGAATAAACCAGCAAATATGTTTTGAAGAAGTTTGGCTTTTGAGAGAAAAAAAAAAGACAAAACAAACAAATAAAAGAAAAACTCCAACATAATGTTAGTGGAGAGTGAAAATATGAATGATAACTGATGGCGTAGAAGTCCCTGAGAGCACAAGCAGTTAAGGTGCTCACTGCTAACCAAAGATTTGAAAGCATCATTCTAGCCAGAGGTACCTCAGAAAAAAGCCTGGCAATCTAACCGTGAAAAATCAGCCATTTAACATCCTAAGATTAAAACAATAGCAACAAAAAACAAATTGAAAATAAAAAAAAAATGTTACGAAAGTGCCTCAAAAGAGCTGAAATCAGAACTGATAGATGATCCAGCCATTTCATTCCTCTGTCCATACCAAATATGATCACAGAGACTCAACGTTCACCGCAGCACTATTCATAATAGTCAAGTAATCCAAGCACTCGAGATGAACAAACAAAACGTGATGCATATGTACTGTAGCATATCGCTTAGCTATCAGAAGAAAATAAGTCTTGATACGCTTGATAGTACGGCTAAAACCATGTTATCTATTATATGATTGTATGTATATAAAATGATAACAAAAGGCAAATGTACAGTCCACATATAAATCAAAGCTTGTTTGTGGTTACCAAGGGTTGGAGGGAGCCTGAAAAGAGGAATTAACAGTGATGGGAAAATTGTATTGATTAAGGCTTGGGCTGCACAGTTAATTACTGTAATTGCTATTAATAATGTATACAGAAAGGTGAATTGACAGAAGCTGTATAGCAGGTATATATACAATAACAACAAAAATGAGGCTGCTATGAACAGCCCAACACCTTACGGGATCCTTGCTATCAATGTTCAGAGTCATGGTTTCATCTGACATCTCAGATAACTGGCCTCCTAACATGTTTAGTGCTTCTGTTACACCTCTTATTCATCTCATAGTGCCTGGAGTCTCAAAAGCTTACAACTATTCAAGACACAACAAGGGTCTCTATTCACAAGCAGCCACAGAGGCAAGACAGTCAGGAACAGGAGGAGGATAAAGTGTGTAATTAACTGCCTCTATGAACAACTCTCTCCTCTGCTATGAGATCAGATGAACTTGATAGTCCCCAGCAACCATTTCTCAACATTTTGAGCAAGGACTCCAAGAATTCTGATAAAATGGAGAGCAAAGCAGAATAGAAGTTCAGGTTTCATGAATTTCAGACATTATAGAACGATGAGGAGTAGATAAATCCCTAAAATATTCTTCAAGGCCTCATACTAAACATATCTTCAGAAACAGTTTCGTTTTTTTGATGTCTGTTGTTCGTGGTATATTCCAGCTCCTAAAAATAGCAATATAAAGAGCTATGACTGCAAGGTTGCTGGTTCAAACCTATGAGCTTCTCTGTGTAAGAAATCATAGCAGTCTGTTTCTGTAAAGCTTTGCAGCCATGTAACCATTATGGGATATTTCTAATCTGTCCTATAGTTATCGTAGACCTTCAAGTCAGAACTAACTCAAGTCTGATCCTCCAGGGGGTTGTCAGAGGCATTTAATGGCATGGGAGATTCCTCTCCTTCTCAAGTGGAACAGCTGGTGGATTTGAACAGTGTGCCCTTGGGATTGCAGCAGAGCTCCTTACCATTAGACCACCAGAGCTCATTATACTATAAGACACCAGAGCTACCCTATAATATGGGCCAGAATTCAATCAGATGGCAGTGAGTTAGGTTTTCTTGATCATTTGCTCTTCTAGGAACTATCTATATGGGATGAAATTGACAAGGGCAACTTACATTGAAGTTGTGAAGCCATTCTCAGCCTTCTTTTTCTTAGTCGTCCCCCTCAATGAACATAAACTGGTTGCCCCTCACTAAATTTCCTATTTAATCTTTCATGTTGCTGTTGTTCACGCTTTGCTGTATATAACCTCAATTACAATGAGTGAAAGTTCAAAATTTAGAGGGGAAAAAAACCCCTGAAAACTCTATGGAGCACTGTTACACTTGGATACATATCATATAGTGCAAAGTATCACCATAAATGAGAAATGTCTCAAGGTAATAGGCTTCACGTCCAGTAATGACTAAGTGATGGTGTCCATAACTCCTTGGCAGAGTTAGAGAAGGGATGGCATCAGAGAGATTTTCCTTTCAGTTAAAATTCACTTGATATTACATTCACCATTTTAAAGATTGTAAAGTATAAAAGCCAGTGATTTTTGTTTTTTTAAATACAATCATAATTTGTGTTATATATTATTCCAGAAGACTGCAATCATCCCATAACGGAATCTTCATACTCATTAGCCACTCTTCTTTCACCCATCTCCCAATGTCTGACAAATCAATCTGCCTTCTGTGTCTATGGATTTGCCTATACAGGACATGCCAAATAAATGGGATCATACACTGTGTGGTCTTTCTTGTGCCTGCTCTCAGCTGCCATCGTGTTTTCCACCTTATAATTTATGAGTATTTCATTTATCTTTACTATAAAGGACTATTCCAATGTATTAATGTACTGAACTTGATCTCTAAAATCCTCAAATGATGTACACTTGTGTTGTTTTCATTCTTAGCTATTATGAATAATGCTACTGTAAGCAATCAGGTGCAGGTTTATGCTTGTATATTTGTTTTCCATTCTGAGGCTCTACGTCTAGGATTGATCTTGCTGGGTCATAGAACAGTTCTGTATTTTCACTGCTCTACGGATTCAACAAACTGCTTCCCATGATTGTACCATTTCACAATTCCACCAGCAACAAATGAGGGTTCTCTAACTTCTCACTATTTTCTCAACTTTTTGTGTGTAAAAAGCTATTTCAGTTAATGTGAAGTAGCATCTCACTGTGGTTTTGATTTATATTTTATGGCTAATGTCTAGGAGACTTGGTGACACAGTGCTTAAAGTGTGCACAGAAGAAAGATATAGCTGTCAACATCAGTAAACATCAATGCTTTGGAAATCCTACTGGGAAATTCTATTCTGTCATAAGGGGTTGCTATTAAATCAACTCAGGTGCAACAAGTATAGGAAAACAGTATTTTAACAAAGAATAATAATAATAGCAGGGAGCACTGGTGGCTTAGTGATAAGGAGTTGTACTGTCAACCCAAAGGCAAGCAGTTTGAATCCACCAGCTGCTCTTCAGGAACAATATTGCTAATCACGTCCCTTGTGCTTCGCTACCTCTGAAAACCCACTGGAGAGTCAGCTATGAGTTCCGACTTGATGGTTCATAAAATGCGACCACCTCATATAATTGTCATGAAGATTAAATAACATAAAACATTTCAAGTGCTCAGTATAGAGACAGACTTATGAATGTTTATAGTTATGAACTAGATGTTGTTATTGTTATGTGCCATTGAGTCAGCAATGACCCATAGTGACCCATAGTGACCAGTAACTCTAAATTGCCCTATCCTGAGCCAGTCTCACTGTCTCTGACACACTTGCCTCTATTACCACAGTCACTGTGTTAATCTATCTTCTCCTGTGTCTTCCTCTCCTGTGTCGTCTCTCCACCCAAGCATCATGTCCTTCTCCAAGGAATGGTCTCTCCTGGCAATATGCCCCCAGTATTGGGGGAATGGAGCTTCAAAATCCTTGCCTCCAAGAAGCAACCTAGTTTCTCCCTCTCTGGAAGAGAACTGTTTGTTCTCTTAGCAATCCATGGTATGTTTAATATTCTTCTTCATCATCACCAAAACTCAAAAACATCTATTCTTCTTCTGTAATCCTTAGTTAATGTCCAGCTCTCTGATGCAAAACAAGTAATTATGAAGAGTATGTGCTTAGATCAGGCACACCTTAGTCTCCATATTGACGCTAATGTTCTTCAGCACCTGAAAAGGACTCTGACAGCAGATTTTCCCAATGCGACTTGTCTTTTAGTTTCCCGACTGCTGGTGCCAAGAGTGTTGACTGTGAATCAAGCAAGATGAAATTATTAACAATTTCAATCAATTTTTCCACTTATTGTGATGCTGCCAACTGGCTCGGTGGTAAAAGTTTTTATTTCTTGATGTTGAGCTGGAATCCATATTGAAGACTGCAGTAGTTTCTACAGCAGATACTTCAGGTCCTCCTCAGTTCTGGCAAGCAAGATTGTATCATCTGCATAAGGCAGGCTGTTAATGAGTCTTCCTCCAATGCTGATGATGCCACATTCTCCTCATTAAGTCCAGCCTCTCAAATGATCTGTTCTATATACAGATTGCAAAGATATGGAGGAAGGACATATCCCTGATGTACTCCTTTCTTGATTTTAAACCACACAATTTTCCTGCTCTGTTGGGATGACAGCTTCCTGATCTGTACAGGTTTCTCATGAGCATAATCAGGTATTCTGGGATTCCCATTCTTCTCAATGTTTGTTACAATTTTTCTGTGATCTACACAGTTATTGGGAGTCCCATTGTCAAGATGGTTTGGTGCTGTTAATCTTTCAAAAGGCTGGAGGATCAAATCCATCACCCATTCCTTAGGAGAAGACAAGGTAATTAGTTTCATAGCCTTGGAAACCCTACGAGGAAGTCTATTCTCCTACGGTGTTGTTATGAGTTAGAATTTACACAATGACAGTGTATTTTTTTTTAAATTTGGAATGAACAATCCATTTTTATGTCCTACCTGTAGGACATAAAAAAAATGGATTGTTCATTCCAAATTTTAAAAAAAAAAGTCGACAGTCAACAGTCTTAGTCCATAGTCAACAGTCTTGGCACCAGCAGCCAGGAAATTAAAGGGCGCATTGCCATGGGAAAGTCTGCTGTTAGGGACCTCTCCAAAGTACTGAAGAGCAATGGTGTCTCTTTGGAGACTAAGGTGCACCTGATACAGGCCATGGTCTTCGCAATCACTTGTTATGCATCAGAGAGTTGGACAATGATCAAGGAGGATAGAAGGAGAATTGATGCCTTTGAGCTGTGGTGCTGGAGAAGAGTATTGAGAATACCATGGACTGCTAGGAAAACAAACAGATTTGTCCTGGAAAGGGTTAAACCGGGTAGCTCCTTGGAGGCAAGGATTCTGAGGCTCTGTCTAACATACTTTGGACATGTTGTGAGGAGAGACCGGTCCTTGGAGAGGGACATCATGCTTGGGAGGGTGGAGGGACGGCGGCGCAGGAGAGGAAGGCCCTCTATGAGGTGGATTGATTCAGCGACTGGGATAATTGGGATGGGAGTGTCAGAGACAGTGCGATTGGCACAGGACAGAGCGGAGTTTAGGGCTGTTGTACATAGGATCGCTATGAGTCACAGGCGACTTGACGGCACACAACAACAACAACAACAACCTGGAGAAAGAGCTCTGGGGGTATAGTCCGTAGGAAGGTACCCTGCTGCTGCTGGACCAAAGGCTGCACATGCGTGGTGGTTGAAATCGACCAGCCTCTTTGCGGAAGAAAACTGTCTAGTCTCCTCTGATGATTTAGGGAGAGTTATGATGAAGCAGAACCAACTCAATACTATTGAGGGAACACTTTGGGAAAATGTCTAAATATTTTCCCCATTTAAAAATTGAGTTGTTTGTATTTTGTGGTTTATTTCTTGGAGTTATTTTATATTCTTGACTATGGAGCTCTGGTGGCCTAGTAGCAAGAAGCTGTGCTGCAATCCCGATGGCACTCAGTTCAAGTCCATCAGCTGCTCTATGGAAGAAGGATGCACAAATCAATCTCCTCCCATGTGATTAACTCCCTCTGAAAACTTGCCAGAGGGTCAGCTATGGGTTGGTTCCTACATGAAGGTACAAACCAATAGTAACAAAAACATAGATCTTTATCAGATAAAAAACACAACTCATTGCCTCTGAATTAGAACCATCTCACAGCTGACCCTCCCAGAGTTTTAGGAACCTGTGAATCACATGGAAGGAGACTGTCCATCTTCCTCGTATGGTGAATTCGAACCACGAGGGAGATGCTGCCTTCGGGTTAGCAGAGCTAACCCTGTTGACCACGCCATCAGATCTCTTGCATATAGGAGTGCTTTCCTCAATTCAAGGAAATGAAGATTTATAGGCATTTCCTAAGAATTTTATAGTTATAACAATTATTTTTAGAGAAAACTGATCAATCTTGAACTAGTTTTTACCTATTATATGCAATTAACAGTCTCCTTTCATTACGTGCAAATTCCACACCCTCCTATCCCTGACTCGTCTCATTCCACAGCTTCTGTTTTTAACATGTAACCCATTGCAAGCTTTTCAGATATCCCGCAAACCAAACCCAAACCCACTGCTGTTGAGTCAATTCCATCTCCTACTGACCCTCCATCAGGTTTCTGAGGCTGTAAATCTTTACAAGAAGAGGCTGTCCTTCCCTCCACAGACCAAGGGGAAGATTAGAAGTGTTTACCTTTTGAACAGGAGTCTAACACATTAACCATTCTACCACCAGAATTCCTTTTAAAGACGTCAGGTACCAAACATGTTTCATAGAAGCACTAAACATGTTGTTAGGACCATTCGCTTCATGATGTCTCATGAAGTGATGGCCCTAATCTCTAACCAAAGGACTGAACCACTGAAAGGTGCCAGGCTGGACACAGGCAGCCTGAGCAGCTACTCTTTCGACTTATCTATTCTTTTAGTGCCAGTTGAGTCTATGTTGGCTCCTCTCTAATGAATTGCTCCTCTCATCATGTATCGAGAGATCCATACTCTCCTTCCTATACCCAAACCTACCCATTAATCCTGGCTCTTAGAAGATGACTTAATTAAATCCCTACAATATTTTATATGATCAAGAGAAACAACATACTTTCCTTTCAGCCTGGCCCTAGAGTCTCTATTGGACTTAAGCAAAATGAAGAAAGTATAGATCTAAGAATCTTGGTATCATCCACTAAGCAGTGGGACAGCCTTTCAAATCCCACAGAGCATCAGTCCTCAAGCCTGGTTGCATGTTGGGGTCTCCTGCGGATTTTACAATGTTCTAATGCCTGGATCCCACCCTTTGAGGACTGCATGTAAGTGAATGGGGGAGGGAGTGGTAGGTTATCCAATGACTTTTAGAAGTTTCCTCAGATGATTTTACTGTGCAACCATGGCAGAGAACCACTGCTCTAACCTCAGTCATCAGATGTTGCCACTTCTGCCTCCCAATCTGCAAAGCTCATGCTTCTTGCCACCCAGCACCACTTGCATTCATTAGACACACATTCGTCTGTTTTTAAAATGTCCCCGTTTTGCACTAAACCTAACATAAACAAAGTTTCTACTATTAATTCTCATTAAAACTTCCAACAATCCTGTGAAAAGTGGTGGACTCATTCTCACAGGACAGGGACAGAAGCAAATTGAGAGAGTAAGTGCATGCTTCGGGTGACACAATTTGCAAGTGGCAAGGAATGAATTTCAACAGAATTCTTCCAACTTCAAGACCAGTGTCAGCTCTCACTTATTTTACAAGAGTCAGCGCTTGCAAGTGTAGACAAATAATTTGGCAGGGGCCCTACATGCAGAGAAGGAGTGCCATTTCTTCCATCCAGCATTCACCTTGTAGAATGAGCTGGGAGACATGGGCTTACTGATGAGAGCAGTCACTGAGGAACTCTGGGGCATCCTGGTTAAAGCGTTCAGCTTACAGGTCAACAAGCACTTCAAACTCACCAGCCACTTCAGAGGAGGAAGTGAGGCAATCTGTTTTCGTAAGGATTCATAACCTTGAAAACTCCAGAGGCAGTTCTATTCTGTCCTACAGGGTCACTTGGGATCCACACCGACTCAGTGGCAGCCTGTGAGCAGTTACTGCTCTTACTATTTACTTGTTTTGCTATGCTATGAAGTATGTATGTATGTATACACACACACACAGTGTGGAAATTGGGCTTCAAGGGGAGATGTGCCTTTGGGAGCAAGCCACGACTCCAAAGATGTCCCTAGGAGAGTATTGAGAGATGGTGGCGGATGATGGTGGTGGTGGTTATTTTGAAACTGATCAAAACCAGCAAAAGGCCATGAATATAAAAGCAAACTGGGAGAATTTATGTACATTAGATTTAAATCAAACCAAATCCCACCATGCTGGAGTAGATTCCAACTCAGAGCAACCCTCCCTTTCATATGAAACAGTGCATATGAAAGGGAGGAGACTGCCTGTATTATTTTTTCTTCTTTTTCTTTAGTAGATTTGGCAGTTAGGAAGAACTGCTTAAAACAATTTGCTGGAGGTTTTCTTAGGCCAGTATCAGGAGTTGGTGAGAATGAGAAAGTTTTCACAAGTGGGAGTTGTAGCAGCTTTCCTCCTAATTGTAGTGAATCTTGTCAACTTTCTTTCCACTGTATAAAGACTTTACTCTTCAAAATCATTCCCTGTGTGCTCTGAATTGCTATACTTTTAAGCAAACTACTTCTCAAAGTGCTGTTTAAAAACTGACATCTTCAACCGTATTTCAGGCTCAGACTATATCTAAATTTGCAAAGTCTCATTGGTTCTTTGAAAAGTGCTGCTTAAAAAAAATACGCTTGACAGCCTATCTCTTGGAAATGATTTGTGCAGAAATTGTGTTCAAATTACTTTATATCAAGACATTTAAGAGAAAATGTGGTTTTCTTTGTAATAGGCTAAAAATAATGATATCCTTTATCTTCAACTGAACATGTACATATGTTGTATAAGCTGTTGCGTTTAAACAAATTGAAAAACAGTAGGATTCTGGCTATAGTCCATAAAGAAACAAAACTTGCCCAGCATATCATTTTAAGCATTAAAAAACCCACTATTAACTATTATTTTCCACCATGTTCAATTCTGCATACAGAATTGGAGTTTCAGCAAGTTCCAAGGCTTCAAATTATAAACCTAATGTCTCAAAAACATCTACAAAAAGCTGAGAGACAGAAAATTATATACATATACAGCAGTCCAATTTTGAACAAGGAAAAAAGAAATGGGAGTTTATATTCCTAAAAATATTGTTTGAGTTATTAGGCAATGTTGTTGATGAGTACCATCGAGACAGAGCTGATCCACTGGTGACCATTCTCTGGATTTTCAGAGACAGTAAATCACAGGTATCTGAATGCTCATCTTTTTTCTATAGAGCAGCTGGAGAATTTGAACTGCGTACCAGGTCCTTGGAGAGGGACATCATGCTTGGTAGGGTGGAGGGACAGAGCAGGAGGGGAAGACCCTCTATGAGGTGGATTGATCCAGTGACTGGGGTAATCGGGATGGGTGTGTCAGAGGCAGTGCGATTGGCACAGGATAGAGCAGGGTTTAGGTCGCTATGAGTCGCAAATGACTCGACGTCACATAACAAACAACAACCACCACCTATGTACTGGCAGAGCAACTCCTTACCACTATGCCACCATAGTCAGTGCCACTGTTTAACTGGATCCTGATGGTAACAGTATATAAAGAATATTATTTTTTTTAAATTTTATTTCATTATTTTTT
>NW_006399820.1:16132634-16136554 GCF_000299155.1 Elephantulus edwardii | reverse complement strand
ATTATTTTTTTTAAATTTTATTTCATTATTTTTTGTGTGTGTACCATCAAATCAGATCTGACTGATACAGAAGGAGATTGTTCCCGCCTTCTCCAGCACAGCATCTGGTGGATTCGACCATGCACCTCTGAGATTGCAGTGCAGCTTCTTGCCACTAGGCCACCAGAGCGCACCTAAAGAATATTCTTAAAATAATTCCCATTGACGATTTTACTGGGCACCTACCACATGCAAAGTACTCTTAAGTAAAGTGCAGGTTGCATAAATAAATAAAACATATTTGTTGCTTTGAATGAGAAATACTAATTTTTTAAAAACATAAAATACTAACTGTTAGCATTTCTAACAATGTTTAGCGATTTTCACTAACAAACCATTCCTCATGTGTCAAACTGTCCTTTTGTGGTGGCTTGTGTCAACACGCAAGTTAGGCTATGATGCTAGAAGCTATGCTTCTGGTGTTTCAAACATCAGCAAGGTTGCTCATGGTAGACAGATTGCATAGAGCTTCCAGAGCAAGATCAGGAAGAAATGCCTAGTGCTTTACATCCCCAAATCTTCTAATTAGAATCTTATGATCGCAAAAGAATGCTGTGTTGTATTGGGCTGTAAGATACAAACATACCAATGATCACATGGATGATGCAAGTGTGGGCAATGCTTGATTCTACTACACATAAAGTCAGTGATGACATTACCAAAGCAGTGATTTCAAGTGAATTTTTAAAATCTAGAACTCTGCATTCAAAAAAATCTTACAAAGAACTAAATAGATAAAACTGAGGATATACAGGTTGTGCAACCTATTGGTTCTTCCATTCCATACCTGTCAAAATAAAATACTTGTTTAAAAAACCCCTAATGCATGTATTTGAACTTTGTAAATAAACTAGCATAATAATTTTTAAAAATTATATTTCATGTTAAGATAAAAATAGGAAGTCAGAAGTACACCCTTGAAACTCTTGAACATGTGTCATCAAGATTATTACTATTACATTAACATATTAAAAGACATTTTAAAAAATGAAAAAATATAAAAAATTAAAAAAAAACAACAAATACCCCAGTGGAGCCTGGGAAGAGCTTTGTAGGGTCAAGAAGCTCTACAGGACTTAGTCTGACCTCCATTGATCTGGGTAGTTTACACTCCCTAGCATAGAATTCAGGCACCCTTAGTTGGCCTTACAAGCTCACCACCCTAGCTAATATGTGACACAGCATGGACTGTGGAACACACACTAAGCCGCATGCCAACTGTCCCTGTGTTTGGTCTACACTGTTCCCTCAGCAAAAATCTTTCTGGAGTGTCCCTCATTCAGTTGGCTCTAACCACCTTCCCGCACTCCCCTCCACAAATCCAGCACAGTTGGTGAATGTCTTAACTCCATATATACATTCACGTTTGCCCCTAGCACACTGGTAAATGTATATATGGAGTTAAGACAAGATAACTGTAACAACAGACTCAAGTAGGTTAAAGATGAAGAAAATGGCACAGGATAGTCCAAGGTTCAGATCTGTTGTTCACAAAGTTACTATGAACCACAGATAACTTGATGGCACTTAACAACCTCATTAGAGAAAAATTTTTAATAAGGTACATTTACACACATAGCTCAGGTGTGTCTGTATATGTAGGTATATGCATATAGAGACAAGCCCTGGTGATACAGAGCATAACCTACCAGGCCACTAACTGAAAAGTCAGCAGTTCAAATCCATTAAAGGTTCTGAAGGAAAAAGATGGGTAGTCTCCTCTTGTACAGTTCATTAGCCTCAGAAACTTGATGAAGGGACCTTGTGAGTCAGAACCAATGGGACAGCAGTGGGATGTATATTATGTGTGTATGTATGTGTGGTATACATATGCATCACACACACAGACATTTTAAAAATTCTTAATGTAATTTAACAGCCAGACACAAAAAGGGTGTGGATCACAAGCTGCTTCTTCACTTCCTTCTTACCTGTACCCTCTGTCTATCTAGAGGCCTTTTTATCCCCACTTAGGACATTCCTTACTGAGAAATGTGGTAAATGTGGTTGAGACATGTGGTTAATGCAACTCCTACCTACTAACTAGCTTAGCTACTAGCTAGCAGCATCAAAATGATTTTTCTGGGTTATTTTCCCAAGCTCTCATGTTCCCCAATGACATGGGCTTACAGGGGGTCGGTCCATTATTACTCCTAAATCCGACTGGGGAATTTATGGGAAGGATACCTTTTATTGAACAGAAACAAACATACAAAATATTTTTATATACAGTACACATAATTTTCTACAATAAAAGTATCTATAATATCCAGGTGATTTTATTCCTCATGCTTAAACAAATTAGGACTTATTTTATATATAACTAGTATGCTGTTATTGTTGTTATGGGCCATCAAGAAGCTTTGGACTTCATACTGACCCTTTGCACAACAGTTCTGAACCCTTCTCTAACTTGAGACAATTTCATTATCTCTGATACACTTACCCTATGACCCCAGTCACTGAGTCAATCCATCTCATGCAGCTTCTTCGTCTCTTGCGCTGTCCCTCTACCCTCCTAAAGATGAAGTCTTTCTTCAAGAATTAGTCCCTCCTGGCAACATGTCCAAAGTGAGACAGAGCTTCAAAATCCTTGCCTCCAAGGAGAACTTTGGTTTTACCCTTTCCAGGACAGACCTGTTTATTCTATTAGCAGTCTATGGCATGTTTAATACTATTCTCCAGCAACACAACTCAAAGGTATTGATTCTTCTTCTGTCATCCTTAGTCACTGTCAAGTACTCTGATGCATAGTAACTAAGTGTGAAAATGATGGTTTGGATCAGGCATACCTTATTCTGTAGACTGACGCCATTGCTCTTCAGTAGTCTGGATAGGTACCTGACAGAAGATATTCTTAATGCAGTTAATCTTTTGATTTCTATGCTGCTGTTGACTGTGGAGCCAAGAGGATATGCTTGTGTGTATGCGTATGCATGTGTGTCTGTGTATGTATCTGTGCTTGAAAGTCGATTCCGATTCATAGTGACTTTCTGTGACAGCACAATTTTTCCAGTTTCTCGGCAAAAATTTGTGAGAGAAGACAGCCAGGTCTTATCTCGCTCTGATCCACTCATAGTTTTGAACCACTCACCTTTCTGTTAAGAGTAAATGCTTAATCATAGCACCAAACTAAAACTAAAAGGTCAGTGGCCTTTTGGTTAGTAGCACAACAGGTAACATGCTTCATTACTGAAGCTCCTTAGACCATAATGTCTGCTTAAAATAGTGGTAGGTGTCCCTCCATTCCTCAGGGAAATGAATTTTCTTAGTTACCTACTGATGCTCTAATAGATACCACCAGTGACTAGCTTCAGCAAGCAGCTATTTATTCTCTTAAAAGCGGGGAGGCTATTAGTTAAAATTAAATGCCCCTGCTGTAGGGCAGGGCTTCCTCTGTCTCTCTCCTAGTTAAAGGAGTTCTCCAGGGCAGGAATCTGGTCTAAAGGGTGTGCTCTGCTCCCACTCCTCTCTCCTTGCGATATTGAGCGCCGCTTCTCAGCTCACCTCTCCTCCTATCTGTCTCTTATAAGATAAAAGGTTACAACCCAGGGAAATCCCTTTTATAACTGATCAAGACTGTGATGAAATTAAGGGTGTTGCAGTCCAATCTGAAGCTTCTTGCAACTCTTTGGCTTAGTAGAACATGGGAGTTAAAGCTGTAACTCACAACATTGCATCATTACTTAGAGGTACAATCAGAGGATAAACTTCAATCTGTGATACTAGTCATTACATCTATTTGTTGTTGTTGTTGTTATGTGCCATCGAGTCGCTTGCGACTCATAGCGACCCTTTGTACAACAGCCCTAAACTCTGCTCTGTCCTGTGCCAATCGCACTGTCTCTGACACTCCCATCCCAATTATCCCAGTCACTGAA